>NW_027205004.1:600000-1182877 GCF_024711535.1 Dipodomys merriami | reverse complement strand
AGAGAAAACATGTCTCTCTGGGCCTGACTTACTTTTTCCAGGTCCATAATTTCTTTGCAAATATCATTTTTCTTGATGAATGAGTAAGTTTCCATTATGTATATTATATATACACACACACACACACACACACACATCACATTATCTTATTCCTTTTGTCAACTGAAGGGTATCTGGGCTGTTTCCATACCTTGACTATGGTGAATAGTGCAGAATGAACACGGGAGTAATAGCTTTACTGTGGCCTGATGGGTAATCTTTTGGATAATTACACAAGTGGTATTGCTGGACCATAGAGTAGTTCTGTGTTTAGTTTTTTTGAAGAATCTCCAAGAATTTCCACAAGGATGCCATTGGCATCTGACACTGGCTAAGTGTGTGTGTGTGTGTATGTGTGCATATGCATATGCATGTGCACATGTGTGCATGTGGTTGAGTGTGTAACTTGTAAGATGACCCTTTTTTCTCCTTGGTCTGTTTCTTAGAGCACTTACTTGTTTGGATGGAGTTTGTCAGTGGTGTAGATTTACCAAGAAGCTGAAGACAATTTCCAGCTAGTGCTGGAATAAATACATGCTGAGTTATTGACTCAATCAATCATGGGTTAATTAACTCCCTGCCCCATTAGAAGCAAGGCAAAATATCCCTTCTCATTGTCAGGAGTAGACATCGCCTGGAGGTAATCCAGTCATCTCGCTTCCTTTTGGCATCTCCACTTCAAAACAGTGAATCAGACCTTGGACCCTGCCAGCCTTACAAAGACAGACTTTCCTGCCAATATCTTCTGCCTTCTCAATCTAGACTAGAGAATCACCAAGCTGCCCTGAGCCAAGCTGCACACCTGCCCCTCGCCTCTCACACAGCCCAGCTCTTCTCCTCTCCAGCCAAGGGGGGAAAAAACAAGTAGCTAAGCTCTGCTGCCTGCAGTAAAATGGGAGAAAGCAAGAAACAAAGCACCCTATGCTAGAGTGACAAAGACACAATAAATCTAATAGAACATGAGCAAAAGAAAATGGAAAGGTGAAAACACTGAGAACATGGTTTGAACATATTTATAAATTACTATCACTGTGCATATCATCTAGTACTTAAATTTCTTTTTGTTTTATGTTTTACTGGAGAATATTCTACTTTCTTCCTATATCTGGTGAGGATCCTTTGCATAGTTACAAAGTTATATAGGATTATGTTTAATAGAATGCCAGGGCTAGTAGTGTGGTTCAAGTGGTAAAGCACCTGACTAGCAAACACCAGGCCCTGAGTTCAAACCCAGTACTGGAAAATAAAAACTAGAAAAATTTAGGTGTGCATATAAGCATAGATGTATATAAACATATATGTGAAACATATATTTGGGGAGAAAATGTATTTTTATACTTAGAATATTTATATATATAAATGTATATCTTCTATAGCAAAGTATAAATATACATACATTTAAGCTTTCACTGAAAGATAATACATAAGACTGAGATCAGCTGGGAAATGGGGCATGGCTCAACTGGAAGATTATGTGCCTGGCACTCACAAGGCCCTAAGTTCAAAACCTCAATACTGTTGATAAAAGAATGGAAGCACAATGACTACCTTACTCCCGCAGAAGTGCTTTTTCATTGTCCTTTCCATATACTGTGGCTATTTTTAACAATGAGCATGTACTACCTTTATAGCTTTTCTAAAAAAGCAGCTCATTTACAAATTTTAAGGAGCTTAAGTAGTAAAGCTAGCTTAAATTGTAAATCCAGGTGAGTTTTGATATTGGATCCTCCTGAAAAGAAATAATATCCCATTATGCAACTAAAACGATATGATTCCTGAAGAATAAAAAAGTAAAACCAGCTGGGGGCCAGTAGCTCACCCTGTAATCCTAGCTACTTAGGAGGCTGCAATCTGAGGATGGAGGTTCAGAGTCCATCCGGGCAGACAAATCCATGAGACTCTTATCTCCAATCAACCAGGAAAAAAAAAAAAAAAAAGCTGGAAAAGAAGAATGGAGGCATGATAGGGTGCAGCTATGAACAGAAGAATCTGAGTGAAAACAACAGGCCCTGAGTTCAAGCTCCCGTAACAGCGCACGCACGCACGCACGCGCACACACACACACACACACACACACACACACACACACACACACACACACACACACACACACACACACACACACACACACACAGAGTACCAGCCACTATGTCCACTTGTTGATGAAATCCAAATCCTGACCCTCCCTGGGCCAGAGCTTCACCTGGACTGGGAATATTGCCCCCTATCTGTTTCAGGGCCAGCCCCCAAGTTAGCCCCTGTCTTCTAGATGTTGGCTTAACCAGCAGCACCTCCCTTGCTCTTGTAGGGCCGAGGAGGCAAAGGCAGCATCTACGTGTGGGCCTCCGGGGATGGCGGCAGCTATGATGACTGCAACTGTGATGGCTACGCCTCCAGCATGTGGACCATCTCCATCAATTCAGCCATCAACGATGGCAGGACTGCGCTGTACGATGAGAGTTGCTCCTCCACCTTGGCATCTACCTTCAGCAATGGGAGGAAGAGAAACCCCGAGGCTGGTGTGGTAAGTGTAAGCCATTTCCTGCCCTTGCTTCCTTATGGGATGGACATGTTAACTCCCTTTCCTCAAAGCCTTGGGAGAAGATCCACTTTCCTCATGTCTCATTACACTGTGTGATCAAGGTGGAGACCTACCGTACATGCGTTGAAAGCAAGAATGATGAGGAGCCCTGTGTAGCTCACCTTCCATAGATGTCCTTGTTGATATTCTGGTATACAAATGATGATGGCCTCTGGTTTATAATTAAGTTGCCTTGGCTTATCACTTGCAAGAATAATTAATTGTAAGAACTGAGACATCATGCCACAACCCCATCTGAACCAAGAACCCTATGTATTATAATAGTGACAATATAGCATTGCTAGGATGTAGCATGTCAGATACTCTAGGTTTGTTCCTCATCACTGAAAAAAAGAAAGAAAGAAATAATAATATCCACCAACAAAAAAATAATAATATCCACCAATAGACTTTTCTGGGTCCCTTAAACCCTTTAGAATTGGGTACAACTGGTTTTTTTCCTCAAGGTAAAAGTGTGGTTTTCATTGTATTTTTAATAGATTCATGACTTAAAAAGCAAAAATTAAGGCTTAGAGAGTTAGGTTATTTTTCTTCTCTTTTCGAAGCAAAAGACTTTTCCTTCTTTGCTAGGTGCTCACACTTACAATCCTAGCTACTCGGGGAAGCTAAGCTCTGAGGATTACAGTTCAAAGCCCGCCCAGGCAGAAAACTCTGTAATTAACCAGTGGCAGTTATGATAATTGCAATTAACTAGTAAAAAGTTGGAAGTGGAAGTATGGTTCAAGGGTATAAAGTGCCAGCCTTGAGCAAGAAAGCCAAGTGAGATCGTGAGGTCCTAAATTCAAGCCCAAATACAGAAAGGGGGGGGAGGGAAGGAGGGAGGGAGGGAGGGATAGAGAGAGAGAGAATTCTCCTTCCTAGAGAACTAGGATAGTGCAATGGTAAATAGACATCACAGCTGTATAGCATATTTACCCTCTGGGAGTCTCTTCCTTCCTATTTTCCTCACATACAATTCTTTCCTCAGGCCTCCAAATTAAGGATTTAGTATGGAAGTCAATAGATGAACTGCATCTTAATGGCCACCCACCACCAACTACCCAAAAGAGGAAAAGATGGAAGCTCAAAATAAAAAAAAATCATTATTTCCATCTAAGGTTTTGATCCCGTTTTCCCCTGGGCTCTGATCTTGTTGAGATGATCAGACTGCTTTGTGAGCCAGAAGAAGCCCTTTCCATAAAAGAGACATGGCTGGTAACAGCCTGTCTTTCCTGTGACCCACCTGGTTGCCTATTGGTCAGAGTATGCCAGCTCCTCCCAAGCAGAAGGAAGGCTTAGCTCTTTTTATCCCATCCAGAGTCCTGCAGAGAAGAGCAGACAGTTGGGGAAGGGAGAACCTCAGACCTATTCCTTTTGTGATACCCACTTTCCCCTCTCTTCCTTTTCTTTTGGAGGGAATACCACCCTTTCGTTCAAGAAGAAATGATGGAGTCATCACCCTAAAACTGATCCCAACCTAACAAAATGCACCATTGCATGGACCAGGGGATAGAACTTACCTATCACTTTTTAACCTCTGGTGTCCCCTTTTCTGTTGCAGAAAATAAAAGTCTTTCTAGTCCTTGAAATGGCCATATTCTATGCTTCTTTGAACAATTGACTTACCCTGTGGATACTGTACTGATAAATGATAATGTCCCTTTTTGCATGGGTTATTAGGAAACTTGAATAAAATGTATGCCAAAGGAGAGAGGTATTTGGGTGCTAAGCTTATCCTTAATTTCATCTTAATCTTCAGAACAAGATATATTTTAAATAAAACAAATATCTCATAGCCTGATCCATTGTTTGGGGATTCAACATGATAAGATTTGTTCATTCATTAGTCAATCTCTTCTCTTCCAGGCCACCACAGATTTGTATGGCAACTGCACTCTGAGGCATTCTGGGACATCTGCGGCTGCTCCTGAAGCAGCTGGGGTGTTTGCACTGGCTTTAGAGGCTAAGTATGTTATAGCTCTGGGCCCAGATCTGAAGGGTGGGTTAACATGTGCCTCTCTCCCCCCATGCCAGGTACCCATGGAGGCAAATGTGGGTATGAGAACCTATTATGAACTCTCCTAAGCATTTCTAATGATCTATGAGCCTTAAATCTCATGTGCACATATAGTCACACATGTGCATATATGCATGCACATATACAGCATAAAGCTACACCCTTAAGAGAGCAGAAGGCTCCAATGCCCAACTCAGATACCAAATAGGAGCACATACATATTTCTTCATGAAATTCCCCTTTTATAATCTGTGAGTTCCTTGGTATTTACTCTAATAAATTCTCTCAATCAGCTACAAAAAGAAAAATCAAACTGTCAAACTGAATATCTAGCAAGGAATTTCAGAGCATTTAGTAAACAGCATGTTTCTACTCAAGGTTTGTTCATTGTATAGGTTGGAAGTGTGGCTCAGCAGTAGAGACCCTGGGTTCAAACACCACCTCAGAAAGCAAGCAAACAAACCAGAAAGAAGAACGAAGGAGAAGAGAGAGAGAGAGAGAGAGAGAGAGAGAGAGAGAGAGAGAGAGAGAGAGAGAGAGAGAGAGAGAGAGAGAGAGAGAAAGAAAGAAAGAAAGAAAGAAAGAAAGAAAGAAAGAAAGAAAGAAAGAAAGAAAGAGAAAGAAAGAAAGAAAGAAAGAGAGGGGGGATGAGAGGGAGGGGGATGAGAGGGAGGGAGGGAGGAAGGAAGGAAGGAAGGAAGGAAGGAAGGAAGGAAGGAAGGAAGGAAGGAAAGAAGGAAGGAAGGAAGGAAGAGAAGAGGGAAGGGAAGGAGGGAGGGAGGGAAAGAAAAGAGGAAAGGAAGGAGAATAAAATAAGCCATGGGCTTTCCTGGAAAGCCCTCTCCTTGCACTACACAGCTTACTCCATTCACCTTGGGTATGAACATCCGTGGAGATACCTATCCATCGGCTGTCCTCCCTCCTCTCAGTGAAGCAGAGGCTAGCCTTATGTTTGAGAAGTGGTCTTCAAACACAAAAACACTACATACATAGAGTGACTGTTAACACCTGCCTTGTGGGGAGTTCTCAGAGAAGGCATCATTCAACAACTTGTGAGAAATTGGATTCCGGCTCCTGAGGAAGGAGAGTTGAGTTCCCATATGCCTGTCAGCAGTTGCTAAGCAACGGCAGCTTCTACCGTCCATCTCCAAGCCATGCTTGGAGTAGCCCTCCATGTATGCAGTGCATTTTCTGATTTACAAAAAGGACAAGACTTGCCTTTTTTAATATGATGGCAGGAGTGTTTGAAAGATTTTCTAGTCTAGCATCCTTCCCCCCCCCCCATAAAAAAGAAGAAAGAAAGAAAGAAAAGATGTAACTATTCTCCTTTTCTAGAAAAGGCTCCCAAATTAAGAGTGTCTTCTTTAAACTTTGATTCTTCTAAGAAAAGTCAGATGGAAAATTTAGGACTCAGAATGGGCCACTGAGCAGAGCTTAACTATTAAAGCTAGCTATCTCTGACTTATTAAGCATAGAAACCAAAACTTACTCACAAATGATACCATTTTCTGAAAATGAACCATGTTGGGATCTGAGCAGGTCCTGGAGAAGGAGTGGATTTAATCATTCCAATTCCCAACTACATAGAAAGGGTCTCCCTTTCAACCTCAGTGGGCAATATTGGCTCATGGTCTCCTAGGCAAACAGAGCCATTTGCGTACACACACACACACACACACACACACACACACACACACACACACACAGAGAGAGAGAGAGAGAGAGAGAGAGAGAGAGAGAGAGAGAGAGAGAGAGAGAGATTTATTTTTTGGCTGGATTTTAAAATTGGCTATACCTTAAAACTGGAAATTGTTCATTGATGTATTTTTAAATATTTTGACCAATATTTTAATTGGAAAATAGTATTTATTTTCTTACTTCTATTCCCAACATATAAAATAGATTTTTTTACTAATAAAATAAAGTCTTCATTGAACACTCATTCTGTGCCAGTTCCTTGGCACATCTAATCCTTTACTTCATACCCTGGAGCAAACCTGTCAGGCCTTGTCCCATTTTGAAGATATGAAGCTGGGGTTCAAACTGTTAAAGCAACTTGTCCAAGTTCCCACCATTGGATCTAAATCCTGTGATACCTTGAAGGTTCCAGTGCTGGGGTTTTTCCTCAACCCAACTCTTGGACCCAAAAGAAGCAATGACATTATGGAGTCAAAAATAAGACAACGGAATAAAAAATCTCCAGACTCTGACATCATTGTATTTACCATGTTCAAAGACTGAGCCACAGTGGAGAGCCACATCTTGGAGGAGTGCTCTCTCACATCGGTGTGCATAGGAAACATCTGGAGAGTCATCTTACCGAGTGTCAGTCTCACCTCGTTCAAGATGCTGACTCAGGAGAGTCAGGAACTCACATTTGTCACTAGTGTCCAAGTGGTTCTGATTCAGGGAGCTTGAGGACCACAGTAAAAGCCAGTAGGTGGGATCTGCAGGGGTTCTACTCAACCCTTCGTCCGCCTCCTGAGTGACCCCATCATGAGAACTGTCACTTTGTTAATGCTGGCTTGTCCATGTAAGCCTAGACTACAGGCTCTGTGAAGAAAAGGGTCTCCCCTTGACATGCCCAGAATTGGGGCATCATACCCGAGCACAACACTTAATGATATTCATGGAGTCACTTCACATGAACTACCTTTCCATGTCTGTCTTATTTTCCCAACTATTATATAGAATGTTCAAGAACAAGAGAGAATATGT
This sequence comes from Dipodomys merriami, assembly GCF_024711535.1. NCBI lineage: Eukaryota > Metazoa > Chordata > Mammalia > Rodentia > Heteromyidae > Dipodomys > Dipodomys merriami. The sequence continues at coordinate 1,175,522 of NW_027205004.1, read as the reverse complement.
CATGTTCCTTGTCCTACAACCTCCAACACGGTGACCTTTTCTTGCCGATAGTCTGTAGATTCATTTTTTATTATTTAATAACTATCACCTGAGAGTCTTGAGCTGCTAGGTGAAGATTAAAACTTAACACAGGTTGGTGAAATTTTGCAGACAGTATCTTCCATCAATTTTAAAATTACTAAGAAAGGCCAATTAGAAGAGACCTGATTTTACCATTCAGACATATGCAGATGGCTAACCAAACCACAGCATGCATTCAGTTACGTACTCAGTAGGGACTCTGATTAATCTCAGAAGTGAGAAGTTCTTTGCTTGGATTCTCTCTCCCTCCCTCTGTGCTTTCCCTTTGTGCCTCTCTGTCTCTGCTCTTTCTCTCTGCTCTTTCTTTTTCTCTCTGCACTCCTCTCTGTCTGTCTGTCTTGTCTGTCTGTCTGTCTTGTCTGTCTGTCTCTCTCCATCTCCATCTCCATCTCCATCTCCATCTCCATCTCCATCTCCTGCATGAGAATACATCTGTGAAGAAACATCTGAGGAAATGGGAGCACTGCCCACTCCTATAGCAAACATAAAAGATTCTTCCCCCTGCCAGCCCACTCCAAGGTCATCTAGATCCTCATCTGCTAAAACACTTCTGGGATTCATAAATTCAGAATCCCATTCCAGCAAAACCACGGTGCTTTTAGCTATAATCTACTTCAGGAAATGTCACACCATTCTTTCAGGTCCCTGGGGACCATGCGTGCCAGATTTGTTCTGAATCTTCTCAAATAAGCTTGACCTTCCTTTGAACTTTCTCCTTAAAAGAAGATCTGCATTTCAAGAACATGTGGATTATTGGAACACACTGGCTCTGATTGAGAGCCCGAGATCAATGAATTTTGTTTGCATTGAAATTTTACCAAATGAATTACATTGTTCCTGGTCCTTAAAATTATTTGTCTTCTGAGGAGAACAGTAATTCTGAAATCTGTCCATTCTTTTAACCATGACCCTCAGTGAGAAATAAATTCTGTACTACAGAACAACACACACACCAATACACACACTCCAAATGTTTCATATAAAATATTTATATGAAAAATCTACATGCACATCACCCTGTTATTGTTTTCTCTCCTGGTCCACTTACAAATGAGAGTCCCACACATCACATCTCTGCTTTACAAGGATATCTACCTATTCAAATGATCTGGAAAATGTAATACTTTCCAATGGCTAAGATTCTCTTCCAGAGATTGTGGTTTAATTGGTCTGAGATACAGCATAAGCACAGGGATTTTAAATGTCCCCAAAATGATTTTAGTATGCAGCCTAAGTAGACTATATATATGTGCAATAAGCAGATTTCCTAGCTCACAACTTAGTTATGACTTGTAGTTTGAAAAATCAGTCACTAGGTAACAATAGACTAATTTCCACAGGAAATACCATTTGCAAGCAAGACTGGTTTGTTCAGTAAACAATGCACCAAGGACTGTCCTGGGCATTGGGACACAAATATTGAAGATATTATCTCTGTCCTACAAGAACTGGCAGTCTCATTTCTCCAAAATTGAGCACACCAGGTAGTCATCTCCCAGGTCAAGAAAGAGTACTGTCAGCTGAGTCCCTTTCCAGTCATGACTCACAACCAACCACTCATCCCATTTCCCACAACACTGTTCCTGTTGCACTTTAAACAAATTGAGTCCAACAATATGTTCTCTGTTGTCCTCCATTTTACCTTGCTATAATGAACTACTTGATGCTAGATACTTAATTACAAAAGAGTACTTTTGCTCACAGTTGAGAAGCTGAAAGTCCAAGATCAAGCACTCCATCATTTTGGCCGCTGCTGAGGGAACTTCTGGCTATGTCATATCATGGCAGATGTCATCATGGTAGATGCACACGTGAGCAGATACCACATGGCTAGACAGGAAGCCGAGAATAGGAAGGAGACAACCTTGCTCTTGAGACAAGGGTCCCCTGGGATCTACATTACTCTTTCCTGAGGGCAGCGTCCCAGGGGCCAAGCACCTCCCAGTAGGAACAACCCCTCAATGGTCCTAGGACCCCCCAGCTTGCAGCACCTGTGGATATACTCAAACTGTATGCATTCTCTTTTTGTGTCTAGCTTCTTCAGGTCAACGTTGTACTTGTAATTGTAGTTCACTCCTTCTTACCCCTCTGTAATACTCTACATTCTCTAAATTATACCTTGATGGTTGATTCATTCTACTACAAAAGGATACTTGGGGGATATGCAAGTCGGGGCTGTGAGCAGTGCATAAGGCTGATGGATAGATACACATTTTTTGGAATAGAATTTCTGGGCTGTGGCTTAAGCAGATGGAAAAGTCTTAGGAGATACAACCAGTTTCCCAGAGTGGGTACAATAATTCGTACACAAATTCCATGCATTGCAGTTGCTCCCTGTCTTTGACATGTGATCTTGTCAATCTTTTTCATTTTAGCCAATCTAATGTGTGTTAGGATATTCTTTGGAAGCAAAAATATGTTAAGAAAAGCAAACTATTTAACAATAACAAAAAGAAGTGCAGAAAAGGACTAGAGATATGGCTCAGTGGTAAAGCCCAGGCAAATAAATGTGAGGCCTTGAGTTGAAACCCCATTACCACTCCAGAAAAAAATCTGCTACATAAATTGCAAAATATATTATCAATAAGAATATTGTTATATACAAAAAGAGGGGCTGGGAAGGTGGCTCAGATGTAGAGTGCTTGCCTTGCATGCATGAGGCCCTGGGTTTGATTCCTCAGCACCACATAAGCAGAAAAAGCTGCAAGTGGCACTGTGGCTCAAGTGGTAGAGCACTAGCCTTAAGCTGAAGAGCTGAGGGACAGCGCCCAGGCCCAGGCCCCACAACGGACAAATAAATACATAATAAATTTAAAAATTAAAAGAAAAGAATATTGTGAGTTTTAACCGTATCCAAAAACAAAAAAGAAAAGCAAGAAGACTTTGTAAATTGACATAATAATGGTCCCAAATAGTGTGTGGAACCTTCCTTGCATGGGGTTTGTAGACTAAAGGGTCTGTGTCCTGAGCATCACTTCCCTTCATCACGTTCCTCTTCCTCTCTCTCCCTGCCTCTCGCCCTTGCTCTCACACTCTCTGCCTCTAACAACCAGTCTGGGTCTGACCTGGCGAGACATGCAGCATCTGACCGTGCTCACCTCCAAACGGAACCAGCTTCATGACGAGGTCCATCAGTGGCGGCGGAATGGAGTGGGACTGGAGTTTAATCATCTCTTTGGTTACGGAGTCCTCGATGCGGGCGCCATGGTGAAAATGGCTAAAGATTGGAAAACTGTGCCTGAAAGATTCCATTGTGTGGGAGGCTCTGTCCAGGACCCTGAGTAAGTCGGGACACTGCTTCTGCTACTGCATGTCCAAGTGGCCCAGAGATGGTGTCATAAGATCGCCCACACAGCTGGACTCCCCCTCCCTGTCAGAGGCAAGCACTGGATCTGATTCAGGAACAAACAGTTCCTAGGCAGAGTCACAGAGTTGCCCAACTTGGGTGGAGGTGGGGTTGGGGGGGGAGGTGCTCTGGCATTCACAGAGAACAGAAATGTATAATCAAAAAGTGTGAGCTATAACTATTTCAGCAGTTATCATCATCATCACCATCATTAGCATTAGTATTAGTATTAGTATTGTACTTAGGTTTAAACTCAAGGCCTTATGTTTGTTCCATGTGCTTGTTAGTGAGGTTCCCTCAGACCTCAACCCGCTGAGTAGTTAGGATTTCAGGTGTGGGCCAGCTTATGTGATTATTTTTAATTGTACAAATCAACCAATGTAACCAGTGCCCACATTAGTAAAGAGAATAGGACTTATGTCCCAGGACCCCTATAGGGTCTTCCAACATCCTCTCCCCAGTGGGGACCACTTGTCTTACTTCTAACTCTATAGATTACTTTGCCTATTCTATATTCAGTGTAAAGAGAATCAATACTCTGCTCTCTTTTCTATCTAACTAATCTTATTCTAATTTAGTTGTTTGTGAGATTCAGTCAAATTTAGTATGTACTTATAGTTTATTCTTATTATTGAAGAGTGTCTCAAGGTGTGACCATATCACAATTAGCTTATACCTTCTACTCACAGAACAAGGGAAGGATTTGATTTTGTTCTGAATGAGGCAGCGTGCCATGAGAAGGGACCTGAGGGAGGAATTTCTTACATAGAAATCACTGATTTAGCCAAGCATGCCAATTTTCCTTCCCACTTCCCCTTCATGACAAGAGAATTGGCCAATAAGAATACCTCTTTGATTTCTTGCTATCCTCATTGGTTCACCAATGGCCCAATGAGAAGGCTGAGTCAGGAGGGTTGTGAGTTCAAGGCCAACTTGGGCTACATAGCAAAACCTCATCTTAAAAAAAAAAACTAGCCAGCCATCAATGGCTCATGCCTATAGACCTTGCTACCCAGGAGGCAGAGATCTGAGTATTTCAGTTCAAAGCCAGCCCAGACAGGAAAGTCTTATGTCCAATTAACTACCAAAACAGCTGGAAGTGGAGCTGAGACTCAAGAGGTACAGTGTAAACCTTGAGAAAAAAAAAAGCTCAGGAACAAAGCCCTTGATAAATGCAATTTTTCCTCTCCCTCTGATCCACAATTTTAAACATGTTCAGTTCAGAACTGCAGAAAGAAGATGAGCTCCTAGAACTGGGGATGGAATCCTTGCCTAGTTTTTCTGTGAATTGCAAACTGGGCACATTTATTGCTTAAAGTAGACTCTTGTAGACAAGCAAGCCCTCTCGGATGCTCATCCCATTGGCCCACATCCTCACTGGGTGAGCATCCTCCATGGGTGAGCATGCCCATTGTCTACTCACTGAGTCAAATGGATCATTACAGAACTATGAGGTTTTCCCCCATGGACCAGTCCATAATCTCATAATGTTCACTTTAATCAGTAAACTTTCCACCCAAGCCCCATAATAATTTAAAAACATAGAAATGCATGTCCCAAGTGACATCATATATACTTACAATGAATTATAATATATAATGTGCTTATAATGCATTCAGGTTTAGGGTGTAGCTCAGCACAGAGCGCTTGCGCTTGCCTTGCAGATACAAAGCCATAGATTACATCCTCAGCACAAACTTGGGAAGGATCCCTGACTGTGATTGCATCCCTCAATGCCTTCCTCACCCAGTCCCACACCTGAACTTGTTCTTGAATGCAGGAGAGTTAGCTCTAGGGCAGTTATACTTATTGGGGAGCACAGAGGCTGGTCAGAAAAGCTTGCATGGAAGCCCAAGGCTGGTTGTGCCACTTGACAGAGGTGGCCCTTGTTACCTGGAGTCACACTTCCAAGGAGCTTCACTGTGAACAGCCTTGGCAGCTACCATTTCCCATGATAGGATATTTGGGGCTGCACAGCGACAGCATATAAGAAGAGAGCAGAGAATGATTGTCAGATTTATTCATTTTGTGAGCATTTATCTTCCCCAAGAAGGAGTCAATTTGAAAAGTGATTTTCTAAAGAGACTTTGCTATGAAGAGAGTCAGTGAAGGGTGTTCAACGAGGATCAAAAGAAAAATGCAACTGGCTGCGACCAACTGCACCTGCCTCGTGAGCAGAGCAAGCAAAGGCAGTGCCATCAGCCAACACAGAAGGAAGCAGTTAGCTCAGAACACCACCAGGACTTATATGTGCGTCCCAAGAGAATCTCCCTGCAGCTTCTTTAAGGCCGTGGCCAAAAGCATGTTCCAACTCTTAATATTTAGAGGATTTGGGAATAAATAACATATTTTCTCTTTCTTTCCTTCTTTCTTTCTTTCTGTTTTCTTTCTCTCTATCATTCTGTCTGTCTGTCTGTCTGTCTGTCTTTCTTTGTGTCATCTTGGAGCTTGATCTCAGGGTCTGAGTACTGTCCTTGAGCTTTTTTGCTACAGGCTAGTATTCTACCACTCAAGCCACAGCTCCACTTCCAGGATGTTGGTGGTGGTAGTTTTTTTTCTCTTCAGTGGTTAATTGGAGATAAGAGTTCAGACTTTCCTTCCTGGTCTAGCGTCAAACTGAGATACTCAGCCTGAGATACTCAGATATCAGCCTCCAAATATCAGCCTCCTGAGTAGCTAGGATTACAGGCATGAGCTACTGGTGCTCAGCTGACAACGTGTATTGTGTTGGTATGAATGCTGGAAGCAGCATGAGGGAGAGAGAAAACAGCTTAGTCAATCACATGACAGATGTCTTCCTATGTGGTTAGGTGTTCAGGTGGACTCTGTCCCACTAGGAAAAAGTAAAGTTCAAATAACCAGCCACTGAGTGTTCTACAGGACTACCATACCACAGGTGTTTACAGCACTTGAGAAACAATGACTGTTATTATTACTATTTTATGGCTCTAATAAAATAGTCACAACTACATGAATTTATCACACACTTGACAAGCGTTGCATGAGACACCCCTCCCCCCTGAAAATACCTGCTTCTAAGTTCAAGGCAACATTTACAATGATGTGCAATAAATAAAGATACAAGTCATTCTCTGTCTTTTACAGGATTTGAATTCTAGGCTTTTGTCCACCATCTCTATAAGATCAAAGAGGGGGGAAGTCACTAAGTCTTTTTTTTTTTTTTTTTTTTTTTTTTTTGTCCGTCGTGGGGCTTGAACTCTGGGCCTGGGTGCTGTCCCTCAGCTCTTCAGCTCAAAGCGAGCGCTCTACCACTTGAGCTACAGCGCCACTTCCGGTTTTCTGGTGGTTTTATTGGAGATAGGAGTCTCACGGTCTTTCCTGCCCGGGCTGGCTTTGAACCGCGATCCTCAGATCTCAGCCTCCTGAGTAGCTAGGATTACAGGCGTGAGCCACCAGCGCCCGGCTTCACTAAGTCTTTTCGTGCCTACTTCATTTTCTGCAGGAAGAACTGTTAGAACACAGCCTGCGAAGTAATACCCGTGACTATTTAAAGTTTCTGTGCTGAGGTTCTTTTGGTTCCATAACATTTCCTATTTTAACTTCTTGCAACCTGACTATTCCTTAGCACATATCTTCTTTTTCCTTTAGAATGAATTTTTTTCTTTTCTTTTTATAAAGGCAATATATATGATCACTGTAGGAAGATCATAAAATGCAAGTGAGACAAAAAGAAAGAAATAGGAAAGGAAAGAAGAAAAGAAGGAAGAAAGGAAGGAAAGAAGGAAGGAAGGAAGGAAGGAAACAGAAAGAAGAAGAGAAAAAGAAAGAAAAAGAAAGGGAGGGAGGGAGAAAGAGGGAGAGAAAGAGAAAGAGAAAGAAACAGACTGGGAATGTGGCTTACTGGTAGAGTGCTTGCCTAGCATGCATGAAGCCCTGGATTCAATTCCTCAGTAAACAGAAAAGGCCAGAGGAACCTCTGTGGCTCAAGAGGTAGAGCACTAGCCTTGAGCACAGAGAGGCTCAGGGACAGTGCCCAGGCCCTACGTTCAAGCCACAGGACTGGAGAGAGAGAGAGAGAGAGAGAGAGACAGACAGAGACAGAGACAGAGACAGAGACAGAGACAGAGACAGAGAGAGAGAGCAAGATGACAAATATCAAAGTCAGCCCTTGGTATATGTGGAGAGTTTGTTCCTGGGGCACCCCTCACACCCCCATGAATACTCAAATCCATGAATGCTGGAGTCCTTCATATAAAATGGTATCATATTTGTGAATAACTTATGCATGTTCTCCTGTATGCTTTAAGTCACCTCTAGATTACCTATATTATACAATGCAAATGTTATGCAAATAGTTATTATATTGTTTAGGGAATGGTGATGAGGAAAACAGTCTATACATATTCAGTAGAGATGCAAATTTGCTTCCAAATATTTCCCATCTGTGCTTGGTTGGATCCACTGAAGTGGAGCCCATGGATTTGGAACAGTGAGCGTACTGCCCCTAGGCTTCCCCAAAGCTACGCTGCCTGCCAGAAAGCTTGCCGGAGCTTGTTGGCCCTGGAATTCACATCAGGCTTTTAATTTAATTTCAGAGTAACAGCATTCCCAGCCCAGCCCAGACAAATGTGTGTACTTTCAGGGGCCCAGCTCCAGTGTAGTGAGCAGTCACACCGCAGCACCGGGGGTTGCTTCTGCCACCATCACTGCATCTCAATAAAAGAAGTGAATGCTTTGTATGTTGGTCAGCATGCTCTCCCAGAGCCTGTGAACCAGGAAAACTGGAAAAACTGACCATCCGGGTCATGGATTCATGGCATCACCCCAGGAAAACTAGTTAAAAGTGTACATAAACTTCCCAGGGATAGAATTGCCTTTATTAATGAGAAGTAGTTCAGAAACACTCTTCAGTTTGAAGCCTTGGCCCCAAGGGCAATGCAATGGTACAGGGTTTCTATTGAGGGGTGAGATCCTAAACCTTTGCGTGGCCTGAACGTAGGCTGAACAATTGGGGCAAAGCAGGAAGATGCTGGTGCCGGAGGTGGGAAGTAGTCAGGCTATCTGCACATATGCAGTCACTTGGAGCACTTAGGAGATGTGGAGGGGGTTGGGGGAGGGCACAAAGCAGCATATGCTTCATTCTCTACTCACAGAGAGGGTTCCAACTGTACAGAACTTGCTTACACTCACAAGGAAAGATGGGAATAAAATTCACGTCTGTTGGATTAACCCCAAAGCCACCTTCTCTTCCTGCTACCCTAAGAGTACCTTAGTACCTTCCCTCACCACCTCTTCTTTCCTTTTGCCCTCAGGAAAATTCCACCCACGGGCAAGTTGGTGCTGACCCTCAGCACAGATGCATGTGAAGGAAAGGAAAATTTTGTCCGCTACCTGGAGCACGTCCAAGCTGTCATCACGGTCAATGCCACCAGGAGAGGGGATCTGAACATCAACATGACTTCCCCTATGGGCACCAAGTCGATTTTACTAAGCCGGCGTCCCAGGGATGATGACTCCAAAGTGGGCTTTGACAAGTGGCCTTTTATGACCACCCACACTTGGGGAGAAGATGCCCGAGGAACCTGGACCCTGGAGCTGGGGTTTGTGGGCAGTGCACCTCAGAAGGGGGTGCTGAAGGAATGGACACTGATGCTACATGGTACACAGAGTGCCCCGTATATTGACCAAGTGGTAAGAGATTACCAGTCGAAGCTGGCCATGTCCAAGAAGCAAGAGCTAGAGGAAGAGCTGGATGAAGCTGTGGAGAGAAGCCTGAAAAGTATTCTAAGCAAAAACTAGGGCCATGTTTCTGCCTCCACGGTCTCCCTCCCTCTCTGTCTCTGCCTCTGTCCTCACCCCGTGTTTCCAGCAGGTACCTAGCAATTACTGTCACCCACACACACCGGCAATGCCATCTTCTTAATCAACCACTTTGCTCACTGTCAGTGATTATTTTCATTACAATGGAAGTGATCTTTTTTATTCTATGCCCCAAATATAGTGTTTCCCCCATAACATCTATGTCCTACGTGTGACTCTACCTTCTTTATTTCTGTCATTCAAATGGGTGATATCCTGCAAACAAAACTGGGACCGTTTTTCCTTTGATTTTTTTTCCTATCTGAGCAAACGCATGTTATTAAAAAAAAAAGAAAAAGAAAAAGAAAAAGGCACCTACAGTGACTGGAGAACATTTGTCTGTGGTCTCAGTGAGGAGCTGTTATATAACATGGAAAGCAAAGCTGAGGCAGAGCTGGGGGAAGGCGGGCCTCTGCCACTCTTAATGCACAGGGAAAGCTGCAAACTTCAATTTAGAAAAATTCATAAGGGGTATCAGAGATTTGAGTGACGTGATGAGCGAGAAGCCATCCACAGGGAGCCTAAATCACAACAGGAGAGAAAAAAAAGATTCCACATATGATCGCTGGACCTTTACCATCAACACTCAACAGGAGAGAAAAAAAAGATTCCAAATATGATCGCTGGACCTTTACCATCAACACTAAGATCATAACTCACTCTCCTCAACCAGCCTGCTAGGAAACCTTACATAGTGTGGCTCTCCTTACACCAGCTGTTGCTCAGATTTATTGTCAAATCTGCTGGAGCAGCCCAAATTTCTTCCCATTTGTATAGAGTTACACACACACACACACACACACACACACACACACACACACACACACACACACACACACACACACACACACGCACACATGCATACATATTTATTTTCAGGGATTCTCTTTTATAGCTATTCAAAAGAAAACATGAAAGCAAATCTAGCAACAAGTCTATGAAAAAGTAGTTGGTTCGTTTTTTATTAAAAAGAACGTTCCTTTGGGGCTTTCTGCTCTGGTGTGACTAGGAGGTGAGGAGTTGATTGGGTTGGATTTGGCTTGTTGATGAGTTTTACAGCTTTACACACGTGCTTGGACTTTGCTTTCCAAAAGCATAATTGGAAAGAAATGTCTCTGATATGTTAGGGAAACTGCATTTTTTCTGAGAGAGGTGTGGAAGGAGTGAAGGTGGTACATTGGAGGAGCAGTTGTATTCTTGGAGACCTCCATTTGTGAGGAGCCTATCTTGATGAGAAGGGCACTTATCAGCTCTCCCCTTCGTAGCTTGAGCCTGCGTTAAGCAATCCCTTAGGAAAAGACCTAGTTGCTACCTTTCCAACTTAGAAATCCATGAGCACATTGGACATGACACCCAAAGGTTAGAGTTGCCAACCTCAAAAGACAGCATTCACTCCCAAATACTTTTAACCAAGGTGACCTGTTGTCATATTGTGTTCTTACCCCAGGACGGGCTTCACACCCAACCTCAGTGCCCAGCCACTCACAAGAAACGTTTCTTTGTTCCTAGCCACTCCTAGCTCCAACCCCTCCCTCCCATACAGCATCCATGACTCAAACCAGCAATCAAGAGCTCTAGGTTTGACTCCCTGATGGTGGTAACTTGAACAGAGAATCCTCACTTCTATTCTCTCTTTCCCCATATTGGCATGAATTTCTGTCTTCTCTAGCACCCTGTGAACTATCCCTGTATATGCTTTTAAGTGTAACAATATTTATGATTTTTTAAAGAAATTTATTACTTGTTGCAAAGATCTTTTTAAACCAGTTTAGATTTAAAGAAAAATAAATGGAAGTCATTGAAAATGCATTTCACATTAATGGTCTGAAAATAAACCAAAGGACATTATGTGTGCCTGTGTGTTTAAGTGCACACAGAAATATATATATATACATATGTAGACTATATACATGTGTGTATATGTGTATATATATACACCTGTATAAATGTATATACACACATATACTTAACATGTGTGTATGTGTATTTATTGAAGAAATAGACACCATATTCATCTCTAAAAGAATATTCAGAGAATATCAAGGTGATCCTGGCTAAGAGAAAGCCAGTGGAAATTCAGGTGAAAATGTTCATCGAGTCCCATTATGTCTCCTCTGTAATTTTGCAGCTCTCTGTATAAACATTAAATGTCTTATATATGCAGCACAAATATAAAAGTTGTCCATATTTTCACAGTTGTGGCATAATTTATGAAATCAGAGAGTAACTTATCAGCTTCTTAATAGAAATGGCAAGTTTTGATATGAGAATATAGTATATATAAATATATATAGTGCTATATACAAATATTTGGTCTCTATTTCATTTTTTGCATCAGTATTAACACTAAATTATGTCTAGCTAGTGATGTTTCATGATATCCCTGATCCTAATGCAAGAGAGTATTTATAGTCATTTATTTTAAAAATGAAAATAACTGGATAATGATTAATCAGGTTAATATTGTTACTCCCTGTGACAAAATTTTATAAGTAAATTTAAAAATATATGTTGTAAATTAAGAGGCTCAACAATAAAACATTACCTTCCAGAAATTATGTGAGATGTGCTATATCTTACATGAAAACACTTCCATCATTTGTAGGAGCAGATAATAAAAATTTGCCAAAGAGAGACCTAAAAAGCCTGCCTGTCTTAGTAAGAATACACAAAAGACACAATTAGCATGTACATTGGACACAAAGTATGGTCAGCAGTGGCATTCTTTTCATATTTAAGTTACATCCATTAGTTGTTGTAAAATCAACTTTGGAAGTCAACACTAGGGTATTTTAATAGAATAAAATAGGATAGTCTTGAGTAGACTAGGTCATACCTATTAAAGATAAGTATTATTTCCTGAAATATGTTTCTAGGAGGTAAGTACAGAAATCTGTTTGTCTGTTTGTCTGCCTGTCTGGTTCATGACATAAACTAGATTTCTTATTACGGTCCACGGTCAAAATCTTTTAGAAACACAATTCTAGAATACATGCACATTAGAGTAGACTAAGTTATAGTTTAGTAGCAAATAGCCTCAAAAATCTCAGGGAATGTGGCTTAGTGGTAGAGTGCTTGCCTAGCGTGCATGAAGCCCTGGGTTCAATTCCTCAGTATCACATAAACAGAAAAGGCCAGAGGTGGTGCTGTAGCTCAAGTCATAGAGTGCTAGCCTTGTGCAAAAGAAGCTCAGGGAGGGCTGGGAAGGTGGCTCAGTGGTAGAGTGCTTGCCTTGCATGCATGAGGCCCTGGGTTCGATTCCTCCTCACCACATAAGAAAAAAGAAAAAAGCTGGAAGTGGCACGGTGGCTCAAGTGGTAGAGCACTAGCCTTGAGCTGAAGAGCTGAGGGACAGCGCCTAAGCCCTGAGTTCAAGCCCCAGGACTAGCAAAAATAAATAAATAAATAAAAATAAATAAATAAACCTCAGTGGTTTAATACAATGAAGATTTGTTCATCGTTTATTTATCATTCACACACTCTAATGAGGATTCAGTTGACTCTCCAAGGCCACAGTGCCATCCTCCATGCAGTGACTTGAAGATTCAAGCTACCTGAGTTTCACTATTTATATACTGAAATATATTTCAACATTTATAGGGCTGGGATGTAGCTCAGTGACTAAGTGCTTGCCTAGCAAGTGCAACACTGGGTTTCATCCCCAGTACCTAAAAAGAAAAGACCAAAAAAATAATTTATAAAGCTACTACGCCATGCTGTTGTTACTATCCCTTATAAATTAATGATGATTTTCCATGTGATCAGTTGATCACACTGATTAGAGTGATTACCTAACAATGATACAACATAAAACCTTTAGTACACACATACCCAAGCACTTCATATTTAGGGAGAGAGACAAGGACCGAATTAGGGGAACCATTGATCTCGTAGTCAGAGTCAGTTGTTAGATGGAAAGAGTCTAATTTGCTACAAATTATTTGTAAACTCAAACTTCTAGGAAACCTGCAATAATATTAGCACAGAGTATCTCCTAGGCCAATCCAAATGTCATGGTTATAATCAGCAGGGAGGTCCTCCAAGTTCAAAAAAGAAATTAGTCAACAGAATGGATGGCAAGAAGGAAAGACACTAAACTATAGGAGCTTAAAAATGGGTGCTGGTGGCTCACTCCTGTAATCCTAGCTACTCAGGAGGCTGAGATCTGAGAATCGTGGCTCAAAGCCAAACCAGGCAGGAAAGTCCCCATAAGAGTCTTACTTCCAATAAACCATTCAAAAACCAGAAGTGGCGCTATGGTTCAAGTGGTAGAGCTCTAGCTTTGAGCACAAAGAAGCACGGGGATAGCACTCAGGAGAGTCAGGGTGACAAAAGTTGACAGACTGGTGTGCAGAATCCCTAGCTCTTAAGTCTATTGAAGCTAGAGAGGGACTCTTAGTGAACTTCTCTCTCCCAGATGGAGTGTGCCATCTCCTGCTAATGGTCTCACTCCATGCCCACCCCCAGAACCTGATGCCTCATTCAGCCTCCCAAGAACATTGATACCAGCCTAAGAAAGTCACACACTTGAATCGACAAAAAGGCCCCTCTTTACATTTACATGAACTAATGACACTTGCGTTTTCCCATTCGTCTTTTGTGCATTTAGTTTGTTCAAAAAGCAAAGGAGAACATTTAAGAGCACCTAAAGTATGTGGGAGCTGGGGGTGGGAAGGGCTTTGCGTGAAGGCTGTCTGGTACCAGGATGGTGCAGGCAGTGTGCTTGCTTCCTGCTCACAGGAATCCGGAGGCTGCCACGGGGCACCAGGGCCTGTCACACCTGCACCTCCATCAGGTGGCGCATAAACACTGCCATACAAAAGGATCTGAAAAGTGGTAACCTAAGCTTGGGAGGGAGAAAGCCAGAAGGAACTCTGAGGGAGGTCCATATAGATCCCAATGGGTCCATTCATCGCCTGACCTGGGGACAGCAGCCTGGAGTGAAACACCAAAGGCATCACCTGGCAGCTGGTCCTCCAAGGTTTCCCTGGCACTTTGGAAAGTGAACCTATGCCATTTTACCTGGGAAATGCAATGTGCAGCAGTGCTGGGACTGTAATGATCTCAACCTGAAGGTTGTTGATTGGCAGCAGCCAATCAGCTGTTGGGCATAGGCCAGGTTCGCCCCTCCCCACCCCACCCCAAGCCAACCTTAAGGCAAGGAGTCAGGTCAAGGGGGTTAGGGTGAAAGGAAGCATCTAGTTACGATGAGTAGGAAACTAAGACAGGCAAGAAGAGATCAAGAAGAGGCAGTTGAGATGTCAGCATCTGGAACTAAAACCACCGGCGATCTCCAAAAGACTTTGAGGGTGCCTCATAGTTTTTGCAGCAGAAATCATAGTTTTTGCAACAGAAAGTGAGAGGGCCAAAGTACTGACCCACCATGGCTGCTCCGCAGAACTCTCAACCTGCCCTGGTTTCAGATGAGCACTCTCCTGTGACCCTAGGAAATCTTCAGGCAAAGGGTTGTATGTGCTTACAGCAAGGACCCCTCAGGGTGTAGGCATAGGCTAGACAGCAGGGGATCTGAGCCATGCATGTCTGGCAAGAGTTGAGACAACAGCAGTAGTCCAGTGGCTTGGGAAATGAGTGAGGCAGGGGTTGCAGCGTACCTTCTTCAGGGTGGAGGCCATCTGGGAGAGTCTCACCACAAGGGAAGAGGTGATGAAGACCCCATGATCGGTGCTGTTGGGAGGTCTGCTCTGAGACCCCCATTTTATAGCAAGAAATGCTGTTTATGACACAAGAGGCTTTGGGCTCCTTCTCATAGCCTTCAGGGAGAGGGAAAGCCAGGAAAGGCACTCCGTGTGCAGCTTTACTGGAGGAGAGCAAACTAAGCAGGGGCAGTGGACAACAGCCACCAAGAAAAAAATGATCAAGTGGGGTTTGATCTCTGGGACCCTTGGGTGGCTTTACTGTGCTCCCAAAGTGCCCACTTCAGCCAGGACCACCATTGTCCTGCTTTTTAGGATGGGTTGATGCCCCCCGGAGAGTGTGGTCATGTGTTCCCTGCCTTCTGTTTTCACCTCACCTCCTTACATCATACCACTCCAATCCTCAATATTTCTTCTTTTTGAATAGGCCAAGTCCATTCCTGCCCCCACCCCAAAGGCCCCAGGGCCTTTGCATTTGCAGTCCTCTCTGCCCGGAATAATCTTCCCTCCGACGTGCACCTGATGCCTCTTTCTACCATTCACACCACATGTCACCTCCCCCACAGGGTCTTCCCTGGACCACCCATCCCAAATAGCCCTGCCGTCACTCCAGCATGGCGTCCTATGTGATTTTCTTCATAGGACTTGTTCTAATTTTCTCCTCCAGTCATCTGCTTACTTGTACATTTCCTTCCTTCCCATCCAGAATGGTATAGCTTGGATCAGAGTCACATCTGATTGTTCCCTTCAGCACCCAGAACTCTGCCCAGCACAAAACAAACTGCGGGTCCATTCTCCTTGATTGACTCAATCAACATGTAAAAATTGACTGGGCGCTTGATCAGGATGTCATTACATATATGCCTGCCATCCTGGCTCATTGGGAGGCTGTGATCTGAGGATTGAATTTGGAAGCCAGCTGGGCAGGAAAGTTCATGAGACTCTTTATGTCCAATTATCCACCAAAAAAGCTAGGTGAGGGGAGTGGGCAAGTCTCTTTCCTAAGCAAGGAAAAGTCGGTAGCCATTTAACAGGGCATCCTTGTCCTGAGCCAAGCTGAGCACCCCCCTCCATTCCCAAGGCCCTAGGAATTAAGACAAGGGATATTGTGCAAGCAAAGAAAGCATTTTAATGAAGGTTCATAGACAATGCCAAATGGTCAATTATAATCAAATCCAAACAGGAACCATCACTCTTTTATCATTTGTCCTAAAATATCAAGGTATTTCCCCTACAGTAGCCTCCACACACCCCTAAAAGAATTTCTGCCATTGAACTGGGGCATTTTAGGAGCCCTTCTCTCCCAGTTTCTTGTTGGCCTTTGTCTTTCCAATCACAGTCTCCACAATCACAGAGGTCTCTTCATAGGTCTCAATGCTCTCTGTTGAGATCTTCTCAATAGATTCCACTACTTCTACTTTCTTAAAAGCCAACGCCTTGGGAGGGATTTTTCCTGGCAGACTGCTGTTCTTATTCCCAGGCCCTTCTGATCTATCCTGGACAGCCTCGGGCCTTTGAGAAGGTGGTGGAGATGGTCCCTCTGGACCAGGTATGATCACAGGGCAGGTTCTCTTAGACCCTTCATCTTCCTTCTGGCTATCATCTCTCTCCCTGGGACCTTTCGGTTCTTCAGCACTTATCCCATTCTCCTTGTCTGCAGCCTGCTGGTCGCTGGAATGCCCGCCATCTTTTCCCTGGGGACCCTCTGATCCATTCTCTAGAGGTGGTGTGGGCGGCTCCGGAGATGGCTCCACGTGGCCATCATGATTTATGGAGTCTTCCTCAATGGAAATCACCACCCCACCCCTGGTTGGGATGGAGGAGGAGCGGAAGCCAGGGTCCACATAACTGGCATCCCCTGTGACTAACACATGGCGCCCTTTGGTGTAGAGACCAATGGAGGGCTCAGGCATAGGCTCTTTGGAACCTTTTATTCTCTCCTTGACCATCTTGCATAGTTTCCCAAAGGCTTTGCTTATCTGCCCTCCATCTGGAACATCCTCTGGTCCCCCCTCTTGAGCTGGGGGACCTTTTTCTCCATCCCCTGCTCCCAGCTGAGATTCACCTTCTTCTTTAAGTTCTACTTGCACTGACTTTGTGTCTTGCTGCCTTTTTAATGATACGTCTTGCACATTTTCTTCTGCTTTGTCTTGAGCTATAATCTCCTTTCTTCTTGGAATGCTTTTGGGGAGGCCCTTTTGTCTTGGCTTAGCGGTTGTTATATCCTGAACAGCCCTGGTGAGGTCTAACAAAAAGCACAAGAAGTAAGCCGAGGATAACTTCAATGAGCAGGAACACAAAAGTACATTCATTGAAAACTATGTGAATCGTACTGCAGACAGGTGCAGCTCTAAGGGGGCATGTGTTAAATGTGGAGCAAAAACAAAAGGGAAGAAAAGTCTGGATCTGTTGAGGTACCAGCTGTTTAAGTACCAGCTCTCCACATCCAACTGTGCAAAAATGTTAAACAAGTCTGGCTTTCTCCCTAAAATGAAGGGAATGGTCATAGTTCTCCATCACCCTGGAATAAATCCAAGACATATGATTCTACTGCTATGCCACTCATGGCCCAGCTATGTTCACAGTGGATGTCTGAGTCCACAGACTATACCATAGGAACCCACTCCACAAAGTCATTCTCTCCAATTTCTTCAAAGGAGGCACAACAGGACTTCCTGGACCTCTGATATGCTCAGATGGCTGCAGACATAGGGATTGATTCCATCCACAGTGCCCCGATAACCTAAATCAACATGGCCACCCCTTGGTCAGCATCCCCTTCCTCCTGGGCCAAAAGAGGAAATGATGTTATTAAATTCCAAAATGGCAGGAGTCCCCTGTTTTCAAAGTGCTAGCCATTCATTCCTCCACACTAGCTGCAAGGAAAAACTAGAAGCTAAGAAAACACAGAAAAATCTTGTCATCTGTGAGACTTCCTAGCTTGTTCCCATAGTGATATGGGAACTTTTTCCTTCCCAAAGTTCTTCTCCATTCTATCCCATCAGAAACCCCAAAACTAAGATAGACAGGGAACTAGTACATGACATTGGCTGACCCATGATGTGTGAGGGGGAAATAGCAGAAACCATTTAGGAAGCCAAGATGAAGGGACTGCAGAGAGGGACGTGCCAAAGAAACTGGCAACTGGTCTGAGAGGAGAGACATTTACTGGACCAGCTACTGAATTCCAGGATTCACTGTAAAGGAAAGAACAGGATCCCTTGTTCAAAATTAATAGAAACTTCAGGACAGTGATGGCCACAGTAAACTTATCTTCTTGGCATAGCAAAGAAGCAAGAAGTGAACATGGAGTTTCATTTCTTTTCCAATTAAATACTTTATGTGTAGGAATGGCACTTCCTGGGTGAGCTATACCCCAAGAAACTTTTCCCTTTACAAACTTTCTTGGCTCAGAGTGAGAGACAGACTTTTAATTTCATATAAAAACTTTTAATTTCCAGATGACTCAGAGGAGAACATGAGTGTCAAGGTCAGAAATTTTTTTTAGAAATAATTTTTCTAATATTTTCCAAGACAGAAAACAAAGTCAAGACAGGGTTAGGGGTGTCTGGTTACCTTTTGCACTGGAGCCAAGGCTGAGGGAGGCCCCACGGCTTGGGGTGAACTGGGTGATGGGTGTCTCCATGAAGGCAGAGCTCAGCCTGGCAGAAAGAACCAGAAAGAAGGTAGCACCACTTTCAATCATCAAGCCAAATAGAGGGTTGGGGGCTAGAGTGACCCTCTCTAATCTTAACTGAAAATGAAAAGGCTTTCTTTACGTCAGATTGCTTATGAATGATATATGATTACCAAGTGATAAGCTCATTGCATTTATACACTGGATGAGAACATAAAGGAAATTGATCATTTATTTGAACTCAAGTCATAAACTGAGAGACAGAGCTATAGAAATACTGTGCTATATGAAAACAAGAGACAGAAAGTACTTGAAGAAATAATTATTAAAAACTTTCTAAATGGGCATGCTTTTTGTAGTAATGCAAATATTCTGTATTTGAGTTCCATGTGTATAAACATTGGTGAAAACACTTCTTATTGTACAATAAAAATGAGAGCATTTATTTGTTCACAAATTGCATCTCCATAAAAATGTTATTAAAAATAAAGATGAAATAAAAATTTAAATCTATAAAAAAAAAAAAGAAACACTGTGCTGTGATTAGTTAGAAGCTACCAAGTCATCTCTCTATTGGATGAGGGTGTTTATATTGTAAAGCATTTTAATTAGAAGGGCCAATCAGATTAAAATATATCCCCAACTTATTTTCTAAAATAATAATTTATATCTGCCCAATGCTGGAGGATCATGCCTGTAATCCTACCTACTCAGGAGGCTCAGAACTGAAGATCACAGTTTGAAACCAGTCCAGGTGGGAAAGTCCATAACTCTTCTCTACAATTAAGCACCAAAAAGCTAGCAGTAAACCTATGGTTCAAATGGTATAGCACCAGGCTTGAGTGGAAAAGCTAAGAGACAGTGACCTGATTTTGAGTTCAAGCCCCAGTACTAGCACAATAATAATAAATAGTAATAGCAATAACATATTATATATAAATAAAGAGAAAAATGTTTAAAGCAATTGAGACAAATGTAAACAGCTGGTGAATTTTGGTAAAAAGTATTCTCAGGAGGTCTTTGTTCTAATCTCACATTTATCCATTTGAAACCCTACCAAAATTAGAAATTATAAAGCTGAGCGCCAATGGTTCATACCTGTAATTCTAGCTACTCAGGAGACTGAGATCTGAGATTCCAAGTTTGAAGGCAGCCTAAGCAGACAAATCTGAGGTCTTTATCTCCCATTAACCAGCAAAAAAAAAAAACAAAAAACAAATGGAGAGGTGGTTCGAGTGATATCGTGCTAGCCTTGAACAAAAAAGCTAAGTGAGATCATGAGGCCATGAGTTTAAGTCCCAATAACAACACAAAAGGGAAAAAAAATTACAAGTTGTAAGCTGGTACTCAAAGGATTAGTTAACTTCTTGTGGTGCCCTGTGCCCAGGGCATCACATAAAATAATCATATAAAATATTCCCCATGACATAACGATAACACCAAATTATCCAAGACGCAGTGACTATGACTGCCAGGAGAAAGAGGAAACATTGCATTTCCTGCTAAGCGCTTGAGCACTGGCAACCAACATGCTCAGCGCACAGGGCAGAAACACCCTTGTGAGGTAGGGGGAGGGAGGACTCTCTTTTAACTCTCTCTAAACCCAGAAAATCAGGAAAATCAAGTTAAAAGAATCACAACTCCATACCTAATCTGTTTTCTGAACATTATCTCTAAATACAAATATCAACATAGGCATAGATGGAGAAAGAGAGTGAGAGCACAAATTTCCCAGCAGTCCTAAAGTAAATGGGGTTCTCTCATGAAGACAGCAGATACCATGTTGACCCAAAAGATGGCTGCATTGGGGCACCCAATCATCTTTTGATGGTTGCATCCATGACCCTAAGCAATACTCAGCAAGTGCCAGGGTGCTGAGTAGCTCATTCCACCTCCTCCTCATCCCTCCTGCGGGACGGTTTATATCCCCAGATTCCAGGGACACAAAGCCACCTCCTCACCCAGGCCACTTCTGATCACTCTATTTAGAAGTTCCAGTACATCCATACTCACTTCTCTCCTCTCTGACAAACTTTCCTCCACAGCAAGACGTTAGCCAAGTTGTCTTTCTCTCCCACTAGCTTTCAAGCTCCCTGACAATGAGGGGGAAAACCTGTTTCCTTTCCTGCAACAGTCCCACAGCCTACCACTATACCTGATACATACACCAGAGGCAATCAACAAGGCTTTGTGGAATGTGTAAGTGGTCAGGATGAGCGGGCAGGTGCGCAGATGCAGGAACACACCTGTTGCCTTCGATCTCCAGGATCCGATGATAGCGATCCAGCTCGTTTCTCAGAGTCTGCTGGGCCACAGCCAGCTGCCGGCAGTCATAGGAAGACTTCTCCAGCGTCCGCTCAGCCTCCTCCATCTCCTTCCTCAGGCCCTCGATCTGCTCATTGTAAAGCTGTATCTCGTCATCGTAACTTTCGTGGGCACTTTTGATAGCTTGTTCCAGGGTCATTGTCTGTGGGCAAAGATCTGCTGTCAGGAAATCCATACCTCTCTATCCCTAAGAGATAGGTTTGGTCAGGAGAACCAGATCTCTAGGTCGGAAATTCTACTGGCTTTGCTTGTTTCTCTCGTGATTACATATCAGCAATGACTCACACTGTACCTTCATGCATGTTTAACATCTGCAATTATGACTATATTCTCAGGGGCTGCTAGCATGGCTCAAGTGGTAGAGTGCCTGCCTAGCAAGAGTTGGGGTCCGTATTCAAAACTCCAGTATTACAAAATATATACGTGTGTGTCTATAATAGTATATATTATATGCCATATAATGTATACTGTATTGTATATTGTATGTAATATAGTATAGTACATAATAGATGTAATATAAATAATATTTATACATATGTGTATATAATCGTATATTATATGTCATATAATGTAAAATATATGTAATATAGTATATTGTATATGTAAAATAATATATACAGACACTATTTTATCATTTTACTCTCAAATAAGAATTTGACAGAAATTCTTGGCAGAATGGAACACACAAAAACACTACTTCTGGGCTGGGAAGGAGGCTCAGTGGTAGATTTGCTTTCCTCACATGCAGGAGGCCCTGGGCTCGATTCCTCAGCAACACATAAGCAGAAAAAGCCAGAAGTGGTGCTCTGGCTCAAGAGCTGAAGAGCTGAGGGACAGAGCCCAGGCCAGAGTTCAGGCCCCATGACCGGCCAAAAAAAAAAAAAAAACATTACTTCTATATCAAGCAGCTCTTCTCAAATTCCTCTGGGCATTAGAACCACCCAGGGATGATAAGATTCAGCTTTCTGTGGGGTAGGTGTGGGCGAGAGCAGCAGACCTGTATTTGTAACCAGCTCCCAGGCCAGTGGGATGCTGCGGCTACACCAATGTCTGCATCTGACTTCATGTATATGCATTACAAACTACTTCCTGCACCCTGACCTCAGCATCCATGGAAGACATCCTGTGATGTCCTATGGTCACAGGATTTTTCCCTTACACTGGCAAATCTGGCCTCAGGATAGAAAAGTGATAACATATACAGGAAAATGCCTTTTACATCTGGAAGGAGATAGGGAGGAAGAAAGGCACATATATTAAACATTTGGGGAAGATGTCTGTCCATCCTGTGTCATTCAGTCTATTCCTCCATAAGAGGATCCTGCCAGCAATGTGGCCTTCTCATCTGTCCAGAGCTTGGAATGAGGGGTGGACTCGACCACTCAGGTGGGACTTTGGAAAGGGATCTCGGGGGTAGCAGTGAGCTGGTGGAACACATCGATGGAGAGCTGAGGCTGCCACTCTGCACTAGTGATCTTTCATTATGCGCATGGAGAAGCGGAGAAGCCACTCCTTGTAAGGGAAGAGACACACAGAGAGGAGGGATCCTGTGGTAGAAGAAAGAAGAGGAGGCGAGGGAGATGGATGAGCAGCTGTCTCGGATCCTTGTTCCTGGCTCCTGGTTAGTGTTACACACCAGCTCTCAAATATCAGTCACTGCCTTTTACATCCACTCCTCAGGGGAAGGGGCTGGGAGGGGGGTGCCCGCCCAGTGGAAAACCTGACAAGACACCACTTTACAAAAGCAATCAAAATTAATGTCATCGATAGGGAGGAGATGTATTGACATACAAAGGTCACCAGGTCACTTCCCAGGAATTCTTGCCAAAAATACCAACCTCAGTTAATCCTTAGAACACAGCAGGCTAACCCAGATGGAGGGCTGTTCCACAAAAGAGCTGGCCTGGGCTCTTCAAATCATCAAAATTGGGAAGACAAACAGACTTTCTTCCCAGACTGAAGGGGACTAGGGACAGGACCTGGGGCCAGAATATAGCACTGAATATTGATGACATTCTAACACAGTCCATTTATAATGCAGTATCACTGTTAATCTCCTGGCTTGCATTATTATCCTTTGCTTATAAGTTATGAACACTTGGAGAGGCCGGTCAAAGAATATATGGTAAACCTTAATGCTATTTCTGCAACTTTTCACATGATTTCAAATTTTAAAAAAGCATCCTTTCTGTTTAGGCCAGTTTGATCAGGTTTTTGTTCCCCAAAAATGATTTTTTGGGGGGTCCAGTCATGGGGCCTGAACTCTGGGCCTGGGTGCTGTCCCTCAGCTCTTCAGCTCAAGGCTAGCGCTCTACCACTTGAGCCACAGCGCCACTTCTGGCTTTTTTCTTTTTGCTTATGTGGTGCTGAGGAATCGAACCCAGGGCCTCGGGCAGGCAAGGCAAGCGCTCTACCACTGAGCAGTCTTATAACAGTTATTTAAACTATTCATCAGAATGAAGAATATTCAAAACAATGAAGAGCCCCATTCGCATAAGCTCAAACTTGGGTGAGCTGCCCTGGCCAGAACCACCTTGGCACTGCATGGGACACAGGTTCACTAGCCTGGCTATTGGAGAATGAGACCCAGTGCTCACAGTCCAGGGCAGGAGATGGTCCTGTCACACACACACACACACACACACACACACACACACACACACACACACACACGCCTGGAACAAGTCACATATATGACAAGGAAGATGTAGGGCCACTCCTTGGTCCTGAGAAAAGAAAGAGGTTTCCAGGAAGAAGAGAAATAGTATATCAAAGGTCAGGTGCCAGAAACCACAGAAGTGGTCAGGAGAAGAGTAGAGGATGGCCAAGGTCACCTTCAGAGGAGAAGCGAAGATGACCCTGGAAAGAGAGGCAGGAAGAGGATGTGGGCCTTGTGGCAACTTGAACTTGATATTCTATGAAGATAACTGCTGTGATCATGCTGAGACCAGCTGGCTTATCTGTGTCACTCCACTGAGCTGTGAACAGTGAGGCCAGCAGTGCAGGCAGGAGTCTGACTGTGAGCCCCCTCTGGAGCAGTGAGCTCCTGTGTGGGTCCTCTGAGTTCTCCAGATGCCTTAGGATACGAGATCTGAGATCTTTTTTGAAAAGAAAGTAAATTAGTATCCTTCACTGACTACGGGCTGGCTTATCAAACTCACCACTAGATGGCGCAAAGGGTCTGTAATGAGAAAGGAAGCCTGTGAGGTTCCAAGTTGGCAGTTGAGCGTTTTTTTAACTTTCCTGTCACAGACATTCAATGCATTTCCTGTCCTTTCTCTTCAGCCTGTAAGAAACGCCATCTCCAGGGGTCTCATGGTTCTATGTTTAGCTTACTTGAAGAAAAAGCCCCCAGTTCTATCTCAGGCTCTGATCCTTCTAGCCTAAACTAGACTGAGCTAACCTTGAGCCCGTGGAATAAGAAGTTTGGGGGCTTATGATAACAGGGACTGCCCTGCTAGAGTTAATGACTCAGTTGGTCTGGGATGTGCCAGTGAATTTGCTTTATTTTTTAACTGTTCTAGGGATTAAACCCAGGGCCTCACACATGCAAGACAAGCATAACACCCCAGACTACATATTTGCACTCCTAACAAGTTCCCAGCCTTCCTGCCACTGACTTCAAAGGCACAGAAACCTTGAGCTAAAGGATCTAGTGGCCTCTGTGAGCACTCCTGGCCAAGAGCCAACAAAGAGGCAGCATCCTAGGTGCATACTGAGTGGAATTCTGTCAGCAACAATTTGAATGAAACTGGGTGCAAATTCTCTCCCAAAATCCTCCAGACACTGGCCCAGGCCAACCCATACTTTTTTGTTATTTTTTATTTTATTTTATTTTTTGCCAGTCATGGGGCCAGAACTCTGGACACTGTCCCTCAGCTCTTCAGCTCAAGGCTAGCACTCTACCACTTGTGCCACAGTGCCACTTCCAGCTTTTTCTCCCTACGTGGTGCTGAGGAATCGAACCCAGGGCCTC
The DNA here is from genome assembly GCF_024711535.1 of Dipodomys merriami. Classification (NCBI taxonomy): domain Eukaryota; kingdom Metazoa; phylum Chordata; class Mammalia; order Rodentia; family Heteromyidae; genus Dipodomys; species Dipodomys merriami. The sequence goes on along the minus strand of NW_027205004.1, from coordinate 1,150,683 downwards.
ATGCATGCAAGGCAAGTGCTCTACCACTGAGCCACCTTCCCAGCCCCCTAACCCATACTTTTATTTCAGCCTCAGGAGACCCAGAGCAGAGAAACCAACTGAACCTGCACAGATGCCTGCCTTACAGGGCAACAAGAGAATAAATGGGTGCCATGTCATTGTAAGTCCCTAGGTAATTGGTGAAGGCAAACTGTGTTCATTAGAACCACCACTGCGTTTTGTTATTGAATCCAGATCCAAAGCCTCAACCAGCTGGAACATTTCTTAATAGCATCTGCACTGCACACACACAGGCTTCTTTCCCTGAACAACACAAGATAACAAGTAGTTACTTGGCATTTATATACACCTAGATGACTTAGGCATGCACTTCCATATACTTAGAGAATGATGGACAGCTTGTGAGAGGATCACATAGGTTTCATGCAGGTTGTGCACAAATGCTCTGCGTGCTGCAGAAGGGATGGGAACACCCATGGTTTAGTATCTATGTGGTTCTGAAAATCATAGCCCATGGATATTTGAAGGCTCACTATCTAAACATATCCACAGCATCCCAGCCTTTCAACAGATCAGCTCAGGATTTTTCCAGTTTACTATGGTGTGAAAGCAAGGTGTGCTCTGTAGAAACCATGGTTCTCATTTTGCATTTTGCTTTTTTCCAAGAGGAGCTCTGAGTCAGCCTGGAGACCATGAGGGGAAAGGAACAGCATTCTACAACCTGCTGTGCTGCTGAGTTAGGATATACAATGTGAGCTGTACTTCAGCTACAGTGGGTATGTCCAGATGTGACCCCATTATAAGTCCAGTATTGTCTGTATAACTTTATATGTGAAATGATTTGATAATGTTTTGATAATGGTTTCAGTATCATTGGTTTGCTTTTCATAACTGTCTTAACTGGGTGTGGTGGTTCATGCCTGCAATACTAGCTACTCAGGAGTCTGAGGTTAGAAGAATCAAGGTTCCAGGATGGTCGAGAAACAAAAAGCTTAAAAAAACCATCTCAATCGATCACACACCGATCATCTCAGGTATGCAGGATGGCATGATGGGTGGATAGTTCAAATGGTGGAGTGCTTACCTAGCAAGCATGAGGTTGAGTTCAATTGCCAAAAGATTAATATTTTGTGCCTTTAACCACATTTTTCTGAAAAGAAATCCACAAGCATTACCAGACTACCAGAGGCTATGGGGAATGAGGGAGAGGCAGCACAGACGGAAAGGTGGAACTCCTGCTTCAGAGACATCAGAATCAACCAATCTCTGCAGCAACTGGGGGTAGAAACAGGTGGTGACAGACAGTTTATTTCCCATTCTCAGAAACCACACTAGTCCTTTTTTTTCCTATTCACCAAATGCATACAGGTACAGAAAGACAAAGGGGTTTTTTGTCATCCTTAGAATCTAGAGCAATGGTTTTCAATTTGTTGCCACAGCCACAGGAAATGACATATTTCCTACGAAAAGCCACAAGTGTCATAGAAATGTGCATGCCTCTGAACAATTATTAGATACATGAATATATACTTATTTGAATATCTATACCTTTAAAATAAAAGTTTAACAAAACAAACCCTACCTTTTCACTTGCTATGCATTCTGTTATTTCACATTGTTATATTGTATAGTTTAGGGCTGTTGGTTTCTACTAATTTTTTTTGCCCTTACCAGGATGTCAACTCAAGATCTCACATTTGCACATCCTTTGCTTGCTCAGTGGATGTTCTTATCACTTGAATCACACCCCCAGCCCTGCTTTTTGCTGGTTATTTTGGAGATGGGATCTCATCGATGCTTCTGCCTAGGCTGGCTTCAAAGCATGATTCTCTAGATCTCTGCCTCCGAGGTGGCTAGGATTACAGGTGTGAGCCACCAGCTCTTGGCACTACTTTTTCTTATACAAGCCAATTCTATGAATTTCATTTTATATCCAATGAGTTAATGAGTTAAAAACTGGTGTCTAGAATCATGGCTGGCTCTGAGCCTACTTGTTCAACAATACACAGAACATAGACATGCACACAGGCCTAAATATATGAACCACATAATACCTCACAGATACAGCCCACCTACATATTCATACCACATGCATATACACACAGCACATGCATACACACCACACACACATGCCACACATAAACACACATCCCATATATGTGTGTGTATCTATATACATATAGATAGATAGATATAGATATAGATATACACACACACATATACCCTCTCTCCCTAGGCTCTCCCTTTTTCTCTCTCCCTTTCTCTTTCTCTCCTCTGTATTTCTTTCTCTCCTTCCTTCTGTCTGTTCAGGTCCTTAGATGAGACCACAGTCACCAAGATGGGGATGTGCTCCTGAAGCCATGGCTTGTCTCCAGAGAAGGATGAGTTCTAAGGGTGTCCCTCTCCCACCATGATCCTCAGCTCACATGACAGTCATGGTCCCTGAGTGGCTTTGGAACTCTGAGAGCCGCACGAGGGGGTAGGACTCTAAAGCCCCCAAATGAGATCCTGATGTGGAGGGCACTGAATGTCTATAAAATGCATCATGTGTAGCCAAGGCTTTAGATGAACATACGACAACCAGATGTTCCAGGCTCACTAGAATCAGACTTTCACAGTGTTGTTGTTGTCGTTGTTGTTGCTTTTCCTCCTTGTCCTTTACATGTACCGGCCTGACTTGGGAAATGTGATTCCACAACCTTACAGGAAGGGGCAGTATCTGAGCAACACATCTCATCACGTGGTCAGGGGGATGGTGATAAAGACAAAATTAAAGAATTTAAGGGATGAGCAAGAAGCCTTTTAGCCTTGGATACAGAGCAGCCATCAAAACAGACTGAGCTTTCAAATGGAGCTCCAATTGAAAGGGGAGTGGGAAGAGGCAGGATAGAAACATGACGTTTACTCTAACAAATGTCCCACTAGAGACAAATACTGCGACAATCACTCTTTCCAGGTTGATAATCAAATGTCAAAGCACAAATTTCATCATGAGAGAGGAAAAGCAGGAAGCACAGATTTGAGAAAGTGTAGGATAAAAAGCCAGAATCCAGTGGCTACACCTGTAATCCTAGCTATTCAAGAGGCTGAGATTTAAGGATTGGGGTTCAAAGCCAGCCCAAGCAGAAAAGCCCATGAGACTCTCACCTCCCATTAGCTACCAAAAAAAGCCAGAAATGGAGCTCAAGTGGTGGCATACCAACCTTGAGCACAAAAGCTCAAGGCTAATGCCCAAGCCCAGAGTTCAAGCCCCAGGAGTGGCACCAAAAACAGAAAAATCCAATATGTGTCTACTTATTCTTAGCAAGTTTGATCTAAGTAAATAAATCCAAGATGAAGCTGAGATAGTTCACCCTTGGTGGGAGAAGAGCATAACCCAAAAGGACCATGAGGGGAATGGCTGGGAGACCAGTATCACATGACCCCCATAACAGGCCTCTTCCAGGCTGGATGCTGGGAGTTCTGAACCCAGGAAGCCTCAGTCCAAGTCAAAACAAGGCACATGGTCACCTGCTCACAGCACTATGGCCGTGCCAGGCACACAGGTATGCTTGGTTGTGGCAATTCACAGAGCTGGATCCCTGTGCATGCATAGGACATAGATGTGGTGGGAATGGTCACTGGCACATTGCAGACCCAGGGGTGTGGTGGTTACCTGGGCCTGTAGCTCAGCTCTCTGCACCTGCAGGTGATGTAACACCTCCTGGCTCTCCTCCAGCTGACTCTGTAGGGCAGCCACTTCCCGTTCTGTCAGGAGCTTCTCCTGCGTGAAGAAAACCAGACTCAGACTCACACACAGAAGGAAAGACAAAAGGAAAAGGAGAAAAGCACAGTGTGGGATGTGATGGGCTGAATGTGTGTGGGACACCCCCAAATTCATGTCTGAAAACCTTCATCTCCAAGGTGGTGGTATAAAGAGGTGGAATCTTTGAGATGCGATTAGGGTCACGCAGGTGGGGGCCCATGATAGGAATCAGTGCCCTGTGAGAAGAGGAAGACTGAGTACTGACTCAATCTCTCCACCATATCAGCACACAGCAAGAAGGTGACCTTTGCCAGCCTGGAAGAGAGCCCTCAGCAGATCCTGACCTTGCTGGCCCCTTGACATTGAACTCCTAGCTTCCAGAACTGTGAGAAATAACGACCAGTCTATGGAATCCCATTCTCCCAGCCTGTGCAAGCTCCGACAGGCCCGTAACAGCCACTGTTTGTATCTTTGGTTTTGTCTTCTAAAAGCACAAAAGACTATTAGGAGGCCTGAATGTAGACCTATTTGTGTCATCAACTGGTTAATAGGCATTTGACTTTCAAGACCTCATTTCCCCTTCTGTGAAAAGAAAGACCTGGAATGCAGACACTCTGTGCCATCAGCTTGTGGCAATATGAAGCAGGAGCCACTGGATCTCAAAAGGTAAAAGAGAAATGGGGCCCAGGGGAGGCCTCCATATACCATCCTATGGATGTTTTATGGAATCGTCCAGAAGGAAATCCTCCTGCAACCAGCCCACACTCTGCCACACAGCTCCCTCTCCTTATTCACCTCTCTACTGTCTATGCAAAAATACTCATATTGATTCACAAGTGCCTGGCTGCTCAAAAGCGCTGCCTCCCATCACAAGCAACACAGCATCAAAGACATGCTATATCTTTGCCCAGTCTATGCCCAGTGCCCTCGTGTTCAGTCCCACCTGTGAAGTCTGCCTCCTGCTCACAAATGCCTCACAAAGAGGCCTTCTGGAGTGTCCCCCCAAAGTCCCATGGGTTAAACACTTGGTTGACAGCATGTGGGGCCACTGGGAGGTGGTGGAACCTTCCGGGGGTGGAGCCTAGTGGGAGGAAGCTAGCACATTGGAAGTTAGGTCATAGGTGTGCTCTTGAAGGTGATAATGGGACTCTGACCTCTCTTTTTTTCTTTCTCTCTGTTCAATCTGCTTCTCTGTCTGTCTTTGGCTTGTTTCTTCGTGTCTAATTCCCCATCTCCCTGCCTCAATGATGTAGACAAGAATGCATGCGAATGCATGCAGCTAGTCACAGAAAAAGGGAAGTGATGCTGGGTACCAGCCTATAATCCTAGCTACTCAGGAGGCTAACATCTGAGGATCATGGTTCAAAGCCAGCTGGGCAAGAAAGTCCATGAGACTCTTATCTCAAATTCACCACCAGAAAACCACTGGCACTGTGGCTCAAAGTAGTAGAGCACTAGCCTTGAGCTGAAGAGCTCAAGGATAGCACCCAGGCCCAGAGTTCAAACTGTGTGACTGACCCAAAAAAAAAAAAGCTTAATTGAACCATGGTGTTAGAGGTAAGGACATTGAGAGGTATAAAGATTAGAGACAGTTACTAGGGTTGAGCTCCATGATTAAATCCTGATGACTATAAGAAAAATCAAACACATTATTCTCTCTCTCTCTCTCTCTCTCTCTCTCTCTCTCTCTCTCTAACACACACACACACACACACACACACACACACACACACACACACACACACACACACACACACACACACACACAGTCCCTGTCTCTCCAGCTCTCTGTGATATCCTATTCTATCTTGGGACTTGCCACCATCAGTTGCAACCTCTTGCCCTTGGAATCCAGAACTATGAGTCAACATAATCTTATTTTCTTTGTGATCTGTTCTTTTTGTGGTATTGTTGTTATTCACAACAGAAAGCTAAAACAGTACACCAATTTTGGAAAAACAGTTTGTCTATTTCCTGTGAAGTATGAAATTTCCTATGAAGAAAGAAAAAAATCTTAAGACAATCGTCAGAGACACAGTTTAGGTCTCCTGTTGTTTAAATATTAGCATGAACAAAGAACATGTGAACAAGGAACAGAGGAATGAACTTCACAGAAGTGGCTGTGGCTCCCCTCACAGTCAAGCCCACTGCTTGTCCCTCCACCACTACCAAGGTCAACCAAGCCCATTAAAAAAAAGTTGAAAAGGGGCCGGCACTGATGGCTCAAGCCTATAATCCTAGGAGGTTAAGATCTAAGGATCATGGTTCAAAACCAGCCCAAGCAGGAAAGCCTGTAAAGCTCTTATCTCCAAGTAACCACCAGAAAACTGGAAATGGTGCTGTGGCTCAAAGTGGTAGAGTGCTAGCCTTGAGCAAAAGAGTTCAGGGACAGAGTTCAAGCCCCAGGATCTTAAAAAATAAAATAAAATAAAAAATGAAGAAATGCTGCAGATGTGATTCCACCAGGACAGGCATGCTTTCCCTGCAGCTGGGGCTCCCGTGCTCACCTCCTTCATCCCAGCCGTAATGGTGGATGCTGGAGAAGCAGTCTGGGTGATCTGCTGCAGGATGCTGACATAGGTCTGAATTTCCAGAAGGTTCTGTGGAGGAGGGAAAACAATTTCATTGTAAGCTGAGTTTTTCCCTTATCCTACAAGAATCCATGAATGGACCCATTTGCACATTCTCCTAGAGTCATGATCGAATAGGGAGTGAAAAGAGGAGGAGGACTGGCAGCACTGCCATTCCCTTTAGTCTTCACAAGAACACCAGGGCAGGTGCGTAAACCGAAGCCTGGATTCTTTTATCCTTCCCCATCAGTCACATTGGAACTTGGCAGAGGTGTGGGAGAAAACCAAAATGAAATCCTCCTGGAGGGCTCAAAGGACTCTTCCTGGCACCAGCATAGGACGGCATTTCAAAGGCAGAGAGGAGGAGAGCTTACTGAACAAATGACTTACTGAATATATGTCTTCCCAAGCAAAACTCTGAAATCTCCTAGAATGTAAGACCTTCTGAAAAACAGGGGTAACTAGCTGCAAAAAAAAAAAATCCTAATGGCTCACGCCTGTAATCCTAACTACTCAGGAGGCTGATATCTGAGGATCAGGGCTCAAAACCAGTGCAGGCAGAAAAGTCTGTGAGACTTTTATCTCCAATAAGCTACTTAGAAAAAGCCAGAAGTGGCGCTATGGCTCAAGTGATAGAGTGCTAGTGTTGAGCACAAAAAAGCTCATGACAGTGACAGGCCCTGAGTTCAAGCTCCAGGACCAGAAAAAAAAAAAAGAAAAAAGCGTGCTAACCCTTTACCCACCCAAGCACTGGCCGCAGTAATAACCGCCCTCACCAGAGAATTTCCCTGGCCAGTTCATGGTCATTCCATCCAGGAAGCTAGAAGGGCTTCACCCTATCCCAACCCAGGCCAATGGCTTACCAACAGAGAAGTACAAAACACCACCTCTCTTGTCTCCAAGTGGGAGACAACCCTGTGGTGTGATTCACACTCTCCACAGCTCCTTGGAAGGCCGAGGCGAGGCTTCAGCTGAGACTCTCCCCTTTCCCATGCTTGGCTCCCTCCCTCTACTAAACAGTTTCCCTTCCTCCCTTTATCCTCAGAGCTCTCCACACAAACAGCAATAACCTAAGGGTCACTATCTTGGCCTCTGAACATAAGGACTTATCTGAGCATCGTGAAAGTTTCCCAGGACCGCTACCTTCCTCATGATTCTAAATGGCCTCAAGATTACTTTGAGCTACTTTGGAATTATCCTACCCACTCCACCCCCCACCCCATCTCCCCTCACACACACACTGCATTGTTCCCAGGCTTCTAGAAGTAAACAGAAGCAAGAAGGAAGGTGCAAAGGTGGAACCAGATCAGGGCATGTTGAAAGATGCCAATGGGAGAAGCATCCATTGCAGAGCCTGGATTGACCCTGTGCAAACACTTATGCACAGGTAGAACTAGAACAGGTTTACTGAGGCCTCCCCAGGTTCCAGGTTGGACCTACCCTGCCACATTGTTTTAGTTTAGGTTGTCCTAGCATCAGACCCTCAAGAGGAGCTAGGTGGGAATAGTTGATGTAAGAGATAAAACTGGGAACTGTGAATCTGTGGAGTCCAGTCCAGCAGGCACAGGGAAGGGCAGGCAGCCCAAAGGGGTGTGCTATCCATCAGCCACTCTCCAGGCCGTGAGCTCCAGGCTCATGAGAATCTTTGGGAACCCAGAAGCCTCACACAGGCAAGAGGGAGCCAGAATATTGGTACACCACCTCTCATCAGCCCCTGGTTAGGTTCGCCAATATTTTCTTATAGACCAGAGAGCAGCCTTTGACTGCTAGGAGAAAGTTCCCAAGCTATGAATGAGCATATGGGACTCCAGAACTCACAAGAGAGAAAAGACCAGAGGGAGAGATCAGGGTCAGGCCACCTCAGGTCTCCTCCATTCACTAACCTACACAGCTGAAAAAGATAACTGGCATTTGCAATTTCAAGGTAAAGAAGCAAACCAGAGTGGTCCGGCCACTAATGGATGGATACATAATTCTAGAGTTTGGTTTTTCTAGTACACCAAGCACTCTACCCTCACCCCAAGTCAGGCCTGTGAGAAGCCGGTGACGGTGAATAAAACTCAGGACATGTCATAGGAGAAGGAGCTCCTACATAAACATAAATGTGCTCCTCAGAGCTGGGAAAGTGGCTCAGTGGTAGAGTGCTTGCCTTGCATGCCTGAGGCCCTGGGTTCGATTCCTCAGCACCACATAAGCAAAAAGAAAAAAAGCCGGAAGTGGCGCTGTGGCTCAGGTGGTAGAGCACTAGCCCTGAGCTGAAGAGCTGAGGGACAGCACCCAGGCCCAGAGTTCAAGCCCCACGACCGGACCAAAATAAATAAATAAATAAATAAGTGTGCTCCTCAAAGGATGTGCTCAAAGACTTAGCTGCCCATTTTTGGTCTAGAGGGAAATGTATACCCAAAGGCTAGCCACTTCTGTAGCCTGTGTTCAGCCATGAATATCCCAAACTGAGTGTTTTTGGATGAAAGGACATCAGAAAGGCCAGGGTTACCTTTTTGTATCTGTCCTTGGCTGCGCTAATATCATCTTGCAGAAACTGGGCTTCGAGCTGAAGGCGCAGGTTGTGCAGTAGGGCTTCATCAGCTTCCTGAAACGAGAAAGTCCCACTCTTGCATCTCAGAGGAGACTTGGTATGAAGTCAGCCAGATGTCTGCTTACACAGATCACTTGGGCATACTTAAACACAGATTTTTGTTCAGTAGCTCTAGGAAGTAATCTGAGATTCTGCATTCTAGCAAAGCATTAGGTTGTCATTAGATCTGGTTGGGAATAGTTTTTATTAGGCCAGGTGCCAGTGGCTCATGCCTGTAATCCTAACTACTCAGGAGGCTGTGATCTGAGAATTATGGTTCGAGGCCAGCCCAGGCAGGAAAGTCTATGAGACTCTCATCTCTAATAAACTATTCCAAAAAAACCAGATGTAGTAGAAGTTGAGGTGGTAGAGCACTAGTCTTGAGCAGAAGAAGGTTAGGGACAATGCTCAAGCCCTGAGTTCAAGCCCCAGGACCAGCAAGGATAATTTTCATCAGAGGGTGACTTTGTACTGAAGGGAATCTGTGCCAATATCTGGAGACATTGTTGATTGTCATTGCTAGAAAGCTGGAATGTTTGTCCAAGAATCTGGTAGACAGAGGCAAGGGAAGTTGCTTAACATACAATACACAGGACAGCATGCCAGTCCAACATGAACACAAAGAATATTCTATCCTAAATTGTCTAAGTTGAGAAGCCTTGATCTGGAAGGTTATGAGAAGCCAAGCATGGTGACACTTGCTTATAATCTTGAGACTTAAGAGACTGAAACAGGAGAATCATGAGTTTGAGACCAGCCTAGACAACATAGCCCAGTCTTGGCTACATAATAAAACCCTCCCCCGCCTCTCTCTCATTAGCATATATTATATATACTCTATATATACCACGTACCCTAAAATCTAAATGTCATCTGTATTTGCTCTATATCTTGTCAGGAGTGCCTTGAATTTCTAAAACCAAAACAGAGGAATGGCTTCCTTTAATATTGAAACCTGTAAATTAATAGTTTTCTCCCAAGGATGGTTAACATCCCCTGTGAGATGTAACTTTGACACAAAATATGGGTGGTCTTTTTTTAGAATGATTGCTGTCACAAATAGCATTTATTCCTATAACTTAGAAATGACATGTCACAGAAGGTTGAATTTGCTCACCAAACTTTCTTCTAACTTAGATTCACCTCAACGGTGAATCTGACCTTGTTTGGACAAAACAAGTAGGCATAAGGGAAGAGTTCATGCTGTGTTATCAAAAATTGGCTCAGATACTTCAGTGTGTCCAGTGTGACATCCCAGGTGAACATAACTGAAGAGTATCAGGACGCCCCACACCTCTGCCAATACATGCCTGTCAGTACCTGAGATCTTGCTAAGTGGGTTCTTACTGGCTTTTTAATGACATACTTATTTCTAAGTATGATGAATATTAATAACAGGCTTTTATTAATAAAGGTGGATAGATGTTTTGGCTAACATATTTAAGAAATACATGGCTGAACAGAATTAAGACAATCAAGCTGCCCAAGGTATTTGGGGATGCTCCCCACCTTTGGGAGAGTTTGGGTTTAGGCAAGGCCTTTAGACTGTAGTTTCTGGAAAAGTACCCTATTTCTTAACTCTTCTTGGAAATGACCACTGATGTAGGAAGATTTCTGGTTTTCCCATGCGGACAGCCAGGAAAGGGCTTTCCATGCAAGTTTTGTCCTCACCTTTATATTCTCCAAGGGCTGTCTTCACCTGTGATACTAAAGCTAGCGCTTCAATGAGCTGACAGATAAGGCTTACAGATTTTGGAGACTTGTGTCAGAATAATGGCTTTGGATAGATCCCTCACTCTGGGAGCAGTGGTTGGCTTTGAGGTAATTCGACACCCTGGGGCTGGGGTCAAACTGTCACAGAGATATGACAAATATGAGGCAAAAGTGACAGAACATTGGGAAAAAAGAAGTCCTGAGCCAATTTCTTGGGATATTTTTCCTTTGCCCCTTCTTAAGCCTGCTGAAGAGGAGGTAGGGTGGAGACTTCTCAAGCATCTCACTTTTTTGCCCAAAGTGAATCCACAATTGCTAAAGCCGAAGAACTAGAAATAGGTTTCAAGAACTCCTTCTGTTGTAACCTAGAGATCAAATATTTAGAAATAGAAGGAACTCTGGGAGTCAATGGTCCTCAAATCTTTTTATAATCCACCAGTATGATCCATTCCTCCCACAGAAGCCAATATATAGGGATGTAGCCAGGCACTGGCGGCTCACACCCATAACCCTAGCTATTCAGGAGGCTGAGGTCTGAGGATCTCAGTTCAAAGCCAGCCTGGGCAAGAAAGGTCAGGAGACTATCTCCAATTAACTACCAAAAAGTCAGAAGTAGAGCTGTGGCTCAAGTGGTAGAGCAAAAAAGTTCAGAAATAGTGCCCTGAAGACTTCAGGGATAGTTCAATTTCTAGGACCAACACACACACACACACACACACACACACACACACACACACACCACCCTGGGTGCTGGTGGTGGCTCACATCTATAATCCTAGCGACCTCGAAGGCTGAGATCTGAGAATAACAGTTCAAGGACAGCCTGGACAGGAAAGTCTGTGAGACTCTTATCTCCAATTTACCACCAGAAAACCAGAAGTGGAACTGTGGATCAAAGTGTTAAAGGGTTAGCCTTGAGCAAAAGAGCTCAGGGGCAGTGTACAGGTCCCAAATTCAAGCCCCATAATCAACAACAACAACAACAAAATCAAGGATGCTTTGTTGCTATCCCAGTGAGTGGCAGGGAGCTGCTCCAGACTGAAGCAAAGGACTTGTATATGCTAAGGATATGCTCTACCACTGGGCCATCAGTAGTAGATACCCTCAGCCAGATATCCTCTTCACACAGAGCAAAATGGGTCACAGGCAACCCATCTGTCCAACAGCCTTGTTCCCATAGAGGCCCTTTAAGTGACCCCAGGGCTCTGCCAAGTGCAGTCAAAACCTAAAGTTTACTTTACCAAAGGAATGCATGAACTTGACTGTTCAATGAGTCACCCAGCTGGTCAGTGAAATTAATGGAAGGTAATGGGACTGGAGCTTATCTTAGACCTCTCTGCACTGGTTAAGAGTTGGGCCACACACCAGTGGCTCATGTCATTAATCCTAGCTATTCAGAAGGCTGAGATCTGAGGATCATGGTTGAAGCCAACGCAGGCAGAAAAGTCCATAAGACTCTTATCTCCAACAAAGTACCCAGAAAAAGGCAGAAGTAGCACTGTGGCTCAAGTGGTAGAGCTCTAGCCTTGAGCACAAAATGGCTCAGGGTCAGTGCCCAGGCCTTAAGTTCAAGCCCCAAGCCTGGCAAAAAGAGTTATGTATGGGTGGAGTAGGGTATCCCTACTCGCTACCTCTCAATGATAAACAGGCCATCAATTAGGATTTTAAAATCATTTATGAGGCAGGCACTTGTGACTCACAACTGTAGCCTTAGCTATTCAGGAGGCTGAGATCCAGAATATGGTAGTTTGAAGCCAGCCCCAGCAGAAGAATCCACTAGACTCCATTTCCAAAATAAACCGCAAAAAGTAGGGTTGAAGACATAGCTCAAGTAGTAGAGCACCAGTAGAGCAGTAGTAGAGCAGCCTAGCAAGCACAAAGCCCAGGGTTCAAACTCTGATATCAGCAAAAGCAAAGCAAAACAAATTATTGGTAGTGATAATAAAAGGACAACCAATGTTGACATTAAAATAGGAACTAACCAGAAGCTTCAGCAAGCATATTATCTGGTTTTGAAGGTAATCCCCTGATTGACTGCCAAAAATTTTAAAAAGCCCAGGTGAGCTGATGCTGTAGGAATGTGCAGTTGCTGATCTGTGGAAGAAAATTTGTTTTGAATGTGTTTTCTTTTGTTTATACCAGAACTCAGAAATGTGTAGACACTGTGATTTTATTATGCATAGGATGCTGTCAGCTGAGCTTTCAAATGTTTCACTGGCAGAAGCATCTAGATTTTTCTGAATTGAAAAATCTAGGTCAACATTCCAATTTTGGAAAAACAATCCAGTCCTAGTATTATGCATATTCTAGATGCAAACAATGGTTCCCAAAGTATGGTATGGTACCTGCACCATACCACCTGGGCACTGGGAAGAAATGTAACTATTCCAGTGTATCTTAGACCTACTGGCTCAGAATTTCTGGAGCCAGACCACAGGAATCTAGGTTTTAACACTTCTTCCAGGAGACCACTGAGTCACATTAAAATTACAGGATCGCTGGTCTAGAATGCTTACAACATTTTTTAAGATCTCCTAGCCAGATGCTGGTGGCTCACACCTATAATCCTAGCTACTCAGGAGGCTGAGATCTGAGGTTCAAAGCCAGCCCAGGCAGGAAAGTCTGAGAGACTCTTATCTCCAATTAACCACTAGAAAACTAGAAGTGATGCTGTGGCTCAGAGTGATAGAGTGCTATCCTTGAGCACAAAGAGGCTCAGGAATAGTGCCCAGGCCCTGAGTTCAAGCCCTATGACCAACCTAACATATATATATATGGTGGTGGTGGTGGTGGTGGTGGTGGTGGTGGTGGTGGTGGTGGTTGTCATCGTCATGGGGCTTGAACTCTGGGCCTGGGCGCTGTTCCTGACCTCTTCAGCTTAAGGCAAGTGCTCTACCACTTGAGCCACAGCACCACTTTCAGTTTTCTGGTGGTTATTGGAGATAAGAGTCTCATGGACTTTCCTACCTGGGCTAGCTTTGAACTGCAATCCTCAGATCTCAGCCTCCTGAGTAGCTAAGATTACAGGCATGAGCCACTAGTGCCCAGCTCAAAAAAAAATGTATTTTTATGGTACTGGAAATTGGACCCAGGGCCTCAAGCATGCTAGACGAGCACTCTACCACTGAGTTATATCCCAGTCATTGCTAAGAAAGGATCAGGGACATAATCAGAATTTGATGTACCCTTGAAAATCAACCTTGACAACGTTCTCAAGGATATTCTAAAGGGTTCACTAAAAGCCCAATTGAAAAAAAAGAATGGGGACTCCATTCATTAAAATTAATGGTTAGGTAGGATTTATTTTTTTGAATACTTTTAAGGTTGCTGACCTAGACCCTAGGGCCAGCCTGGAGGAGTAGACAGAGGGAACGCTCTCCCCTCCCCATTTTCCTCAACTTTGCTCTCTCCCCTTTATTCTCCCCACTCTTTCTTTACCCATTTTTCCTTCAGATCTCTGCACCCCAACTCTTAAACTTTCCCTCCCAGATTCCTCTACTCTTCAGGAAGCTCCTTTCCAACCTAAGAGGAGCCCTTGAACATGTGGGCACTGGTATCCCAGAAAAGGGGAAGCCTCATGTCCCATCCTTCCATGCCCAAACTCCCTTACCTCTTGGGCTTTTCCACAGACAAATCTAGAGACATACGGATTGCATGGAAAATACTTAATATGTCAGCCGTTACATATTTTTAGTTATTTTTAAGTGAGATCATTTGACTAGAACCTACATTGCCTTAACATTCTGGGGGCTGTGAAAAAAGAAAAGCAAAAGAGGAAAACTACAAAATCTACTTTCTTCATTTTCCTTAAGATAAGCAAACTTAGGCATTATGAGGACCAATAACCTCCCATATATACATTTAGTGACAATGAGATCTAGAGGTTGGACAAACCTGAATATTTTTAAATATTGACTTTTAAGTCATCTTAATTTCTTTGTGCCATCAAGTGGCTGGAAATGTGACTAACTTTAACTAAACTATGTAAGTAGTTATATTGAAGGATTTATTTCCCTTCAAGTGCATAGCAAAGAGTGGCTTGTATTTGCTTATCTGGCTGTTAGAAATGCAATGCAAAAACTCTGATTGGGATAATTAATTACCTGGCAGCCTGGAAGCTTGGTAGGTTGTGAGAGAAATAGCATCCAATGATCTTACATGCACTGTGGCATTTTCCAAAGAGGATCCAAAGACTAGGTCAAGGATTTCTCAGAGTTTCACACCAAAGGAAGAATCCCTTGTACCAATGGCTCTACAGGAAATGGGCACTGAGAGTAAATGGAGAGCCAAAATCCTGTTGATTTTATGTATGCAGTTATCCAATGATTTAGCCAAAATCACTCATCTGAGAAGATGAGAATTCTGCTCTTCTCATCTGATGGCCTCCAAAGACAGAGAAGAAGAATGCCCAGTGCTCAGCTAGCCAACTTTTTGAGAGGCTATCTTGATTTGAGCTTTCCAAGCAGACCCCAAGGCAAAGTCTGAGTATGTGTCTTATTAGAGAGGTGATACCAGGAAGTACAGGTTGGGAGGGTAGAAGCAGTCATTAAAAAGATGAAAGCAAATCAGGGTGAGTTGATAAGTTATCGCTGTGAAAGACACAGTCAAGTCCCACTAAGGACCCTATCGAGGGCCATGCTGGATTGTCATACTAGGGGATAGAGGGAGCTGGGGAACTCATCTGCCCTCTCCTCACCCTCAGTGGCTGAGGTTTGCTCCCTGTCTGTTAGCATCTAACTCTGTCCATCTGAGAAGTCATGAAAATTCCAAGAAGCAGAAGCCAGAAGCCATCTATGTGTCCAGCATGCCTGGGTAACAGCTAGGATGTATCAGGAAATAAAAACAGGACTCCCACATCACAGCCTAAAGGACCAACTTTAACCTACAGGACCCTGACTTTGTGTCTACCTTCTAAGAAACAGATTCCTTGACTTTCTTAGAAGGTGGAGAATGAGCCATAAATAATAAGAGTCCTTCCAGGAATGGGCTGTGGAGCTCTGAAGTCATTTACCCTCAAGGGTGAATTTCTTCACTGGCAAAAAGAAGAGGTTGAACTGGGTTGTTTGGGGAACCACCAATAACCAAAGCTGTTCTGATACCCCTGCAAGCTAGCACAAGGACCACTTCAATTCCCACATTTGCATGCTGTGTTCATGACCTCCACCACATCCAAGGACCACCTGGACTATTAGTTACTTTGTCTTTTTCTTTAGACTGATTCATTTTTACCTGGATTTATTTGAAAAAGAACTTTTCCTGTCACAAAAGATAAATACAACAATTCACAACCATGAAGAAATGATTCCTCTATCCACTATGAACACGAGTACCTCCTGCTGGAGAAGTGGCTTAACTAGTACAGTACTTGAGGGGCATGCACAAGACCTTAGGTGCAACCCTCAGGATAGACAAATAAAATAAAATCACCTCTCATTCCACCAGGGACTTAGACACTCCACACTTAAAAGAAAACTGAGCCAGCATCTGTGTGTGTGTGTGTGTGTGTGTGTGTGTGTGTGTGTGTGTGTGTATGTATGTGTGTGTGTGTGTGTGATCATGGGGCTTGAACTCAGGGCCTGGGTGCTGTCCCTGAGCTCTTTTTGCTCAAGGCTAGCACTCTGCCACTTTGGGACACAGCTCCACTTCCAGTTTTCTGGTGGTTAATTAGAGGTAAGAGTCTTAAGGACTTTCCTGCCCAAGCTGCCTTTGAAACACAATCCTCAGATCTTAGTCTCCTGAGTAGCTAGGAATACAGGCATAAGCCCCCAATACCTGGCTGAGCTAGCATCTTGTCACAGCAAATAATTATGACCAAAGATGATGCAGTACCATGTGATATAATATATATGTATATGTATATGTTGCTTCATTTTCACTAGACATGTGGACATTCTTACATTCTGATGGTAGTAGAAACTATCATTGTCCCCATTTCAGATGAGAAAAAGGAAGCTCAGAGACATGAAGCAGTTCTCCCTTACCCTAATGAGTTCTCTGCAGTAGGGTAAGATGAGGCTATATTCCTCTTTTGGACCCACTCACTAGTGGGCAGGAAGATCTATCCTCAGCCCAGAAAAGAGTCAGGTCAATTCCTTGTGTGAGACCTCACCTGTGTTCATGGTAGCATATTTTCCCAAAATATGACCCTATTCTTATGGGGCTAATGCATCCTAAGATCCACACTCGGTTACAATATACGGGAACAG
Source organism: Dipodomys merriami (assembly GCF_024711535.1). Lineage (NCBI taxonomy): Eukaryota > Metazoa > Chordata > Mammalia > Rodentia > Heteromyidae > Dipodomys > Dipodomys merriami. The sequence continues at coordinate 1,133,874 of NW_027205004.1, read as the reverse complement.
ATCATTTGTTCACATTATCTCTACCATCTTATTTTTTCTAATGAGAGTAGGCATTGCTTTTGCAATAAGAGAAAAGTAACAGAAGGTTTTTGAATCCACTGTCACTTTCCACCAAGGGTAAAAAGACAGTCCATTCTTCTGCACTCATCTTTGAAGCATGTGTAAGAGGGCATGCCCTAGTGTCTAGTGCCAGCCTGGAGGAGGGGGCTGCATGAGTGACAACCTTAGAAGTAAGTCCAGGGAAAGGCCTGCATATGGTGATGTTAGGAGATGGGGGCTTTGGAGAGCTGACTTGGATATCTAAGTGAAGGGTATCAGGTATCTAAGTCCTTGAAAGCCATAGTCTGTGGACAAGATGATGGTTCAGCTGGCAGCCTGAGATTGTCATCAGAAACAAGAACAAGATAAGCTACCAGTGTTGCCAGAATTGGATGTTAACAAGAAGAAACCCCCAGCTCTGACTCACAACAGGCACAGACTCATCACTTCGCAGGCTGCCTGAAACCTGTCCTCAAGGATTTTCTGAAGGCCATTCTCGCCACCATCTTTGTATTACTACCTAGGGTGCTTGTAGGTCAAGCCATGTTGCATAAGACAGACCTGGATTTTAATAATTGCACTGCATCATAGTTGTTTTGCTTTTCTATTACTTTATTTTGCATTTAACTTAATTTTTTGTTATTTTTGTAAAGGTGATGTACAGAGGGCTTATGTTACATAAGTCAAGTAATGAGTACATTTCTTTTTGAACAGTGTCACATCTTCTTTCGTCTTCTCCCAGTTTTTCCCTCACATTTAATTTTTTGATCAGGAAACATATTTACATAATCCAAAAGGCATAAAAGAACATAGTAATATGTCCTTCCCATACATCCTTTACATGTGTGGGAATATCACAATGAGCTCCTCTCCTCATACTAATGTATGCTAATAAGAAAAATCTCCTTCCCATCTATTTCCCTATAGTTATTCATTTCAGTTCTCCACAGATACCACCTTTGGCATAATATTTCCTTCCAGAGATATTTTATGACCTGTGTAATTTTTGATGGCTACTCTTTCACATAAGTGTCCTGGCTTAGACAACCCACTGGAGTAAATGTTCATAGATAGAATAGACACCACAAGCAAATAACACTGACAAATTGAGAATCTTGGCTTTTCAAGATTCTTGTTGAGTTCTCACTGGCAGGAGAAACAGAGGTTGGAGAAGACTAGGAAATAGTATCCATTAGCTACCCTTGACTATCTGGAGTAGATGCCTGACGTTATATGCAAAGAATTCTAAGGCCTATCTGGGCCCAGAAAGGAAGAACTTCATGTCTTATCAGCAATTACATTGTAGTGATGGGCATGGAATGGGACAGGAGCTGGCAGCCCACGTGACCTAAGTAAGCAGCCCTTCAGCTAATGGTCACCACAGGTCCTTGCATCTGTAGTTGAGCTCTGAAATGCTTGGAAAAGGATAATGATGATTAACGTTATTTGCCATCCCTATCTTTGCCCAACCCTTGCTGTCTAGGATTTTTTCATTCTCCTGGCTACAGTAGAAAAATTCCAACTAGTCAGTTAATGATGGAAGGTTAAAAGAGGAAAACTCTTGTGAGGAACAGCTCATGAAGAGTTTGCCAGGATCTTTGGCATCACTATGAGGCTACTCTTTATGCTCCAAGAAAAGGGAGCTTCAAGAGAAATGGAAGTTTCTTCCTTAGTCCTTGTGAATCTTTTCCTGCACAACAGCAATCTCAAGACCTTGAGCTGACAAAGCAGGGGTATTATCTTTTCCCAATAACCATTATTCAAAGCAAGTTCATTCCTCAAGTTGCTATGTGGGATCAGTATGTCTGAGTAGGAGAGCAGCAAATGATCACTGTAATGCTACATATTCTGATAACCTAGTACTATGGATTTGGGATGTGTTGAGTGAATCCCTCAAAAACTTGTGTGTTGGGAGCTTGGTACGAAGTGTTGCCATGGTAAGAAGAACTTCAAGATATAAGCATAGTAGATATACTGGAAATGAGCTTTACAACTTTGGAGGGGGGGAGTGGGAGAGGTGGGGGAGAGAAAGGATAGTAGGAGAAAAACAAAGGAGGGGGTAACAGTGCTCGACAAGAAATGTACTCATTATCTTACCGATGTAACTGTAACCTTTCTGTATAGCATCTTTACAAGAAAATAATTTAAAAAAAAAAAAAGCATAGTAGAAGGCCATGACTAGCCCCTCCCCTGGCTCTGGCTTTCTATCGTCATGTGAGCTCTCCTCACATGCTCCAACTACAATGCCATCCATCATGAATTAATAGAGCCAAGGACCCTGACAAGACCCAACACCATGCTGATTGGACTTTCGACCTCCAAAACTAGAAGGTAAATAAACCTCCTTTCTTTACAAGTTACCAGCCTTGAGTATCATTATATTCGTGGAAAATAGCAATACACTAAACATACTAGTCACAAACATCATAATTTGTATGTGTGTGAGTTCATTTACACAGACTCAGTTGAAATTAAGAAGGCAAGGAAGAGAATGACAGTAAAGGAAATAGGTGGACCCTGAAATAACACAAAGATGAGGTATGGAATACAGTTGCTGCTGACATTTCACTCTACACTGTAATTAAGCTATTTAAGTCACAGATAATGTTCAACTCACCTTGTTAAGTCGTTCAAGCATTTCTTTTAGAACCAGTTGACATTCACACTCATTTTCATACCTGCAAATGAGACACAAAAGCAAGAGTTGGGCAGCTTCTACTGTTTCTTTTTTTGGGGGGGAGGGGGTCCAGTTGTGGGGCCTGAACTCTGGGCCTGGGCGCTGTCCCTCAGCTCTTCAGCTCAAGGCTAGCGCTCTACCACTTGAGCCACAGCGCCACTTCTGGCTTTTTTTTCTTTTTGCTTATGTGGTGCTGAGGAATCGAACCCAGGGCCTCATGCATGCAAGGCAAGTGCTCTACCACTGAGCCACCTTCCCAGCCCATACTATTTCTTATGTGTGGATTATACAACCAACATCAAGTTCAATCTCAGATACTATTGTAACCTCTCTCCTAAAGAGAAGTTCGTTTTAACTTAAAGAAGTAGCTAATTTCGTATTTCTTTGCCCACTGTTTCCCAATGAGGAAGTAATAATATTTGCATAATGCACTGGATGACTGGTAAATGGAACAAGAAATTTCTCAGCCTGGAGAGCTCAAACTGCCATATGCATAACTGGATCCAGCCATAGCATAGATGGGAAAGGCTACACTGGGTGATAAGACAACAAACACTCTTAACCTGACCACATGTAGACTTCTTATGCAATTGTATTCACCGAAATGTGTAACATGAATTTTTTCTGGATTGTGTCATTTAGTCCTTACTACACTCTGAGAGGAAGTAATTTACTGGCATTTCAAGGGGGAAATGAGGAGAGTGAGGTTGAGAGACATGTCAAACCCTCAGGGGCTGCACTGAAGCTCATCCTTGGCTACTCAGCCAGCAAAGATCTCCTCAGGACCAGTGGGCAGAGCAGACTATGTATGAGCCAGCTGAGCACTCCTGGGACAGCTCTCAACCTCTGCTGGAAGCCAGTTGGTGCATAAATATCTTGGCCTCCTCCCCTCAGATGAGATCATTGAAAAACACTCCTTAGACCCAGTGGTGAGGCAAGTGCTATGGAGTTTATGTCACTTGTTGAAACAGTTCCTAATTAACCCTAAGCCCAACTTGCAAAGCAAGCTTTCTCTTCTGTGTCCTTGCACAACCAGGTCATGGGCTTAAGTCAAGTACTTCACAGCTGTGAAAGATGCTGGAAAAATCACACTCCTATGTTCACAGAATTACAAATCCTGGACTCAAGGAAGGATATGTAGAAACAGGTGCACCGTGCATACATCCCAAGTTCCAAGATCATCTGAATAGCTCACCAACAACCAGTAAGTTACAAATCTTTGCATTTGTTTTACATTTTATGCACATATAGCTACTTCTTTCACATGTAACTCTAATAGACCCCAGAATAATTTGTTAAATGGGCAATTACAATAGAACTATTAACAAATCTGCCTTTCTCCTTGCTCTTTCCTGCTAGGAACATCTACAAGTTCCTGTATCTTAAACATGTGTTGATAAACAATACAATATAATGTCATGAGTAATTTATATGCCATAAAGGCAATCTCAATATTATATCAGAATTTATAATAAGAATTCAACTGTTCATACAAATGAATTCACGGGATGAAAACAAACACTTTGGTTGCTATTTGTTGCCAGATTGTTTTATAAGGATGGCTTTTGATTTTCAGCAATTTGGATTAACTGACTCTATTCCTCACTGTACTTTGTACTTTTTATTTATTTTTTTGGATCTTGGTTTGTTTCATGTTTTGCTTAGTCTTTGATACGCTAAAGGTCTTGATTCTGAAATTATTCATATCCCCAGGTAGAAGCAAATATCTAATGCTAACATGTGGCCAGCTGCACACACATCTCCTTTCTGTATGGTTTTTTTACCTTGACTTATTCACCTCTGCAATGTAAAAGCAAATTCTGTGTCTGTGTGTGCGCACGTGCACACATCCATGAATGCAGATGAGTGTAGTTTTCATAATGATTTTCAAATCCCACCACCTCAATCAAAACACTGAAACTTCTCCATGGGAGGAATGGTTTGGACTCAGTTGACTGGAATATTTTTAATAAACCACAGGACCCAAGGAGCTGCTCTGTAACAGACACACACACACACACACACACACACACACACACACACACACACACACACACACGTGTGTGTGTGTATGTATATATTATATATATTATATAAAATATATATTATATAATATATGTAATATAATACATTTATATATAAAATCCAGCAGCAATGAAATCAAGAAAAGATCAGGAGCACTCACTCAGCATGGCTGGTAAGTGAAGACAAATGGTAATCAAACCTGCCCAGACAAAGCACAGTGGATGACAGCACCACCTAGTTGTAGCCATCTGGACTTCTAGATATCCTGAAAACCCACTGAACTACCCCATACATCTGAGATACATAAGATTATGGGGCTGGGAAGTTGGCTCAGTGGTAGAAGCGCTTGCCTTGCAAGCCTGAGGCCCTGGGTTCGATTCCTCAGCACCACATAAGCAAAAGGAAAAAAGCCGGAAGTGGTGCTGTGGCTCAAGTGGTAGAGCGCTAGCCTTGAGCTGAAGAGCTGAGGGACAGCGCCCAGGCCCAGAGTTCAGGCCCCACGACTGGACCCAAAAAAAAAAAAAAAAAAGATTATGAATGCACTCCATCCCACTGAACTGCACACTTGAAATGGTTATAATGACAGGTTTCATTTGCATTTTACTATCCCCCAGCAGCAAAACATGGCACTGGCTTCATCAAAATAGAAGTACATTTCTCTCTTGCATGAGGTCAGAGTGAGTAGTTCATTGGGTTCTCTCTTCTAAACAGGTCCTGTCTCTAAGCCTCACACTATCAGAATCCAAGAATGGATTTTCCAAGGCAATTAGTTCTGGAAGAGGTAAGACCAGGGCAACTGATGGGCATTTAGACTGATTCCAAAATTTTAGCAATACAGATCATGCAGCAGCAAATATATTTGCAGACATGCTATTGCACAGCTGCTAGAGTATACGCTAGAACAAATAAATTCCTTGAAGTGTATTCCTCAGTTTAAAAACATCTATCTTTTTATGACTTAGAACAATGATAACAAATTGCTGAGTATGTTTTTTTTTCTTTTTTCTTAACAGCTGCTAAGTGATAATTCTATCTGCACAGGAAGAGAGGCCTGGCCCTAGACCATGACTTCTTAAGTGTCAATGTTTAACTTCTTAAACTAGGAGTTACTGGGAAATTTGTTAAAATGCAAATTGTAGGACTGGAGGTATGGCTCAAGTAGAAAAGCACTGACCTAACAAGTAAAAGCCCTGAGTTCAAACTCCAGTACTCTCTCAAACACATACATGCATGCCTGCATGCAAACATACATACATGCATACATACATGAGGATGTGGCAGAATAAAATGCAGACTGTGATTCAAGAGCTGGGGAGGGTGGGGGCCAGAGAAGGAATCTATACTTCCCAGCAAGCTTCCTGGTAATGCTGATGTAGAGGTTGTGGAACCATGGACCACATTTTAAGTGGCAAAATCTAGAAGACACACACTGAAACTGTGGTGCTATGAAGACAATTGGACTCATCATGCCCAGAACCTGAATTCCATTTCCAGCCCAGAATTCACTACTCTAGTGGCCTTGCTCCAACACCTCCTCAGGCTCATCTGAAAACCATCAATTAGGATAAGGCTGTGCAGGTTAAAACACATCCCTGTTTCTCAAAACATTGAGTTGATAAAGAGTTATGCCATACCATCCTTTGGGCCCTCTTCTGGAAAAGTAAAATCAAGTCTTAAATAATGCCTTTTATTTTATTTATTTATTTATTTTGGCTGGTCCTGGGGCTTGAATTCAGGGTCTGGGCACTGTCCTTGAACTTCTTTTGCTCAAGGCTAGTGATCTACCACCTGAGCCACAGTGCTACTTATGGCTTTTTCTGAATAGTTTATTGGAAATAAGAGTCTCACAGACTCTCCTGCTCAGTCTAGCTTTGAGAGGCCATCCTCAGATCTCAGTCTCCAGAGTAACTAGGATTACAGGAATGAGCCACCAGCACCCAGCAAATAATGCTTTTTAAATCACATCCTCAAGTACTATAAACATAGGAGAGTACTGTATCATATCTCTGTGACTATAAAATACCTTGTGCCTGCTTTATGATACATAGTGGTGTTTTAAATGATGTTACTACAGAGTGTTTTCTTTCCAGATGATGATTGAGAAGCTAATGTTAAAAAAAAAAAGTGGGGGCTGGGAAGGTGGCTCAGTGGTAGAGCAGTTGCCTTGCATGCATGTGGCCTTGGGTTCGATTCTTCAGCACCACATAAGCAAAAAGAAAAAAGCTGGAAGTAGCGCTGTGGCTCAAGTGGTAGAGCACTAGCCTTGAGCTGAAGAACTGAGGGACAGCATCCAGGCCCAGAGTTCAGGCCACACAACCGGACCCCCCCCAAAAAAAGTGGTGCAGGTACCACAACATTAATAGAATAAAACAAATTGATTTTTAAAAAGCCAAACACATGAAGTACATATTGTTGGGAAATTCTACAAAACCAAAGAGGGGGGAGGAGAGGGAAGAAGAGGGGAAAGAAAGAAAGAAAAAAAGAAAGAAAGGAAGGAAGGAAGGAAGGAAGGAAGGAAGGAAGGAAGGAAGGAAGGAAGGAAGGAAGGAAGGAAGGAAGGATCTTACAAATCAGAACCCTGAGCACAATAAGTTTGGAAGAGGACTGACTGGAAATGAGGAGGGAATTTTGGTAATAGTGTGTGTGTGTGTGTGTGTGTGTGTGTGAGAGAGAGAGAGAGAGAGAGAGAGAGAGAGAGAGAGAGAGAGAGAGAGAGAGAGAGAGTGTGTCCTGGGGCTTGAAATCAAAGCCTAAGTGCTGTCCCTTAGCTTTTTCACTTAAGGCTGACACTCTACCACTTGAGCCACAGCTCCACTTAGGTTTTTTGCTCGGAAATAAGTGTCATCGATTTTCATGAGAGCTTTGAAATGCAATCTTTGGGTCTTTGGATCTCAGCTAGGATCATAGGCATGAGCCACCAGGGCCCAATTTGGAATTTGGGCAATGGAAATTTGTTGTTTTGACGGTCGCACTTGGAGTGTGCATTTATTGTGTGCATTTTCTGAACTTAAAAATATACTAAAAACAAGTGATCTGTCTCGTGTAAATGTGGAAGTGCATCAAAAAGAAAGCTAGGCTTAAGGAAACGCTGACACCTGCAAACCCTCTGCTGGAGTAGGCCATTGGTAGGTAGCTGGGGAGCAAAGCTGGACCTCCAGCTCCGGCTCCTAGATCCGCGCTGCCAGGACATACCACACCTTGCCTCTGTCTCCCCTGCAATGTCACCACTTACTTGGTCCGGAACTCGTCGAGCGTGCGCTGCGCCTCTGCACCCTGGCGCTCCAGCCGGGCGCGCTCAGCCACCAGGTCCCGGGCACGCTGGTGGTTGGCCTCGATGTAGCGAGCCAGGGCATCTTCGGGGCCGGTCAGCTCGCCCAGGCGCTGGAAAGCATCCAGCTGCCTCCGAAGGCCCGCGTGGCGCTGCTCGAGCGCTCGGGCCCGCTGGATGTGGGCAGCCACACGTTCGCCCAGTCCCTGCAGCGCCGCCAGGCTGGGCCCAGCGATCCGGGACTCCGGGACCTGGAGCTCGGGCTCGGCCGGGCCAGAGGCCTGATCGGCCCGTTCATATTGCTCCTGGCGGGCTTGGAACACGTAGCTGCGGCGGTACATGGCTCCTCTGAGAGCGAGTGGACAAGCCTCCCCCAGGAGGCCCGTGCCCAGCCAGCAGCCCGCTAAATAACCATCGGACGCCGCTGGGACGTTCCAGAGCGGATCAGCAGTTGGTCCAACTCAGGGCCCCTGGCCGAGAACAATAGAGACCGCAGCGCCCTGCTTTGTGAGCCGGATTAGGGGCCCATACAAGCTCTGGGGTTGGAAGGTTCAATTGAGCAATGAGGTTTTTGTTCTGTGATTGTGAAGACCTGTTGCTTTCTGATTGAATGGAGGGTCAGGGGACAAGGGGGGAATGGCGTTCTTTTGACTGGTTCCACTGGGAACTGTGAAAGCAACTCAAGGCGAGCTTATTAAACTTGAAGTAGCTCAAGACCTGCCCTCCTTGTCTCTTTTTCGGCTGCTTTCTGATTATTTAAGGAGGTCCTTCCCCAAATAGCATAATATTGGGGAACTCTTCTCTGTGGTGAGGATTCATAATCACAGGAGCAAGGGGGAAAAAGACATCTCTAGTAAGGTATATTTCTTTCTTACTAATACTTGTGTATATTTGCAAAGATGCTATCTGCTCTCGTATAGTAACTTAAGAAGCATGTGCAGTGATGTTAAAACATTACCCTAGCACTCCCAGTGGTGTTAGAATGTTACCCTTACTCAGTGATGTTACAATGTTACCCTAGCTCTTTGCTCTATCAGTGATATTACAATGTTACCCTCACTCTCGAGGATTTTGATATCCTTTTTAAATAGAAGACACAAGTAGAGCTGCATCAAGACATAGCTGATAGGGTTTTCTTTTTTTAACTAAAAGAGAATCTCATAGCCTAAAGATTTAATAAATTGGCCAACTCATATATGCATATACATGTATGTATGTACTATGTATGTATGTATGATTGAATAGTTAGGCTTTGAAAAATCATTTATACATTGGGGAAACTATTTTTATTGGAGAAAAATAATACATGATATCTACAATAGATAGACATAACATTATTAGCTTATACTAATGCACAATTTAGAGTTTAATACCAGAATAGACAATCAGGAGTTCAAGTGAAGAGGTATATAAGAGTGAAGAGGTATAGAAAAAAGAGAACTAGAGGGCTGGGAAGGTGGCTCAGTGGTAGAGCGCTTGCCTTGCCTGCATGAGGCCGTGGGTTCAATTCCTCAGCACCACATAAGCAAAAAGAAAAAAGCCAGAAGTGGCGCTGTGGCTCAAATGGTAGAGCACTAGTCTTGAGCTGAAGAGCTGAGGGACAGCGCCCAGGCCCAGAGTTCAGGCCCCACAACCGGACCCAAAAAAAAAAAAAAAAAAAAGAACTAGAAACAGGACAGATGGTAACTTTTTTTTGTTATATGATTAACAAAAAGAGCCAGGTGATGGTGGCTCATGCCTGTAATCCTAGCTATTCAGGGGGCTGAGATCTGAGGATTGCAGTTCAAAGCCAGCCCAGGCAGTAAAGTCCATGAGACCCTTTATCTACAATTAGCCATCATAAACCCAGAAGTGGAGCTGTGGCTCAATGTGATAGAGCACTAGCCTTGAGCAAAAGAGCTCAGGGACAGCACCCAGGCTCTGAGTTCAAGACTCACAACCGACAACAGCAAACAACAACAAAAGATTAATAAAGAGTAGCATTTGAAAAATAATGTTATGCCGGGCGCTGGTGGCTCACGCCTGTAATCCTAGCTACTCAGGGGGCTGAGATCTGAGGATCGAGGTTCCAAGCCAGCCCCGGCAGGAGAGACCATGAGACTCCTATCTCCAATAAACCACCAGAAAACCGGAAGTGGCGCTGTAGCTCAAGTGGTAGAGCGCTCGCCTTGAGCTGAAGAGCTGAGGGACAGCGACCAGTCCCAGTAGTTCAAGCCCCACGACCGACAAAAAAAAAAGAAAAAGAAAAAGAATGTTATGACAGGTCTTTGATAAGCAATATTACCATTAAAACAAAAGTGAATCTAACCCTTCCTGTGGTAGCATAACCTCCCAGTCTTAAAGCCCTAAAACAAACAAACCAAAAGAGATTTATGGCTCATGGTGCACATCCATCCAAAGTCCACTGTGGCTTCTCCTTCATGTCCTCCTTACTTCAGCACCTAACCACTAGAGCAACCACCACCTTATACACTGATGCTCATCATGGAGAAAAAGCAATAGCATGCACTGGCTTTAAAAGTTTCCACAAAAATCACATTGAATTGGCCCAAGTAAGGTACACAGCCTCGTCTACATATGGTAAGAATGCCATCCTACCATGTGCCTCAAAGAAGCACGTGTTGGGCATTTATGTCAACAACTGTCAAGACTCCATTGCTGGTGGGCAGTCATTCAATACAAATGGAGAACATGTACATGAGAAAGAAATCATTGCTGATGGAATTTGGCAAATCAAGAGACATGTTTGTAGGGAGAGATTCTGTGGGCTTGATAAATGATCAGCCTTTGGGGAACTGTTAAACATAGTGGAACAGCACTAGTTTGGGTGTGCTACAATCAGAAAGATCTGATAGTAAATTTGGATCTCATTATTTTGATAACTGATTTATCCAATCTGGTTCCAGTATGAGCACTGGGCATAACTACTTCAAAAAATAAAGGTCACTGGCTAGAAGTATGGCTCAGTGATAGAGCACCTGCCTAACAAGCACAAAACCCCACCACCAAAAAGAAAGAAGAAAGAAGAAATAGTGTCAGTTTGCCTAAGACAGACCATAGTTATACTCTCTACCTCTTTCACTCTTGCCTTCTGGTCTGTATAACCTGGACGTATACCCTACATTTAATAAAAACTCCATGTAAGAAAAATCCTATAATAAAGAGAAAAGAGATCCATATGTGGTGACACACACCTGTAATTTCAGCACTGGGGTGACTGAAGCAGAAGGATCCTGAGTTTAAGGCCAGCCTGTGTTTTTTAGTGAGACCCTATTGATTGGGGGAGGGTGAAGGGGAGGGGAGACAGACAGAGACAGAGAAACGGACAGAAGGAGTGATATTCTTTAAAAAAAAAAAAAAAAAAGTAAATATCTGCCAGGTGCTGGTGGCTCATGCCTGTAATCCTAGCTATTCAATAGACTGAGATCTGAGGACTGAGTTCAAAGCCAGCCTGAGCAGGAAAGTCTGTAAGATGCTTATCTCCAACTACACACACACACACACACACACACACACACACACACACACACACACACCAGAAATAAAGCTGTGGGTCAGTCAAGTGATAGAGTACTAGTCTTGATAAAAAATGCTCAAGGACCACACCTAGGCCCTGAGTTCAAGCCCCAGGGCTGGCACCAAAATAAAAAATAAAGGTAGGGCTGGGAAGGTGGCTCAGTGGTAGAGTGCTTGCCTTGCATGCATGAGGCCTTCGGTTCAATTCCTCAGCACCACATAAGCAGAAAAAGCCAGAAATGGGGCTGACGCTCAAGTGGTAGAGTGCTAGCCTTCAGCAGAAGAGCTGAGGGACAGTACGCAGGCCCAGAGTTTAGGCCCCACGACCTACCAAAAAAAAATAAAAAATAAATAAAAATAAAGGTAAGTATTCATAAAAGACAGAGAGAGGGGGCTGGGAATGTGGCTTAGTGGTAGAGTGCTTGCCTAGCATGCATGAAGCCCTGGGTTTGATTCCTCAGTGTCACATAAACAGAAAAAGCCAGAAGTGGCACTGTGGCAATTTGTGCAATTTGCTCTCAAATAATTCTGAAAAAATGACATGTATAGAATGTAAATATGTACATGAAGGGAAATTAGACAACATGTGAATGAAGGAAAATAAGTGAATAGCATATGTGTGTCATTTGTACTATTCCTGCAGTTAAAAAATTATTTTCATTGTTAGGAAATGCAAAGACTTAGAAAAAATTATATTCAGTGAAGTAAGCCAGGCCCAAAGAAACATAGGTCCCATGGTTTCCCGTATTTGCAATAACTAGTATATGTCTGAGACAAGCAGAAACAGTCAGATAAGTTGATATTAGGTGAAATGAACCCCAAGATAAGGACTCAAATGGTTTTCTTGCTATTGTTTCTAACATATTTATAAGATGATTTCTTTGTTGCATTGTATGTCCCTCCCCCATGGTATAACCCCTGCTTTCACTGTATTTGATGTTGGTATAATTTGTGGAGAGGAAGGGATAAAACAAATTGTTTAAATAGGGATACAGGTGGACCCACTGCAACAATGAGATGTACAGGAAGGGATGGGAAGGGGAAACAAAGGAGGAGGCAACAATGCTTGATAAGAAATGTACTCATGGGCTGGGAAGGTGGCTCAGTGGTAGAGCGCTTGCCTTGCATGTGTGAGGCCCTGGGTTCAATTCCTCAGCACCACATAAACAAAAAGAAAAAAGATGGAAGTGGCACTGTGGCTCAAGTGGTAGAGCATTAGCCTTGAACTGAAGAACTGAGGGATAGTTCCCAGGCCCAGAGATCAGGCCCCATGACCAAACCCAAAAAAAGAAAGAAAAGAAAAGAAAAGAAAGAAAGAGGAAAAGAAAAAAAGAAATGTACTCATTACCTTGCTCATGTAATTGTAACCCCTTTGTACGGTATTTTCACAATAATAAAAAAAATTTCAAAACATTTGTGTATGTTGGGATCCTCTTTTAGATGAAGAGCATGGCAGTGTAAGCATTTGCTTGCTGTACTTTTTAGCCACATACGTATATAATAGCAAAGACAGGGAAGAAAATGAATAGAAGCTTAGTAAAGGTCAGAGAAAATGGTTTATACCTATTGACCCATTTTAATCATGTGAATATACTATGGTGTAAGTGAAAATGTCTGTTACAAGCAAGAAGGGAAAGCAAAACTCAAAACACCAGATGTATGGTGGTTACAGCCACAAGAAAATAAATCTCTATAAATCAGAAGTTAATGAAATATGTCAGGCTTTGGCTCAGATCTCCTATCTCTATCTCTGTCTCTGTTTCTCTGTCTCTGTCTGCCTGTCTCTCTCTCTCCCTTCTCCTCCCCCCATCAGTTGTGGGTCTTGAACTCAGGGCCTGGGAGCTGTCCCTGAGCTTCTTTGTGCTCAAGGCTAGCACTCTACCCCTTGAGCCACAGCGCTACTTCCAATCCAGCTTTTCTTTTCTTTTTTATTGTCTTGTATATATTTTTTTAATTTTTAATGTTTTATTGTAAAGATACTATACAGAGGGGTTACAGTTACATGAGTAAGGTAATGAGTACCTTTTCTTGAGTATACTTGCTCAATTTAAATATCACAATGACTACTTGTCGATTAAAAATAAAATGAGGGCTAGGAATGTGGCTTAGTGGTAGAGTGCTTGCCTAGCATGCATGAAACCCTGGGTTCAATTCCTCAGTATTACATACACAGAAAAGGCTGGAAGTGGCACTGTGGCTCAAGTGGTAGTGTACTAGCCTTGAGCAAAAGAAGCTCAGGGACAGTGACCAGGCCTGAGTTCAAGCCCCACAACTGGCAAAAAAAAAAAAAAAGTAGTTTAATTATAGAAAAAAACTTTTAAAAATTTGTTTTTAGAGACGTCTTGCTATGCTGCATAAATCCTGCCTCGTAGACTCAGTAGCTGAGACCACACACAGGAACCATCACACCTTGCTAAAAGTTTCATTGATATTTTTTCTACTGTACACTTGTTTTTGTGTTTGTATGTGGTTTTCTTATGTATGTGTACTGGTCCTGAGGCTTGAACTCAGGGTCTGAGCCTCTTTTGCTCAAAGCTAGCCCTCTACCACTTGAGCCTCAGCTCTACTTCCACTACCACCACCCGTTCTTGTTTTGAGTCTCCACTATTTTTTGAGCTCCATTTCTGGCTTTTTTTTTTTTTTTGAGTCTCATGGACTCTCCTGCCCAGCTGACTTGTGAATTGCAATCCTCAGATTTCAAGTAGCTAGGATTACAGTTGTGAGTTCACGGGTACAGGCTGTTTTATTGTTGTTGTTATGGGTATTGAAAAAAGTGTGAGTGAAATATAGATATATATTATTTGTCATTCAGTTCATTGGAGTTTTGAGCCATTTCTTGCACTTAAGATACACTGTGAATTTACTTTAAGTTTGTTTGTTATCTATGAGTCCCAGAGCTGTAGATTCACATTAACAACAGAGTCTATCTATGGGAGCTATCTATCTGAGCCGTAGATTCACATTGGGCCTCTGATGTATACCTGGTGACTTTGAGCAAGCCAGTTATTCCTCTTTTTAAAATGGTGAAATAAGATCCACTTCTTGTTTACAATGGGATGGACTGTGTCTTCACCAAAATCACATGTTAAAATTCTTACTTCCTGGCGCTGTGGCTCAAGCGGTAGAGTGCTCACCTTGAGCTGAAGAGCACAGGGACAACACCCAAGCCCAGAGTTCAAGCACCACAACCGACTAAATAAAAAATAAATAAAAATTCTTACTTCCTCAGAAGGTGATTTCATTTGAAAATAGGATTAACGTAAATGACATCATTAGGATATATTCTAATATAACTAGCACTCTTAAATGCAGAGGGAGGAGATCAGGACATAGGGAGGCAGCCACTTGGAGACACAGGGAGAAGACAACCTTTGGCAAACCAAGGTGAATCTGGACACCTTGATCTCACCTCTCTAGCTCCAAACTATCAGAAACAAATTTCTGTGGTTTCAGCCACCAGGTCTCTGGTTCTGTGTTTTTACAGCTCTAGCAAGCTCATATAGTCTGAGTCTGCCATCTTTTGCTGCAATCCTTTTCTCAAAGTATACAGATGTCTGCCACAAGAGGGCAACACTGCACTAAAATTGAATGCCCTACTGTAAAGCCCTAGTAATTGCAACAAAAGAGGGCAGAGGCACAGACGCACAGTTACACGTTGTAGTGCCTTTCTAGGAAACTGCAGCACTCAAAAGTAAAACCAGCCTCAGAAATTCTCATTTTGAGTAAGGAGGTCGATGACCCAAGGAAAAAAGAACAGATTTTCCATTCCTAGCCCAGTTCTATATAGCCAGGGCTGTCCATCAGGCTTCAATCTTTAAAGACACTGTATCACATGCTGAGTGTGGTGAGTCAGCATGAAGGATGGCAAGTGATAGAAAAGTATACTTGGGGGGTCTGGGAAGGTGGCTCAGTGGTAGAGCGCTTGCCTTGCATGCCTGAGGCCCTGGGTTGGATTCCTCAGCACCACATAAGCAAAAAGAAAAAACCTGGATGTGGCGCTGTGGCTCAAGTGGTAGAGCACTAGCCTTGAGCTGAATTGCTGAGGGACAGTGCCCAGGCCCAGAGTTCAGGCCCCATGACCTGACCCAAAAAAAGAAAGAAAGAAAGAAAGAAAGAAAGAAAGAAAGAAAGAAAGAAAGAAAGAAAGAAAGAAAGAAAGAAAGAAAGAAAGAAAGAAAGAAAGAAAGAAAAGTATACTTGGAAGCAAGGCTTCTCTTCAACTGCACACATACAGTTGGCTGAAAATTTATGGGAAGGGAAACTTAAGATTCAAGCATGTAAATGCAAGAAGACACTAAACATCCAACTTGGTTTTCTAAGGGTCTAATGTAGAAACTGAAGTATCAAAAAAAAAAATCACCATACACTGGTGGCTCACACTTGTAATTTTAGCTACTCAGGACCTTGAGACCTGAGAATGGAAGTTCAAGACCATTCAGGATAGAAAAGTCTGTGAGACTATTATCTCCAATTGACCAGCAAAAAACAAAACAAAAGTGAAAGCATTGCTCAAGTAATAAGGTAACAGCCTTGAGTGAAAATGCCAAATGATAGCACAAGGCCCTGAGTTCAAGTCCCTGTACCAGCACACATACACACACACACACACAAATAAAAGAAAACTCAACTTTATATGATAAAAGGTATATTCCTGGTTCTCTGATTGAGAGACACAAAGAAATAACAATTGAGTGCAATAAATGATGTTGAACTAGATTCTAGCTTGGCAATAAAAGAAAAAAGTATAAGGGACACCATTATGGCAATGGATGGAATTTGAATATGAACTTGGTATTAAAATAATAATTGTAACAAAGTTAAAATGGCTGATTTTGATCACCATATTATGACATGCCAGAAAATGACCTCATTGTTAGTAAATGTAGACTGGTTTAGGGATAAACATATACAGAGAATAAGAAACGCATGTTTATATAATTCATAACTATAAATAAAGACATATACTAAAAAGGCAAATAGAACCAGGCACCCACCAGTGGCTCATGCCTACAATCTTTGCTATTTAGGAGACTGAGATATGATATGAGAATCATGGTTCAAAGGCAGCCTGGGTAAGAAAGTCCCTGAGACTCTTATGTCCAATTAACCACCAAAATTCCAGAAGCAGAGCTGTGGCTCAAGTGGTAGAGGGCTAGCCTTGAGTGGAAAAGCTCAGAACAGTGCCCAGGCCCTGAATACAAGCCCCAGGACTGGCAAAAAAAAAAGAGCAAAATGTTAATAACTAGTGGAGTTGGGTTTTAGAAGTGTTCCTTAATGTCTTCTATATGTTTGAAATAATAAGGGGAAAAAAGTTACATATCCAAATCCCCAGTTCTTCAGGAAAATGTCTTCTATAATGGAAATAGAATGTAAAATTTCTCCTTTGATTCACCAAATGGTCTCAGCAACCGAAATCTCATTGGTGCCTATGGGAAGAATGCCCATCTGAATGCTCTTAACGGTAGTTAGATTTTTTTTAATGCTGATACAGGGACTTAAACTCAAGGCCTGGCACTGTCCCTTAGTCTTTTCATTCAACAGTAGTGATTTTTACCATTTGAGCCACAGCTCCATTTCCAGCTTTTTGTTTAAATAAGTTTTTTATTGTGAAAATACTATACAGAGGGGTTGCAGTTACATGAGCAAGGTAATGAGTACATTTCTTATCCAGCATTGTTGCCTTCTCCTTTGTTTTTCCCCTACCATCCTGTCCCACCTCCTCAACTACCACCCCTACCCCTCCCACCCTCCCTTCCATTTCCAGGTTTTTGAGGACTAATCAGCAATAAAAGTCTCAATATCTTTCCTGCCCAGGTTGACTTCAAACCTTGATCCTCAGATCTCAGCCTCCTGAGTAGCTAGGATTACAGACATGAGTCACCAGCACCCAGCTTGGTGGTTAGGATTTTGAGGATATCTAGACTTACCTTCTCTGCCCATAAGACAATGGGCCACAGTCTTGGAATGTCATTGGCACAGGGTCAGTCATCAATTCATCATCCCTTTGCCAGTTCATAAAAAGTGGCTGTACCTGTGACCTCTATCATGCAGAAGTGAGTCATCCCAATACTTGTCAGGGCCAACTATGGAGTCTCACAGTTATAATTTCTGTGGATATCAATCAAGCCATGGTGTTCCTGTTTTGGCTCTATAATTCTGTTTAAGATATCATAAAAAGACCTATAACCGCATTCAAGTTAGGTCAGACTGCATCTCAACCATAACCTCTCTTCTTCTAGGAGTAAACTGGCAAGTTGTTGGGTATATTATCAAGCTGAAGTTGGTCAATGGGCATACCCATAATGCCCTAAAAAGAGGCTGTTCCAAACTCTGCTTTGTACCACCTAAGAGATGGGTCTCAAGGAACTGTGAATGCTCAGCCATGAAGGTATTTCTGAAGGAAGTTTTACTCATGGAGTTAAACATATACTTTGACTAGCTGTTGTTTGTGTAAGTCTAGGTCTACTTTCCTATGATATCAGAAGGGACTGATAGGACTATTTCATGAAGAAATATATTATATCTTCCCAAATGTACCAGATTCCTAGCTTTTACCTAAAATTGAAAACAATGACACCTCAAGCTAGCTTTCTCATAAGCCATTTTCAAATTCTGCATACAGTTTAAGAGTACAGTAAGAGATAGAAAGACTGTACATTGTAAGCCCTCTTGAGCTCAATGAATAATTTTCTAATGAACTTACTAGCAATAGCTGGTTTACAAGAGACTAACATTGTTTGGTGGAGTTTGGCCAAAATTCAAAGAACTATATATCACAATCATCTGACTTCTTAGCTCATTTGCAAAGTGCTTCCTACTGACTCATTTATTTAAAATCTGTGTCACCTGGCCTTTTCACCCAGCAAATACCAACATCTTCCTTATTCCTATACCCTCCCTCCCAACTGCTCATGCATATTCATGTATGCAAATAGATGCATTGAGAGGTCTCCCTTCTATGCACTACTGGCCCCATAGGCTGACGCACCCCCTAGCTCAGGCTTCACCTCTCTACCACCATCCTAGCAGACCTGACCATAGGTAATTCTTCCCGAACTACAGTTTCTTAAAGGCAGGACTGATAATAATACTGATCATTCCCAATAGCCATCCTCCACTTGATCCCCAGGGACCCAAATTCTATCCTTCTCCCAGTGACTTGAAACTCAAAAGGCTGATCCTCCCAGGTTGTATCATGTGCCTTCCACATTCTCTCCTCCCATACCTTTGGGCAAAGGGATAGCTAATGCCTGCAGTTGCTATTTCCTACATGCTTTACCATGCTTTGATGATTCCTTTGATCCTATTCCAAGGATGACCTCATACAGAAATATAAGACCCTATCGAAAACATTAATTAAAGCAAAAACAAAGCTAGAGGCGTGGCTAAAGAGTGTCTACCTAGCAAGTGTAAGGCCCTGAGTTCAAATCCCAATGCCACCAATACACACATACATACATACACACACAAATACATACATACATACATACATATGAAGAAATTTGAAGATAAAATTGGGAGTCTGATCTTGAGGTTTTTTTTTTTTTTTTTTTTTTTGGTACTGGCATTAGGGATTGGACTCAGGGCCTAGGCATGTCCCTTAGCTATATTATATACTTGAATCTGGTGCTCTACCACTTAAGCCACAGCTCTACCACCAGATTTTGCTGGTTAATTGGAGATGAGAGTCTCATGTACTTCCCTACCCAGGCTGGTTTTGAACAGTGATCCTCAAGATCTCAGCCCACTGTATAGCTAGGCATGAGGCCATGGCACCCAGCTTCATCTTGAAACTTTTAAAGAGGAATTGGATGCCATGTGATCCAAGATGGAGTTTTACAGCCACTTTTAGCAGTGGCTCTAGGGAAGATCTGGTCACAACACTCCTTATTTGCTGACTAGTCTGTTTGAAAGGGCAGTCAAACTTAGTAGCAGCCCCAAACTGAAATTTACTCTGCTGTGATGTTTATGATGGCTAGATTTATGCTCAATTGTCTTTTATCATTAGATGAAATATATAAGAACAGAACAAAACTACATTCATTAAGAAAAAAAAAAACAGAGCAGCAGGGCATCAGTGGCTCACGCCTGTAATCCTAGCTACTCAGGAAGCTGAGATCTGAGGATCTCGGTTCAAAGGCAACCAGGGCAGGAAAGTCCATGAGACTCTTATCTCCAAGAAACCACTAGAAGTGGCACTGTGGCTCAAGTGGTGGAACTCTCACCTTGAGCTAAAGAGCTGAAGGATAGCACCCAAGCCCAGAGTCCAAGCCCCACAACCGACAAAAACGAACAACAACAAAAAAAAAACAGTGCATCAGTCAGCAGAATGATGATACTTGTAAGATGCACACAAAGGAAATATTAATTCCTTGGAAAATCACTTTCTATTTTTAAAAGATGGAAAGTAAGAGATGTTCCTAAGTAACAGACAATAAAGATACTTCACAGGCATCCTCAAAGGCTGTGGCTTTTCAAATGCAATCCTAAAGCAAAACCCATTTTGAAGGGTGGCATCCAAGCTGATTCTAGCTGCTTATTTTCTTCTGTGGTCAGCCTTTGCTGAATGTAGCAGTCTAAACTCCAGCCTCAAACTCTGAGTGGGTCCTTGTCTCTAAAATGCCCTTCATTGTCCTCGATGACCCTAATTGTATGACCTGGCAATTGAAGAGGGCGTTTGGATCAAATTCCCCCAGGGCAGGGTGATAGAGTATGAGAGTGTCCCCCCAAAGTCCATGTATCACCCTAAAGTCTATGCTTCTTGTCCTCTCTTCTCTTCCTCCTCCCCTTTCCTCTCCCTTCTCCTTCTCCTTCTTCTCTTCTCTTTTCTCCTTTTTTCTTCCCTTCCTTGACCTTTCTACCCTCTCCCACCTCTCTCTCCCACACAGTGCTTAAGGATGGAACCCAGGGCTTTGTGTACATAGGTAAACTCCTGTACCACTGCACTTCAACCCCAGCTTTGTATTGGAATCTCAAGTTCTCAGTGTGGCAGTGTTGGAGGTGGAGTCTAGTATGTGTCATGAGGAAGAGATCTACATGAATGAATTAATGCCTTGCTCTCAGGAATGATTGTGCTGTCACTGAGCTCAGTATTCTTCCAGTCTTCTTCACATGGCCACTTCTTCCTTAGTTTCCCTTATGAGTTGAAGCAGCCCAAGGCCTTCCTTAGAGGCTGAGTTGATATTGGCACCATACCCGTGGACTTCTCAGACTCAAGAACTATAAGCAAGAGGTAGGAGGTCGTAGCTCAATGTCAGAGTGTGTGCTTAGCATGTGCAAGGCTCTGACCCCAATCCCAGAACCAAAAACAAACAAAATCACCTAATTTCCCATCCCCCCCTACACAAAAATAAACCTTGCAAGCTAAAATAAAATTCAACATTTTATAGATTTAGAAAGTTTTAGAAACTCTGTCAAAGCAACAGAACAAACTAAGACAGATTTCAAACACATTGGATCTAAAAGTACTATTCTGTCAGGGTTTGCTATATACTAACCAAGTAACTGCAAGATCAATTCTAGGATATTAAAAGAATGGAATGAAAGAATTGTGCCCCTGCCACAAGGCAGTGGGCCCAAGCTTGCCTTGGGGGAACTATATGACATTTCTTAGAAGCTCATGAGAGTTCATTGTTACACTTTCAGAAATTTTGTCAGCTGATTGACAACTCATCAGTTGCTTGAAACTGGCTGTGGTGAGAGTATTTACACCACAAAACCCAGCAAACATGGAAGATTAGGATAGTTCTCCCAGGGAAAGTCAGTTGTTAACCACTTACTGACATTATTTACTATTTACTGTTATTTATTGATTATTATCTATAAAATAATATTATCTCTGGTGGCTGAAACTGCCAGATGAAATTAGTAGCATCCTTTGTTCAGTCTCTGAAAATTCAAAGAAGAGAATCAGGTTTTCCACGTATACTATTTAAAATGGTGCCCTAAATTTAAATGCCCAGTTTTTTTTTAAGACTAAAATTAGTCTATTGCCTGAGAATGTAGTTGTTTTTGCTTTTAGTTGGCTCAAGAAGTTCCTGAAAATTAATTTATGATAAATTGCCTTATAAAGTTAAAATGCTTTCCAAAATTTTATGGGGCAATTTGAAAACCTGGGGAAGTCAGCCAGTAAACTAAGCATATCTCTATTTTTTAAAAGGGAAGGGGGAAGGAGATTTATCTAAAATATAGTTAAGGTCCAGCTGGAAGAATTTTCCTCTGTTTTAGTGAAAAAGAGACAGCAACCTCTGGATAATCCCAAGATTTCCCCCCCCCCCCCCGAAATAATAGCTATCAGCTCTGTTGTCTTTGGCAAAGTCTTCTATCAAAACAAAAATTTTGCAACTGTAATGACCTAACTTGGGAAACAATTTTAGGAACCACAAAACATTTGTTTTAGTCTTTCTGGAAACCAACAGTAGAAGTTAAGAGAACATAAGATTGTTCTTGTAACAAAGCAAAAAATGGAACAAGGTCAACAATGAGAAGAATATTCCAGTTCAAATAAGGGTCATCCAGGCCCAATGAGATGTCTTCCAAATCAGAAATAAACATGCCTCATCCAACATCAAAACCAGCTAAAACCCTGCATCTGTTCAAGCAGTTACCAGGATATAGATGGTACTTTTATCACACAATACATTTAAAGCTAGGCAGATAGTTTTGACAAAAGCAGTAGGATTCCAAGATTGAAAAGAAAATAGAGCTAGACTTTAGAAGGACCAGGAGGGGGAAAAAACACTGCTGATGTGGTTGGAAAAAGAAAAGCTTCTTGCATATGACCCAGATTTCAGTGGGAAGTGTGCAGAAAACACAAGTTATGCAACATTATTATTGCTGATACTTTACCAAAAATTCATTAGCTCAACTTTATCTCCCTCCTGCTACTCCCCCTCATCTTCACAAATTTCACCATAATGTGTAAGCCAGATTCAGGAACATCTATACAGAATATAGATTTTTTTTTTTTTGAGTCCGGTCGTGGGGCCTGAACTTTGGGCCTGGGTGCTGTCCTTCAGCTCTTCAGCTCAAGGCTAGCACTCTACCACTTGAGCTACAGCACCACTTCTGGCTTTTTTCTTATGTGGTGCTGAGGAATCGAACCCAGGGCCTCAGGCATGCAAGGCAAGTGCTCTACCACTGAGCCAACTTCCCAGCCCCAGAATATAGATTTTTTTTTAAGGCATGAAAATATTTCTTCTTTTCATATGAAAAGAAGAGAGACTGTGTGTGGCCACCATCTCTAAAATAAACAACTGTCTTGGCAATTGATAAGGAAAGGATTGACACTTGCTTTCATTACTGTAAACTTTTATTGTGTTGCCTAGAAAATAAACAAACCAGAAAACCTCACCCATAATCAATGACAATGGCTAACCAAAATGTAGGGAGAGCTGAGTAGCTCACACCTGTAATCCTAGTCACTCAGGAGGCTGAGATATGAGGATCACACTTGAAAGCCAGTTCAGGCAGGAAAGCCTATGAGTCTCATCTCTCCAATTAGCCAGAAGTGGAGCTCTGGCTCAAGTGGTAGAGTGCTAGCCTTGAGCAAAGAAGCTCAGGGACAGTGCTTAGGCCCTGATTTCATGCTTCTTTAGGACTAGCACCCCACTCCCCAAAAATGGGGAGAAAGTTGGGCACTAGTGCCTCATGTCTGTAATCCTAGTTAGTCAGGTGGCTGAGATTTGAGGATCACAGTTAAAGTCAGTTCATGAGATGCCTATCCCCAATTAACCAGCAAAAAGCTAGAAGTGGAGCTTAAGTAGTAGACTACTAGCCTTGAGCAAAAAAGCTAATAGTGCCCAGGCCCCAAGTCCCAGTCCCAGTTCTGACATAAATAAATAGGCAGATAAATAAATAAATAAATAAATAAGGAAAGTGCCTATCAGATGAAAGACAAAGTATTAAGCATAGAAAATTCCAAAGTAATTGGAAGAAGAAACATTCATAGAAAAGTGGGCAGAACATATAAACAGTTGAGAAGTTTACAGTTTTTGGTTCTGTGTGTGTGTGTGTGCTTAAACTCAGGGCCTGGGCACTTTCCTGGAGCTTTTGTGTTCAGTGCTAGCACTCTACCACTTGATCCACAGCTCCACTTTTTTGGTGGCTAACTGGACTTAAAGACTCAAGACTTTCCTACATGGGCTAGCTTTGAACTTTGATCTTCAGATCTCAGCCACCTGACTAGTTAGGATTACAGGCATAAGCCACTAGCTCCTGGCTGTGATCTTTTCTAATTGGAAGAAATAAGCCATATTTATGTAGTCCAAGGTTCAAATGCACAGTTGCTAAAGTATGTTAAAGATTAAAGAAAGCCGGGCGACGGTGGCTCATGCCTGTAATCCTAGCTACTCAGGAGGCTGAGATCTGAGGAGCATGGTTAAAAGCCATCCTGGGCAAGGAAAGTCCGTGAATCTTTTATCTCCAATAAACCACTAGAAAAAACTGAAGTGGCACTGTGGCTCAAGTGGTAGAGCACTCGCCTTGAGCTGAAGAGCTGAGGGATAGCACTCAAGCCCAGAGTTCAAGCCCCACGACTGGCCAAAAAAAAAAAAAAAAAAGATTAAAGAAGGCATATTGCCAAAAAAAAAAAAATGAAAAAAATGTTTAATATTGATCAGAACACTGTAAATATAAGATAAACAGGAAGTACCTCCCAATATGGACAAAAATAAAAGAGCTCATAACTATCCAGTGTTGATGTAAGTCAAGAGGACTCCACATTCCATAGGTTGCTCATAAGAGTATGAAATTATGTAACTTATAGAAAGCAATCAATTATACAAATTATATTCCTTTAACTAGCTCATGGATTTCAACGTAGTAATTCTTCCAGGTATTTAGCTGAAGAACATATAATTTCTGAACTTTCACACTGCCCACGAATGGCTAAACAGCCAGAGTTCTCCAAAGAAACATATATCTTACATCTACCTACCTACCTACCTACTTACCTACCTACCTACCTACCTGTGTACATGTGTGTGTATGCATCTAAGTATATGCTTGTGTGTATACAGAATAAAGTCTGGAAGGATACATTTCATTCAGACTTTGCTCTGCATGTTCCAAATCAATGATATTTAATTTTGGTGAGAGGAAAAGAATTAGAGAACAAAAGTAAAAGTTTTCTAATAGAAGTAGTTTTTTGTGGATGTGGATATATGTGTGTGCTTTCAGACCTAATAATGTGTAAAAAATGCTTTATAAAACATTTTTAAACATCATAAGGCAGCTAAGAGAAGGTAGTTGTATTCTCTCTTGCACATAATCAAATCTGCCCCCCCCCCCCCCCAGCTAGTTGGTTTTGTTGTTATTTTGACACAAGGTATCAACTACATAGATCAGTCTGGCCTTAAACTACAGATTCCCTTGCCTCAGCCTCCTTAGTGCTGAGAGTAACAGGCAAGCTAAACTTTTATCTTTTAATTGGGGGGGGAGGGGTTGGGGAGAGGGGGGGAAAGAGCTAATGTGATTTCCATTCTTATATTATTTTTTAGTGCCATTTGGTTCAACCAGCAGAATGGCCCAGGTCCATCCAAGTCCTGGCGCAGGGCCCAGCCCCATCCCTTGGCAGCCAGTGAGGCATTTCTTGCCGGAGCTATCCCAACTGCTGCCACTGTGGCTGCCAACATCACCTTGGTTACCTTCAGGGACACTCTTGCCACAGCCTGGCTAGTGAGGGGAGCTCCAGTCCCATCAGGCTGCAATGCTGATTAATATAAGATGAGCCAAGATGCAAAGGGAAGAAAACCACAAAAGGTCAGACCTCCCAAAAGATGACTCTAGCTTCCACAGACTGGACACCAGGCCCATGTCACATCTTTGTACTGGTCTTGTT
Organism: Dipodomys merriami; assembly: GCF_024711535.1. NCBI lineage: Eukaryota > Metazoa > Chordata > Mammalia > Rodentia > Heteromyidae > Dipodomys > Dipodomys merriami. Next base: position 1,108,509 of record NW_027205004.1, on the reverse strand, counting down.
CTTATAGTCTCTCTCCCTGGAGGAATTTGAGATGTTTCCCAGCAGCTGTGTCAAAAGGCATTCGATATAGTGTCTGGTTACATGTCCCTTCCCACCTGTGCAGGTGTTTCAGGCCATATCTGGGCTCCTAGTTTCTCTTCCACTTTAGGGGAGCTTCACAGGAATGTGTAAAATGGCTCTATCCATGTTGCTGCCTTCAACCCTCTCCTCAGAATATCCTAGAGACTTTTCTCTGAGCCTTTACTATCTGTCCTCTCTATTGGCAGAGGAAAAGTCCATATGTCCTTGGTGGCATCCTCAAATGGTTGTCCAGTAAATTGAGGAAAATACTTTATCAGTTCCAGATTTTGTGTCCGCTTTTAATCGCCTTGCCTGAGAATCTCAATTATTCACAGTGTCCATACCATATAGTTTTTCTTTTCTTTCTTTCTTTCTTTTTTTTTTTGGTCATGGGGCTTGAACTCTGGGCCTGAGCGCTGTCCCTCAGCTCTTCAGCTCAAGGCGAGTGCTCTACCACTTGAGCTACAGCACCACTTCTGGTTTTCTGGTGGTTTATTGGAGATAAGAGTTTCACGGACTTTCCTGCCCGGGTTGGCTTTGAACAGGGATCCTCAGATCTCAGCCTCTTGAGTAGCTAGGATTACAGGTGCGAGCCACCAGTACCCAGCTAACTTTCCAGATTCTTAACATCACTCTTGATGCTCAGTTTCTTCTATACACAGACATGGAGGAATTTTTTTTTAACTCAGGAAAGGAAAATATTTCCTTTTATTTTTTTTTCTTTTCTGAAGGGAAGATATTTTCATCTTCATTAATTTTTATGTCATTATTTTAGCCCAGAAATGTCTGGACTAACTCCATTTGAAATTCTTCTCACTAGGAAGACACGGCAAGCAGCCCAGAGAAATTTCTGTCCTTAGGAAAGGGGAGCTCACATAATCCAAGTTCTTTCTTCTCTGCCTAAAAGTAGTATCACAGTGTATCTGTTGAATATTCTCCTCTTGCTTTTTGTAACCATGGTTTAGAGAAGTGTTTCTTAGGTCAGCCTTTGGCTGAGCCAATATTTATCATTTAAAATTTTTCCATGAGTCATAAACGAACCCCGCACTGCACTGTACCTTCTATGGGAGTTTCTTTCCTAGAGTCATTTAAAGGAAAATATGCTGAACCTAGAATCCAACACTTGGCCTTTATCAGAGTATGTGCACACTTCCTCCTGCTTATAGGACCTTTCTCTGACCTTTCAAAGGTATGCCACCAGAAGTACTCTTCCTACTCAACAATCTAGAACTCTCTACAGAGGGGCAGGCTTGGCTAGGCTAGGTAAGAAAGGAAGCTTGGGGGGGCGGTGAGGGGAAAGTGGGGGGAGGAATGGGAAGGGATGAGAAGGGGAAACAAAGGAGGAGGCAACAATGCTTGATAAGAAATGTACTCATTACCTTGCCCATGTAATTGTAACCCCTCTGTACGACATTTTCTCTCTCTCTCTCTCTCTCTCTCTCTCTCTCTCTCTCTCACACACACACACACACACACACACACACACACACACACACACACAAATAGCAATGAAAAAATAAAAGGAAGCTTCAGAGGTTAGCATGGAGGGAGTGATTCACTGGCTCAAGGGGCGGGGGTGGTGGAAAGGTTTTCTACAGAATCAAAAAATGAAAATGAGCAAGAGATTCCATCCACATCCAGCATGGATGTGAGTCCACCTCTAAATGAGTGGGCCTAAATTTACTGTCCAATGCCTCCCTAACTTCCTTCTCCCTCCCACACCCACCCACCCACCCACACAAAGCTGGTTACCTACTGCTCATTCCTGTAGTCCTAGCTACCTGGGAGATTAAGAATAGGAGGGCTGATGTTTGAGGTAGAAAAGTTCATGTGAGCCTCCTCAACCTATAGCTGGGTGTGGTAGAGAGTGCCTGCTACCCTAGTGATGTGGGAATCTGAGATTGCAGGCCAACCCCAGTGAAGTCTGCAAGGCTCCATCTTATCAGAAAGAGGCTGAGTATGGTGGTACATGCCAGTGATGACCAGCTTAGGGAGGCCTAGGATGGGCACAGATACATATCTTAATCAGGAAGGGAGAGCCTACCTAAAAAATAATCAGGAAATAATCACAAAACAGGAACTGGAGACAAGGGCCAATAGTACTTAGCAAGCATAATGCTCTGAGTTCAAACCCTAGTACTTAGTACTGCCAAAACCCAATAATAATAATAATTAATAATAATAATGAAGAAGAGGGAGAAAAAGGAGGAGGAGGAGAGAAAGGAGGAGGAGGAGGAGGAGGAAGGAAGGAAGGAAGGAAGGAAGGAAGGAAGGAAGGAAGGAAGGAAGGAAGGAAGAAGGAAGGAAGGAAGGAAGGAAGGAAGGAAGGAAGGAAAAGGACTGATTGCAAGATGTGATTGTTGGCCTCATCTGTACATCATGAGTGTGGTGAGGTTAATGCTGTTGGGTCCCTTTGTGCTGATCAGCTCCCTTACCTTAAGATATAGGTAGCAAAGGGAACCCCATTACTTTGTAGTCTGGACCATTATAGCAATGAATTGATTTGAATATAAAGAATAAGCATAGATTTTTTAATACTCAAATTCTAAGGTTTATAAACCAAATTTCATGAGCCTTAGTATGTCAAACAGGAGTTCTACAAATTGTTAAGGTTATGCTAGTTCATCAAAGATTTGTGTGTGTATGTCTGCGTGCATGCGCACGTGCTAGATATTGAACTCTGGGCCTTAAACATTCCAAGCATGAGCTTTACCTCTAGCCTCAATAATCCAAAATGCATGCATACATCTTAGAGCCAAAGGGATTATTCTTAGCCCTTCCTGGGCCAAGTATTCTTTTTGAGATTCTTATGAAAAGCACACACACACTGAAAGATTCATATTTGTTCCAACTCACAAAGGTTGGTCTATAATCTGTAGGAGTTCATGTACTCCTCTAAAGCTTATCTATTAAATTAGATATCTCAGGAAAGTATGGGGGAAATGTTCTGAAAAAGAAATCTAATGTGGAGATAATGAAACAATCCCATAGACAGATTTATACACACCAAGCTCAGAGTCCATATCACACTGTTTATCAGTTTAAAACCCTCCACCTTAGAAATGAAACAAGTGTTAGAGCATAAGCCTTCAGCAAAAAAACAATGGGACAGTGACCAGGTCAAGCTCGAGCTCTAGTACTGGCACAAAACCTTCCAATCTTTTACATGTACATATACAGTTGATCTCAACAAAAGGCTGCAGTTTGTGTTTATGCATTCAACACAAATGGGTCCTCATACACATTATTTCCTATTTTTCGTAAGGATGCCACCTTCTGTCTACAGTTCTGGTGATTGTGCTTCTGAAGAAAAATACTGTTAGAAAGGCTCAAATGGGACAAATAAAAAAAAAACAAGAATTGGTTTCAAGAGAGACAAAATGAATTCAACCCTTTAAAATGCCAAGAAGCTCAAGGACTGAGTATAATAAAAAAAAATATCAAAGGAAAGAATGACTAGAAACTTACAGTAAATTTTAACATCCAAAAGCAAGGGGCCTTTTTTTTTTTAAAGCTTGAGTCCTTTTAGACAAAGTAGGGCTATACTATATGCCCTAATGGAAAGGGAATGATAGAGAAATGCCTAGCATAGCTGGTAGTGGTGAACTCTAGCTGGGACCCATTTGCTGTCCTGTCCCTTTGTAGACTTCTGCCTCTCTTATTGCTACTGTGGTGGGAAAACATTACAGCTTGCGAAGTATCCAATGCAGAGGCTGCCAGGTAATGTCAAGATTACACTAGAGCCCTGCAGAGGTGTAAAAAGTTGTATTAATACGTGTTTGAGCTTCACAGTGCTTCCTTATTTCCTCTATTATTCTAGCTTCCTAGTTTTCCCTTCTTCTGGGCATGGGAGGAGAGATGACAAATGATTCAATCGAAGAAACCCAACTTGTCTAGTAAAGGAACTCAAAGGACACCTCCACCAGAAATATAAAAAAAAATGGCCATGATAGGAAACTTGAAAATGATTGCTGTGATACTGTCTACTCCATTTTCTCATGGTTTATGTACAACTTATTCTGCCAACAACTTACTCTGTAGAGAAATCATGTGGTACAGATCATTTCCATGAGCATACTCCAAATACATTTAGTCTTTTTCCTACAATATATGGCCAAGACTTGAGGCTGCCTGACCCATCAGGTTTGGGTTATGGGCAGTAGGTAAAGGGATGTCCATCTTTTCCTTCGTTTCCCTTCGTTTAGTTTTGCCAGTAACCATCTGTTGTTGAAGCATGGGACACACCTGTTCTCTTCAGCCTCACCCATGGGTGAGGCCTGTGTGGCCTGATGGGAAGGGCTATATGCTTGAATGTCACTGCTTATGCTTCTAGGCTCCCAAGGAGTATTTCTTCATCTTACCTTATCTGTTGTATGAGATCAATTATATCTACCCATGGTAGTCACTGCTGGTATTTCTCAGTCTCCATTTCTCTCCCTTAGTAACCCTTAGTAAAGGAACTCCAATTTCTATTTTTTTTGGGGGGGGGGGTTGAAAACAGAACTTGTAATTTTAACATACACAGAAGACAGGATCTTTGGATTAAAAAAGTGTAGTTTACTTTCTAACCAATATCCAAAGGTAGGATGAAGTATTTCAGGAAGGTATCCCAATTTCTTACCCAAGCACATGAATGGTCAGGAAATAAGACATTTCCCAGTCTCCTTCGCAGGCATGTAATAAAAGCAGAAACTTTTGTTGGTACTTCTGGGGAGGGAAGTTTCTTTAAAAGGTGAGGAGGTTCACTTTTTACTTTCTTTTTACTGCCTAGAATGTGTTCTTGTACCCATTGTTGACAATTAGGTGACCCTAGGAAAGGAATTTATGCACAGCAAAGCATAGGGTATAGACTCAATCTTAAACATTATATCAAATCAATATACAAAGTCTAAATTACTTCCATTGTAAAATAAGCTCACATATTAATATTTGATGGTGGCTTAAACCATTATTTTGAAGTCTGCAATACAGAACATTGAAAACATACATACAGCTTGATTTTGTTCATTTATTCAGCAGTGTATGTTGGCAACTCTCCATGTCATCTTACATTACAGAAAAAAAACCACATATGGAACATTCTTTCCACATATATTTTAAAGAAATCATTTAGTCTAGCCTTAAATACTTAATTCTCTTATTTGTCCCTAAGAGGTGTACTAGTATATGTATGCAAAAAGGCCATTCACAAGCTAGTCACTGAAATATTGTGACAGCTGTGCACTGAGAGTAAATAGAGTAACTGGTATGCTTTACAGTAATTTCAAGGGATGATAAGGCAAAGTCACCAAGTAACACTCCAGGCTGAGAAAAAGATCCATCATCACGTTAACTTTAACAAGAAACGTTACGGGCTGGGCTTGGTGGTATTCCTGTAAATTCCAATATTCAGGAGAATTGAGGCAGGAGAATCCCAAGTTTGAAGTAAGCTTGGGCTACACAGTGAGACCCTGTTTTTATTTATTATTATTTTTATTTATTTTGCCAGTCCTGGGGCTTGAACTCAGGGCCCGGGGACTGATCCTGAGCTTCTCTGGCTTAAGGATAGGACTCTACCACTTGAGCCACAGTGTCACTTCTGGCTTTTTCTGTGTATGTGGTACTGAGGAATCAAACCCAGGGCTTCATGCATGCTAGGCAAGCACTCCACCACTAAGTCACATTCCCAGCCCATATTTATTGTTTTTAAGGCACTAGAATGAGAAGTTTTGTCTGGGAAGGACAGTAGAAACTTTGGAAGCTTGGAAGAGATAGGAAAGACAGGCTGAGGCTCAAGACAGAAAAGTTTGGCTTGCTGAGAATTCTGGAAGAAGCCACAGAAAACTTTAAGCAGGCAAACAGTGGGTTTAGGTAGACTCTGTGGCAGAGCAGAGGATGGAAATCGATCAGGTGAAAGAAAGAGCAGGCAGTCATGTGTCCATATAACAGCATGCTTCAATTCTGGACTAGGAAAGGAAGCTTCATATTTACTGGAGGCCAATGAACTGTAGACAGACAATAAAAAGGAAGGAGGGAAGGGGAAGGAGAAGGGAGAAAGAAGGCAGGCAGGCAGGCAGGCCAGGCAGGCTGCCAGGCCAGCCAGTCTGGTGGTGTTGGCTTATACTCATGTAATCCTCAGGAGACAGATCTGAGGATCATGGTTCAAAAACAGCCTGGGCAGGAAGACTGTGAGACACTCTTCTCCATGTAACTACAACAACAACAACAAAAAAAGCTGGAAGTGGAGCTGTGGTTCAAAGCACAAAGCTCAGAACAGAGCCCAGGCTCTCAGTCCAAGCCCCAAGACTGGCATAAATAGGAAAGGGAAAGAAGCAAGCAAGCAAGCTAATTATCTTGCTTCCAGATGCAGGGGGGTGATAAAGAGTTGTTTCTCAACAGTTATCCAGTGTAATTCCCCCCCCTCCCCCCACCCATTCCCACCAACCAGGTCAGGTCTCTCACTTATAAATTTGAATTTGAACAGGTTCACCAGGTGATTCTGACTGCCAGTCTTCTGGCTTGCCAAGCAAAACAAAACAAAACAGTAGCAAGTGGAGCAGGCTTAAAATAGCCACAACTTGCTTACTGTCTTGAAGAAAAGTTATGACGACTGAGTTTCCAGGCTCAGTGGGCTGAACTAAACCCACACACAGGAACACACACACACACACACACACACACACACACACACACACACACACACACACACACACACACACACACACACACACACACACACACACAGGCTCCGATCCGCTAGTCCAAATTTGGAGAAATAAAATAGTTCTGGTAGACATTACCACCGTGTTCTCAGTAGCTTAAATGAAATAGAACTGAAAAATAAAGTTAATCATCCCAGTTGTAAATTCTTTCCTATTACACACACACACAAAACCACCACCATTGGGTTTCCCTGGGACCCTCTGAACACTGTGCTTCCGTGCAGCCCACCCCTTAGAAAAGCAGAATCCTCAATTTAAAAATGCAGAGGGGCAGAAGCCACCGTGCCAAGTCCGGGCAGGCGTCTCCCAGCCACACCCCCGGGGGCCGGCCGGGTCTTCCCGCCCCCCCCCCCGACGGTTCCCAAAGATAAATCAATCACTCCTGTGTTGCAGACCTGGAATGAACGGTGACTCACGGCGCACTCACGACAGCCACGGCTGCCACGGGAGGAAGGAAAAAATGTGCACTTTTTTTTTTTTTCCTCTTTCAGCCAAGGCCGGACGCGTCGGGCTGGCCAATCAGGGGAGGGTGGCGGGAATCCTACCAAAGTAGGCAAAAAAATGCGGGACGCCGGCTCCTGGCCGCGGCGCGGGCTCCCGCCGGCCCTCCCTCCCGCCAGGCCCTCCTCCCAGTCCCCCTTCCCTTCCCCCGCCCCAAGCCCGGCCCCCACTCCGTCCTCCGCCCCGCTCCGTCCTCGGCGGCGCGCACACCTGCCCAGGTGGCCGCTTCTATGTATGGGCAACGGCTGCGCAGTGGGCGGGGCGTCACGTGGCCTCGTTCCTGACGGGGTGCGGGGCTGGGGGGAAACCGGTTGGTCCACCTGAGTCATCCATCCTTAGTCTGTCCAGCCCTCGCCAGCAGGTCCGGGAGGACCCACCCACGGCTCCCCTTCCCCTCCCCACTCTCCTCCCCAAAGACCAGAGCTGGTGACTGGAGACTCCGCCCCGCCAGCGCGGAGCAGGTGTGGGAGGCCTGCGTTCCCCACCCCAGCAGTCCGCAGTCCGTTCGGCCGCAGGAGTGGGGCGTGGCTAAAGCCGGCCGGTTGCGTAGCAACGACGGGCGGTGCGTGGCGTGCGCAGCCGCATTTCAGCCCGACGCGAAGCGCGCGTCCTCGCCCCCCCCCTTCTACCCCTCCCTTGGTAGGCTCGCGCCGCCGCGTCGGCTCTGCGCTCGTTCGGTCAGTCCCGCCGCCGCGAGGAGGACGCTCTGAAGACTCGGCGCCGGCCGTCTCCCTTCCCCCCCCTGAGTCCCTGTGACCGCCCCAGCCAAGATGGTGAGTGGGGAGAGCTCGAGGTGTAGGCCGCGGCGGCTGAGGGCGGTGGGCGCCCGGGGCGCCGCGGGGTCTGGCCGGAGCGAGGGGCGTGAGGCGCGTCCCCGCCCGCGGCAAGGAGGGAGGGCTGCGGCACTCTGCCGGCCGCGGTCGCCCGCGCTGGGCTCCGCACTCCTGGGCGGTTCCCCGGCCTCGGCGTTGCGCCCACTGGCGTCCAGGCCGCCGGCCCGCACTGTGGCTCGGTCTCCCGGCCGGGCCTCGGTTCCACCGGCCCTGGGTTCGACGTTCCCACCGCTTGATGAAATCGATCCGGAGGGCTGCAGACCGCGGGGCGGGGCGCGGGCCGGGAAGCCCGCCTCGGGCTCCTCTCGGGGCGGGTTTCTCCGCTGCTGTTTCGCTCACCGACCCGTGTGCATTTTTGTCGACCACAGTTCTCACTTTAATCTCAGTGAGGAAAATGAGGCCTTCATTGAGCCGCGGTGGAGGGCGTGATGATGGCCGACGAGCGCGACCCTGGCAGGAGTGGGAGGCGGGGGCCGGCCGGGCCGGCGCTTTGTCTGTCGTATCTGACAATCAGCTTCCAGCAGCACTCTCGTGGTGCTGGTCGAATCTGGCACTGTCTCTTTTAACCCTCCCCTGTCCGATCCGTCCATCCGTGCTTACTGTGCTTTTCTTTTAACCTTATGGACAGTTCTGCCATAACTTGGCATGAAAGGGAGGAGAAGGCTTGGTCCTATTAATCAGATTTTAAAAGCTTTTTTTTTTTTAATTACTCGAGTGACTGGAAGGAAACATATGTAATGCATCCGAGATGGCGATTTTTCCTAAATTTACATAATTTCTCTCCTCTGAGCAGTGGCTGGAAACTGTTGTAAAGCAGTCGTCTCTCCTAGACCATCAGGTGAAACAGTTTGTCATTTTCTTTGGTCTGCACACACTGTTACCATTTTTGGTCAATGATTTGCAGGGCAAAGCCTCCCCAGGCTTTGCTTGAAATATTCCACTGTTAACTGCGTCTGTCTGCCTGGAAACAGTTGGTTCCAGTTTGTCCGAATACACAGTGTTTTCACTTGAGAACAATTTTGGTTTTCACTGAGGTGTTGAAACTTTCTTACTGATACAGGCTGGCTCATTAGTGGAAAGGAGGAAAAAAAAGAGAGACTAACAGGTAGTTTCTTGATGACTAACGATGTGTAATTAGGGTTTGGCATGTAGTTTTTTTTGTCCTTTGGTTTAGTGCTATAAGCTACAAAGAGAATCAGCATCTTAAGTCTCTTTAACCTCTTCAAGGTTTTAAAGGTAGGCACTATCCTGTTTTTACTAAAAGACTTAATCGAAGGGCTTTGAGTACTAATAAATTTGACCTTCACCAGTGATGCAAATGCCTTCAGAGGACTGGAGCTTAGTCTAGTATCTTCTGATTTAACATCTTTTTTTTTTCCTGCTAATATAGACTTTTCTTTTCTGATTGAAAACAGGACCAAACATGTTTACTTAGTACTTAAAATTAAGTCCTTAAAGCTTTGCTTCTAGACTCCCATTGTAAGGAAACTGAGTCACGAGGGGATTAGAATAACGAAAGGGCAGAAATAGAACTTAACAGATTTTATTTGGGAATGAAGCTTGGGAAGAGTGACCAAGTTTGTTTGCTTGTTTGTTTGTATGGCTGAAGGGGAAATGGCACTCCCTCCCTCCCCCACTCTTTACAACTAGGGTCTTTTTAAATATTAGGTAGAAAAAGTGAAGTGGGAGGGGTGTTTTCAGTTTAAGTCATTTTCCACCACATATTTTTAGATAAAGTGAAGAGCCTAGTACCTCCTAATACTTTGTGGGCCAAGTGAACGATTAAATATAGGCCTTGGGTGAATGTTTGTAATCCTAGCTACTCTAGAGGTAGAGATCAGGAGGACTAAGGTTCCAGACTAACCCTGGACAAAACATTTAAAAAAGTTAGATCCTGTCTTACCCATCAAGCCAGGCATGTGGGAACCGAGCTATAAGAGAGCTATTATATAGGTAGAAAGATTTAGGTATGAGGTCAGTCCCCAGCAAAAACTCAAGACCTTTTTTAAAAAAAAAAACTAAAAAAGGTCTGGACATTGTGGCTCAGGTGGTTAGTGCTAGCCTAGGGAAGCACCAGGCCTTGAGTTCAAACTAAGATATTTATTTATTTTTTTGTCGGTCGTGGGACTTGAACTCTGGGTCTGGGTGCTGTCCCTCAGCTCTTCAGCTCAAGATGAGTGCTCTACCACTTGAGCCACAGTGCCAATTGCAGTTTTCTAGTGGTTTATTGGAGATCAGAATCTCACAGACTTTCCTGTCCGGGCTGGCTTTGAATTGTGATCCTCAGATCTCCACCTCCTGAGTAGCTAGGGTTACAGGCCTGAACCACCAGCGCCGGGCTTCTAGATGCTTTTAAAACCTACTTCTGTTGGATGCCTGCAAAGAATTTAGAGCACAAACCAACCATTTATAAAGATTGCTTTTACATTTGGTCTTAGACACAGAAAGCATCATACTTCATTCTGAACGCCACGTTCTCTATGTTTTTAAAACTATTTAGATTTGTTGGTTAGCTGCTTGGTTGCAGTTTTTGTTGTTTTATGCCAGTCCTTAAGGCTTCAACTTGGGGCCTGGGCACTGTCCCTGAGCTTTTTCTGGATATAAGAGTTTCATAGACTTTCCAATCCCATGTTGCCTTAAACTACAATCCTCCTGAGGAGCTAAAGATAACAGGCATGAGCCACTGTTGCCTGGCAAGTTTTTTTTTTTCCCCTAACATTTTTATTTCTAAATAAAACTTTATTATTACGGTGTTTGGCAGAGAGGTTATCATTTCATAAGTCAAGTAATAAGTACATTTCTCTTGAGTTAAATTTTAACTAGTAATTGGTTTGTTCTAAATAAACAGAATTACTTCCTAGTCCTCAGTAAGTCATTCAGAAACACTTGGGGGGAAAAGCAAACTGGAATTGACTCACTTGAACACTTTAAGAAATTTCATGATTTCAAAGGTCTCACTCACTATAAAGTGTCCCTTCCCACCCCAAGTGTACCTCCACATGAACCACATTTACACACCCCAAATAAAACTTTCCTCTGTGTTTACTGAGCTTGCCAGCTTCCTTGTATGTGCAAAGATGATTTACCAGTCTATCAAGTTCCTAGGGTTATTTGTTCTAGTTGATGTAGATTGATACATTGGCTATATAGACTTGCCTAACTCCTCCTATGGCCTTGTTAAGCAATTGTAGCATAGCTACATGCTTCTCTGTAAAGTAGGAATATATACTACCCCCTAGAACAGTTAAAAGTCTACCTGGCAATCTACCTAACTCTAACCTTACCATAAACAGAATGGTACTCTAACAAACTGAGCTTATTAACATAGACTGAATAAAATCTTCTACTTGGTGGTTAGTAAAAACAATTTTACTTAGAACAACTTGGTGAAAGTGATGATGTGCCTATTTGATATATGCGAAAACCGATTGGAATGGAATAATAGAATAGGAGAAGATCACTTTTTGTGACCCTGCAATCATACTTTAACATTAATTTTAACCACCAAACATAGAGTCAAGGTCCTTTTGTATTAAAGAGAGAAAAAAGATTAAGGCTGGGAATGTAGCAAGAAGCTCAGTGGTAGAGCACTTGCCTAGTATGTGGTCTTAGGTTCTATCACCAGCAAACAACCCCCCCCCAAAAAAAGAGGCTAATTTTGTCATATTTCATTTATAATAATTAACAACTAAATGGTAGCTTGTTTTTCCCATTCCTTCTCCCTTTCTTCCCTAGAGAAAACATCTCTTTGTTTAAAGACTTAATGTAGCCTATTAAGTTTTTTTTTTTTTCCAGATTGCTATAATTTAGAATATTCATTAAGAAAGATCTTCCCAAGGCCAAAGAGATCCTGGGAGGAGTAAACCAGGGAGTCTTGAGGAAGGATGAGAACAGGTCTTATCTTACAGTATATATATACAACAAGCCTATCTTCAGTTATTCAGAAAAATAGGAATGAATGAGGGTGGATTTTTATAACCACTGCTTTTTAGGAGCACAGGACTCAGATAAATTTCTACCAGCACCCAAAATAAGTAGATTTCATTCTTATTGGTACTTTCATACTTTCAGCTATACATATGGAAGCCTTAATAACAGATACTTCATTGGTGAACTTATGTATGTGTGTGCCGGTCCTGGGGCTTGAACTCAGGGCCTGAGCACTGCCCTGGAGATTTTTTGCTCAAGGCTAGTGCTCTACTGCTTGAGCCTCAGCTCTACTTTTTGTTGATGGGCTTTAGATTTTTATATAAAATGCTATGCCTTGGTACAGCCTTCAGTACTTTTTGAGTTTGTTTGGGGGGAGTGATTTTTTTTTATTTTTAACTACTGAGTAGTAGTCTATTATGTGACTTAAATGCTATCCATTCCACTATTAATGACCATTGCACAGTTTTCCATTTGTTTACTTAAGCTATTTTTACAACAGGTTGTTTCTACGTAATACCTTACTATATACTACTTCCCTATGTGTATTTCTTCTTGTTTTATAACTATAAGTAGAAGCCTGGGTTGGAGGGCATGCATATATATTTTAGTCTCTGCTGATGTGTTTTGCTTTGCTTCCCATCATCTGTAGCTTCTCTCTCTCTCTCTCTCTCTCTCTCTCTCTCTCTCTCTCTCTCTCTCTCTAACTCTTTTTCTTTCTCTCGCTCTCCCTTCCTCCCTTTCTTTCTTTCTTTCTTTCTTTCTTCCTTCCTTCCTTCCTTTCTTCCTTCCTTTCTTTGTCAGTCGTGAGGCTTGAACTCTGGGCCTGGATGCTGTCCCTCAGCTCTTCAGCTCAAGGCTAGTGCTCTACCACTTGAGCCACAGTGCCACTTCCTGTTGTCTAGTGTTTTATTGGAGATAAGAGTCTCACGGACTTTCCTGTCTGGGCTGGCTTGAAACCGTGATTCTCAGATCTCAGCCTCCTGAGTAGCTAGGATTACAGGCGTAAGCCACCGGTGCCCGGCCCTTTTTTTTTTTTTTGATGAGGGGGCAAATCTAAAGTCTTATGGTAGATGTACCACTGAGCTATACCCCAGCCCACATCTTATGTTTTTATGTGCATTATACAGTGAATTTGACCTCATCTAAATCTTTTTTTTTTTTTTTGTCGGTCGTGGGGCTTGAACTCTGGGCCTGGGCGCTGTCCCTCAGCTCTCCAGCTCAAGGCAAGCGCTCTACCACTTGAGCTACAGCGCCACTTCCAGTTTTCTGGTGGTTGATTGGAGATAGTAGTCTCACGGTCTTTCCTGCCCGGGCTGGCTTTGAACCTCGATCCTCAGATCTCAGCCTCCTGAGTAGCTAGGATAACAGGCGTGAGCCACCAGCGCCCGGCTCATCTAAATCTTATATAGAGCTATTCAAGCATTTAAAAAATCAACAAGCAGGGGCTGGGAAGGTGGCTCAGTGGTAGAGCGCTTGCCTTGCATGCTTGAGGCCCTGGGTTCGATTCCTTAGCACCACATAAGCAAAAAGAAAAAAGCCGGAAGTGGCGCTGTGGCTCAAGTGGTAGAGTGCTAGCCTTGAGCTGAAGAGCTGAGGGACAGCGCCCAGGCCCAGAGTTCAGCCCCCACTACCGGACCCCCCCCCAAAAAAATCAACAAGTGAGGTGCTGGTGGCTCACGCCTATAATCCTTGCTACTCAGGAGGCTGAGATCTGAGAACTATGGTTCAAAGCCTGCCCAGGCAGGAAAGTCACTGAGTCTCTTATCTCTAATTACCAGAAAATTGGAAGTGGATCTGTGGCTCAAAGTGGTAGAGCACTAGCCTTGACCAAAAACCTCAGGGATAGCACCCAGGCCATGTGTTCAAGACCCATTGGTCAGAACCTTAGCCTACAGATTAATACCCCTTTCCTTTTAGAGTAAGATTCTTTCTAGGCCTCTTAAGCTGCTGCTAAGTCACAGAATTCAGTACTACAAATTCTAGTCAGCTGCCATTTTCAGGCTTCTGGTAATGGTAGATTGTAGGATGATTGATTCAAGATAGTTTTCGTAGCCAAGAGAGATTAGTCCTCTCTACTTTATACTCTTCCCTCTTTTTCCTAAGCTGTTCATCTAACCAAAACATTAAAAACAAACACATAGACCATAGGTGAGAACTCTACTTTCTGCTCAGATTTACTGTGAATTAAACAAAAATTCTCTGAGAGGTGCTGAGAAGGTGGCTTAGTGGTAGAGTGCTTGCCTTGCATGCATGAGGCCCTGGGTTCGATTCCTCAGCACCACATAAGCAGAAAAAGCCAGACGTGGTGCTGGCTCAAGTGGTAGAACGCTAGCCTTGAGCTGAAAAGCTGAGGGACAGCGCCCAAGCCCAGAGTTCAAGCCCCATGACCAAAAAAAAAAAAAAAAAAATCTCTGAGAAGAAAAAAAAATAAACATACAAAACAAGGCAAGTCTGACTTTTTTTTTTTTTTGAGTGCAAGGGCAGGGTTTCACTAAGTAGCTAGCCCTGGCTAGCCTTGAACACTTGATTCTCTTGCTTTAGTTTCCTGAATGCCAGGATTACAGGCATACATTCCCCATGCCCAACCTACTATTTATTATTGATAGGATTGTTTTAAATAAAATGGTGCTTAACAAAGGAATATTCCTGAACATTTGTGTTTTGTGCTGATAAAACTTTTCTTACAGAAACTTTTTTTTTAATGTCTGTCCTGAGGTTTGCACTCTGGGCTTGGGCGTTGGCCCGGAGCTCCTTTTGCTCAAGACTAGCATTCTGCCACTTGAGCCTTAGTACCACTTTTGGCTTTTTCTGTGATTTAGAGAAATAGAGTCTTACAGAGTTTCCTGTCCAGGCTGGCTTCAAACTGATCCTTAGATCTTAGCCTCCTGAGTAGCTAGAATTATAGGCATGAGCCAGTAGCATCTAGCTAGTAACATTTTTTTTTTTAGATGAAGCAAATCATACATGAAATAAAAAAAAAACTTTATGCATAGTTTTGTTTCAGTTTCACTTTTTATTTTTTTTGCCAGTCCTGGGACTTGAACTCAGGGCCTGGGCACTCTCCTTAAGCTCCTTTTTTTGCTCAAGGCTAGCATTCTACCACTTGAGCCACAATTCCACTCTAACCTTTTCTGTTTATATGGTACTGATGAATCGAACCCAGGGCTTCATGCATGCTAGACAAGCACTCTACTATTAACTCACCTTCCCAGCCATTGATTTTGCTTTTTGGAGCAACATTTTAGTTCCATGAATGTCTAGGCTTGATCTGGTCTTTTGTATATGTAAACTATGGACCATATTTTGAAAATAATACTGCATATACTAGTATGCACAATTTAATTGACTAAAGTATAATGTATGCAGGAATTAAACTCCATGGAGTAAATCTTTTGAAAAATTAGCAGTTTAATGAAATAAATATCAGGATCCTGAAATAAGATTGGTAGGGGTGAAAAGTAAGAAGGAAGGCGGATTAATTAATCTTAGCCACTCAGGAGGCTGAGATCTGAGGATCACGGTTCAAAGCCAGCCTGGGCAGGAAAGTCTGTGAAACTCATCTCCAATAAACCACCAGAAAACCGGAAGTGGTGCTGTGGCTCAGGTGGTAGAGAGTGCTTGCCTTGAGCAGAAGAGCTGAGGGACAGCGGCCAGGCCCAGAGTTCAAGCACCACTACCGACAAAAGAAAAACAAAAAAACAGGGAACACGTACAGCAAGAATACTCATTGTACTTACGTGATAAAGGAAGTAAGAAATGTGAAATGAGTCAGAGGGAAGGAACATTTAGGATGGAGGAGAATGATGGAAGGAGTAACGACCAAGAAGCACTAGACACTTAGATGGACATGTTAAATTGTAACCTCTTCTACAACCTTTTGAAGTTCAGAGGGGAAAAAAATGCCTAAAAAAACAAAATGTTAGTATGAGGCTCTCTGAGTTCAAACTCCAGTACCACCGAATGGATGAATGAATGAGTAAAAGATCGTTGAAGTACCTTAAACTGATTTCCATTGGGACATAATATTCCCCTCTAGATAGTCCATGAAAGTCATCGTTAGAATTTTCCCACATAAAACTTGTAATATTTTAACCACAACTCCCTCTGTCCCTGCCATGTTTCTCTGATGTTAGAAGCAACAAGTTTTCACTTCCAAGTAAAAATCTTTGTTATTTTTCTTAAAATTTTGAGAAAAGTACAGACTTAGAAAAAATAAACATTGAGTTCATTCATCCCAGTGATAACTTTGGACAAACTTGTTACATTCATCAGAATCTGCTGTGCAAGGTCTCTTGTTGAATTCAGTTGATTTCAGTCTATAGTGTTGTAGCTGACGGTGTAATGCTTATGTACTTATTTCATTCCATGATTTGTTTTACCATGTTAAAATTTAAGAATTTTAAAGTTTTAAAAATTTAAGTAATTTTTAAGAATTTTTAAACATTTAGGTCAAAGCAATGAAAAATTAAGCAACTAATCTAGTTGCAAATGTGGAATGGCTGAGAATTAGTTCTGTTGCAGTAAGACAATAGATGAGCACTTGAAAGATAGACTTCACCGCATACATAGGAGGGCCATTTGTCATTGTTTTGCTTTTGTTCAAGGCAAAGGAAGCCTCCTTATTACTTTATATGTTGCTTCTATATTTATCTTACTCAGAAAAGCAGAGATGAATTTGTTCCTATAATTGGTTATAAATATCAATCTTTTAAAATGTTCTTCAAAGTTTTGTTGTATTTTCATGTAATGATAGAACTAAAGCTAATTTGCAGGCAGGCAAATACAAGAAAGATTCCAATTTGCTATAGAGTGATTGAAGTCAATTGTTGAAGCTCAGAAGCTTCGAGGAATTCTCACATTGTTGAAGTTTTGTTATAAGAATGTTTGTCAAAAAAAAAAAGAATGTTTGTCATTGGAAATAAGAACTTCTGCTTTATTAAAAAAAATGTTACTATAGCAGTGTTGTCAAAGAGAAATAAAACATTATCTGTGTACTTTAAAAGGTTCTGAGCTGGGCACCGGTGGCTCACGCCTGTAATCCTAGCTACTGGAGGCTGGTTCAAAGCCAGCCCCAGCAGAAAAGTCTGTGAGACTCTTATCTCCAATTAACCACTAGAAAACCGGAAGTGGTGCTGTGGCTCCAGCAGTAGAGCGCTTGCCTTGAGCTGAAGAGCACAGGGATAGCACCAAGCCCAGAGTTCAAGCCCCACGACCGACCAAAAAAATAAAAGGTTCTGGTTGCTCCATTGAAAAGTAAAACATGAAATTTATTTAAATATACTTCAAATATTACATTAGCATTTAATCAATATTAAAAGCTTTTCATGATTTTTTCCTCAAAGTGATTGAAATTCATTTATACCTTAAACACAACTCAGATACTTAAGATTTTATTGGATATATTTGATCTAACTTTAGTGTAAAATTTACAGCTGAAAAAAATCCACATGTCTAACTTGTTCCAAATACTTAAAATTTCCAGTAATGGAATTCAGATTTAAAATTTTTATATTTGTTTAAAATACAGGTCCTCAGCTGCAATACTCATATTTATAGAACTCATTAAACTCAAAATGATTAGTGGTCAGTCAACTTATTGAATAAGCTTTATACATTGTGGATGATTGTTTTTTTCCATTTGTAATGGGGAGTTAGTATGGATACCAATACTTAATTCTCTACATTTCTGCACATGTCTAAGAGTAATAAGATAGTGTATGAATTTCTTCTGTAAGACTTAACCAAGGTATTTTGTGAAATTCTTGAATCTGCACATATCAGTAGTAGAATGCCTTTGTCATAGTAGTTCACACAGATGTTATTGAATGAACACTAATGAATAATGAGAGGGTTTTTTTTTTTTCTTTTCTCCTCCCTTCCTCCCCCCCCCTTTCTTTTTCTCTTTTTGTACTGGTCCTGGGTCTTGAACTTAGGGCCTGGACACTGTCCCTGAGCTCTCTTGTTCAAGGCTAGTGCTCTACCACTTTGAGGCACAGCTCCATTTCCAGTTTTTTCTAGTGGTTAATTGGAGATAAGAGTCTCAGACTTTTTCTGCCTGGGCTGGCTTTAAACCACAATCCTCAAATCTAAGACATCTGAGGAGGTAGGTTTACAGGTGTGAGCCACTGATGCCCAGCAAGAGTTTTCTTCATTATGACATAGGAACCTTCCCGTGTAAATGGATTTTTCTAATCTTCTACCATTCTCATACATTAAAAAAAAAAAAATACTGGGAATTGAGGTGTAAGTACTGCAATAATTAAGAGCTCCCCTTTATACACTACATAAGAATTTGTATACTACATAAGAATTGAGTCTTTCAGTAAAAATTCCTGGAGATGAAGCATGTATTGTTAAAGTGAACCTAGAATATGGAAACTCCTTAATCAGTGCTAGTCTTCCTTTTTATGCTCATTGAGGCATCTTGAGCCATAGAAAGCCACTTGCAGGACTAATAAGTGAAAGAAGTTAATGCTATCTTAGATAACTTTCAAATATTATTAGGCATTGTGTTACCTTGTTGCATTCAATTTTTATAGCACCTGGTGAGGGAGGTGTTATCATTCCCATTAAACCATACTGACAAGTGGCTAGGAATTTCACACACAGAAGAGCAAAATAGATGTAACAATGAAAATATAGTAGAAAACCTCACCAGATGAATAGATAAGCAAATGAGTACAGATAATCAAAACAACAGAGTGGCAGAATTACTAAATACTTTTTCACAATAACACTGAATCTTAATGGCTTTAGGTTTCAAGCAAAAAAGACAAATTGACGAACTGGATTTAAAAACAAGACTCAACTATTTGGTGTCTGCGGGGAACACATATCACTGACATACTCTAGCTTAAATGGAAAGAAAATGGCTTTGGAAGCATATGCAGCTCAAAAGCAAGCAGGGTGAAACAAAGGACAAAGGGGGAACCTTGGCAACAGCAATACTCACAAGACAATATGTTGGAAATGATCTGTACAACTTGCAGGGGGGCGGGATTGTGGGGAGGGAAAGAGGGGAGAATGAAAGAAGGGGTAACAAGTTAGACAAGAAATGTAATCATGGAAGTGCCGCTGTGGCTCAAGTGGTAGAGTGCTCACCCTGAGCTGAAGAGCTGAGGGATAGCAGCCAAGCCCAGAGTTCAAGCCCATGACCGATCCCCCCCCCCAAAAAAAAAATACATCAGGGCTGGGAAGGTGGCTCAGTGGTAGAGCGTTTGCCTTGCATGCCTGAGGCCCTGGGTTCGATTCCTCAGCACCACATAAGCAAAAAGAAAAAAGCCAGAAGTAGTGCTGTGGCTCAAGTGGTAGAGCGCTAGCCTTGAGCTGAAGAGCTGAGGGACAGCGCCCAGGCTCAGAGTTCAGGCCCCATGACCGGACCCCCCCCCCCCCAAAAAAGGAAAGAAATGTAATCACTACTTTATGTAACTGTAACCCCTCTGTACATCACCTTGCCGATAAATTCTTTTTATAATATGGGCGTAAAAAAGCTAGCAGACACTAGCCATGCTCATTTGACAGCCGACTTTAAACCAAAGTTAGAAGAGACAAAGAAGGTTACTTTGTATTGGTAAAGAGAAACAGTCCACAGGAAGATTTATCTATTGTAAGCATACACACCAAATGTCAATGCATCAAATTTCATAAAAGAAACATCACTGAACAAAAAAGCTCAGATAATCTCCAACACAATAGTGGGAGACTCACCTTTAAATAGGTCATCCAAAGGGAAAAAAATTCAAGTCATCTTCATAGGTCCTACTGACCAAATGGGTTAATAGCTACAGAATATTCCACATACAGCTGAAAAATACATATCTTCAGCAGTTCATTCAACTTTTTCCAATAGATCATATATTTCCAGAGTTAAAGTCTTAAATGTAAGGAAATTGAAATTCTCATGTTTTTCTTTCTTTCTTTTTTTGCCAGTCCTGTGTCTTGAATTCTGGGCCTGGGGCACTGTCCTTGAGCTCTTTTGTTCAAGGCTAGCACTCATATCACTTGAACCACAGTGCTACTTCAGGATTGTTCTGTGACTAATTGGAGCTAAATAAGTCTCAGACTCCTGCCTGGGCTGGCTTCAAACTGAGATTCTCAGATCTCAGCCTCCGGAGTAGCAAGGATTATAGGCATAAGCCACTGGGGACATCTGTTTTTCATGTTTTTTCAGACCACAGTGGAATATAACTGGAAATCAATTACACGAGAAACTGTGGAAAATATTCTAACACATGGAGACTGCGCTTTTGAACATGGAGTTGGACATAAAAGAAAGGAAGGGAAGCACAAAGACCAAAATAAAAACACAGCTTACTAGAATTTTTGGAAATAGCAGGACATGCTAAGAGGAAGCTTTATACCATCAGTACCTACATTAAAAAAAAAAAAAAACTTCAAATAATTAACCTAACAATGCATCTCAAGCTCTTAGAAAAGCAGGAAGCCAAACCTAAAAGCATAGACAGGGATAATAAGTATTAGAGGGAAATGAGCAATAGAAACTAAACAGTAAAAAGAATCAGTGAAAAGGCTGGGAATACGGCTTAGTGGTAGAGTACTTGCCTCTAGCATGCATGAATCCCACATAAACAGAAAAAGCCAGAAGTAGTGCTGGCTCAAGTGGTAGAGTGCTAGCTGTGAGCAAAAAAAAGTTCAGGGATGGAGCCCAGGTTATAAGTTCAAGTCCCAGGACTGGCAAAAAAAAAAAAAAAAAAGTGAAAGAAGTTGATTCTTTAACAGATAGAATAGATAAGCAAGACTGACAATTTTTTTGAACTTTTTAAAATTTAATTACATATTAAAAGCCCTAGAATAGTAAAAGATTGGATCAAATTTAGGGCCTGAAAAGCGAAGTTTTAGTCTTGGGGTGGCTGGAATCGAACCCAGGTCTCCGGCATGGTATACAAAAAGTCTACCATTGAGCCTTCAGCACTAACAATGAAACTGTCTTGTAGTAAAACGTATTCACCCTGTTAAGACTGACAAACTTGTCCAGTCTAACCAAAAGAAAAAGGAAAAGGAAGATGAATAGAAATAGAGATGAGAAAGAGGACAATCACAACAAATACCAAAGAAATCCAGGAGATTATCTGGAGTTCTTTAAAAAAAAACAATATTCTAATAGGAAGATCTTCTAAAGAAGTAAATTTCTAGGTCAATTGGTGTACTAAAATTGAACTAAAAGGATGTAAGCCACTTAAATATCTATAATAAGCAATGAGGTTCAAACATTAATAGCCTCCCAAACAGAGAAACTGATTTCTATACCTTTAAAGAATTAACATCAATGTTCCTCAAACTACTCCATAAATCAGCAAGGGAAGGAATAGTAACAAACTCTAAAGCTATTATTACTCAACTTGAAAACCAGATTAAGGACACAAAAACAGAAGGAGAAAATAACAGACCAATTTCCATGATGAACATGAATGCAAAGTTTACAACAAATTCAGCAAGCCCATTAGAAAGATTATACACCATGATGAAGTAGCTTTTATTTCATAGAAGCAAGGATGATTTAATGTATATAAATCAATAAAATTTAATAACATAAACAATATGGTAAAAATCTCATGATCCACTAGGCACTGGTAGCTCATGCCTATAATCCTAGCAACTCGGGAGGCTGAGATCTAAGGATCACAGTTCAAACCCAATCTGAGCAGGAAAGCCTGTGAGACTCTTATCTCCAGTTAACCACCAGAAAAACTGGAAATAGAACTGTGCCTCAAAGTGGTAGAGCACTAGCCTTGAGCAAAAGAGTAGAGGGACAGCACCCAGGCCCTGATTTAAAGCCACGTGACACTGCCCCCCCCCCAAAAAAAATCACATAATCTCAACAGATATGGAAAAGGCCTTTGACAAAATTCAACATTTCTTCATGTTAAAAGCTTTGAAGAAACCAGGTATAGCAGGAGTATATCTCAACATAATAAAAGCTATGACAGATCTATAGCCAACATCATATTAAATGGAGGGAAAACTGTAAGTCATTCCTCTACAATCTGAAACATAACAAGGGTTTCTATTCCTCTGCAGTGTAGTACTTGATAGAACAGTAAAGCAAAGGAAGGAAATAAAAGGGACTCAAATAGAGAAGAGAATTCAAATGAACTGTTTGCAGATTGTATGATCCTCTAAAGACACTAAAGATTCTACCAAAAAACACTTGGCAATGTGTAGTAGGAAATTATATTAATTTATAAGATTGATACATTTTTCATATACAACAGGCTGAAAAAGAATTCAGGAAAATGGCTCCATTCTGATTAGTCTCAGTGGGGGAAAAAGGAATAAACTAAGAAGGTGAAAGAAAACTAAACGAAAACTGAAACCTAAAAGAAAGAAAAGATACCAGAAACGGGGAAAACCTTCCATGTTTACGGATTTGAAGAACTAATGTGAAAATGGCTCTGCTACTGGAAGCAGTGTACAGATTCATTGTAATTTCATCAAAATCCCAATGTCATTATTGGCAGGAAAAGAAAAATCAATCCTAAATTTCATGAGGAAGCATAAAAAACCCAAATAGCAAAAATAATCCTGAGCCAAAAGAGCAACTCTGGAGGTATCACAGTATCAACACCACATTATTTTGCTGTCATAAAACAGTATGGTAAGGGTACTGAAACAGATTACCAATGGAACAGAATAGAGAACTCAGATACAAACCTAGATAGCTACGGCCATCTGATTTTTTTTTTTTAATAAAAGCGCCAGAAAATAATATGGTCTCTTTAACATTGTTGTTGAGAAAACTAGAAGATTGAAACCCTGTAGAAGATTGAATCTGGACCTTGTCTTTCATCCTGTGTAGAAATTTATTCCAAATAGAACAAATAATATAAATCCAGAAACTTTGAAACTGCTAGAAGCAAACATAATGAAAACCCTAGAAAAATATAGGAATAACTAACACTTTTCCAAATATAGAACCCTAATTGCTAAGAAAATAAGAACAAGAACTTAAAAATGTGATGACGTAAGATTTAGTCTTCACAGTAAAAGAAATAATTGCCAGAATCAAAGGGAAACTAAAGTGTGAGAGCTTTGCCAGTTATTCCTTGGATAAAGGGTTATTACTAAAATTTATAAGAGGGCTGGGAAGGTAGCTCACTGGTAGAGTGCTTGTCTGGCATACCTGAGGCCCTGGGTTCGATTCCTCAGCACCACATAAGCAGAAAAAGCTGGAAGTGGTGCTGTGGCTCAAGTGGTAGAGCACTAACTAGCCTCCAGCTGAAGAGTTGAGGGACAGAGCCCAGGCCCAGAGTTCAGGCTCCACAACTGACCAAAAAAAAAAAAAAAAAAAAGTAAGAAACTCCAAAAGTTAACCACCAACAGAATAAATGGCTAATAAATGGAGAAATGATTGGAAGAGTTTTCAAAAGTGCAAATGGCTAAGAAATAGAATATTCAACTTCCTTACCACAAAGGAGACACAAGTCAAAATGACACAGATTTTTTTTAGCAAGAATGCTGGGAACAAGAAACCCTTATACACACTGTTGGGTGAACATAAATTAATGAAGCTATTATAAAAATCAGTATGGAAGTTCTTACAAACAACTCTGGCTGGATGCCGGTGCCTCATGCCTGTAATCCTAGCTACTCAGGAGGTTGAGATCTGAGGATCACAGTTCAAAGCCAGCCTGGAAAAAAAGTCCATTCTTATCTCCAATTAACTACCAGGAAAACTGGAAGTGGTGCTGAGGCTCAAGTGGTAGAGTACTAGCCTTGAGGTGAAGCGCCCAGGGATAGCACCCAGGCCCAGAGTTCAAGGCCTACAACCAAAAAAACAACTCTAATGTTCTTGCTATACCACTCTTATACCTATATCAAAAGGAAACTCAACAATACAGGAAACCTGTACACCCATTTTTACAGCTGTCTTGTTCACAATATTAAAAATAGGGAATTGGCCTAGGTGTTCAGTGAGTGAATAAAGTGTGTTGTGTATGTATACACAAGGGACTATGATACAGCCATAAAGAAGAACAAAATTATGCATAAGCAGATAGAACTATTTAGCAAAGTAGACCCTATAAAGAATGACAAATACAGACTGCTTGTTCTCATACACATAACCGAGTCCTTAAAAATGAATGACGGGCCAGGCGCTGGTGGCTCACACCTGTTATCCTAACTACTCAAGAGGCTGAGATCTTGAGGATCACGGTTCAAAGCCAGCCCAGGCAGGAAAGTCCATGAGACTCTTATCTCCAATAAACCACTAGAAAACTGGAAGTGGTGCTGTGGCTGAAGCGGTAGAGCGCTCACCCTGAAGAACACAGGGACAGCGCCCAGAATGACAGGTTTGCCAATAAGAATGGGGAAGATGAAGATGAAATAGGGACGAATATGCTCAAAGTGTTTTTTACACATGTATGAAAATGAACAAAACCTGCTGAAATTATTTTTAAAAAGGAGGGAGAGGGATGAGTTTGTGATTAAATTGTACATTTGAATGGAAATAACACAATGAAACTCTAATGTGCTTTAAAAAAGAAAAACGGGCTGGGAAGGTGGCTCAGTGGTAGAGTGCTTGCCTTGCATGCCTGAGGCCCTGGGTTCGATCCCTCAGCACCACATAAACAAAAAGAAAAAACGCTGTGACTGAAGTGGTAGAGCGCTAGCCTTGAACTGAAGAGCTGAGGGACAGTGCCCAGGCCCAGAGTTCAGGCCCCACAACCGAACCCCCAAAAAAAAAAAAAGAAAAACTATAAGGAAATAACCAGCTGATTCCAATTCTATCAGCTCTTAAAAAATGACATACTGGCATAGATAAGAAATTGGAAAACTTGGAAGTGGCGCTGTGACTCAAGCGGTAGAGCGCTTGCCTTGAGCTGAAGGGCTCAGGGACAGTGCCCAAGCCGAGTTCAAGCCCCATGACTGACCCAAAAAAAAAAAAAGTTGCAAAGCACTATATATAATATAAACCTTTAAAAAAATTGCAGAACAGCACATTTCATATAGACATCTGTATACATAATTAAAGAAATTGGGAAACTTAGAAAAGATAAAAGTCACTTTTATTTCCATGTAAGACATAAAGTTGTAAGTTTCTTTTTCTCCAGGTCATTTTGATAGAATTTTGATTATACCATGCATATAGTCATTTGAAGTTAATTGTCAATATTCTGTTTATATTATTAACAACTTGCCATAAATATGGTTTTAACAGCAGCACCAGAAGTTTTTCTGTGGTCATACAAAAGCTTACTTTCCAACCCCCCCTTTCCAAATTTACTTGAATTTTTTATTTCAAATAATCAGTCTACTGACTTTATTAGTTTTAACAGTTGTTTGACAGTCTAGGTTTTTCCATATCATCTTTTTTTTTTTTTTTTTTTTTTTTTTTTTACCAAGATAGTTTGAGTTCTTCCTTTCATATTCTGTCTCTCTTGTCTCATCTCTCTCCTTTCTCTCTCACTGGTTCTGGGGCTTGAACTCTGGGTGTCGTACTCTTGCTTAGCTATTTCATTTAAAGGTTCTGTTCTATCACTTGAGCCAAGACTCTGTCTCTGGCTTTTTGCTGTTTAATTGGAGAGCAAATAAAGTCTCTGATTTGTCTGGTGAGGCTGGCTTTAAACCAAGATCCTCAGATCTCAGCTCCTGTATAGCTAGGATTACAGGTATGAGCCAACCTGACAATTTTTTTTCTTGCTTTAATCCTCTAAGACTTCAAACCATGCTGAATAAAAGTAGTGAGAGAAAATGTCTTCTACTTGTTCCTGATTTTAGAGGGTGTTGACTGTCAGTTTGTCAATATAGTCTTTTGTTTGGAAGGGGGGCAGAGGGGGTAAGGAGGGGGGTAGAAGGGTTGTGGGGCTTGAACTCTGGGTGTGGGAACTGTCCCTGAGCTCTTCAACTCAAGGCAAGCACTCTAGCACTTGAGCCACAGCACCACTTCCAGTTTTCTCGTGGTTAATTGGAGACAAGAGCCTTACAAGCTTTCCTTCCCTGCTGACTTCAAACCACAATCTTCAGATCTCAGCCTCCTGAGTAGCTAGCATTACAGGCAGAGCCACCAGCGTCCAGCTTACTTTTACTTTGAGCTTTTTGATGGTTAATTGGAGATGAGTCTCACAGACTTAACTGCCTTATCTGTGAGCCTTTTGAGGTACTTTGAATTTAGTTTCCTAGTGTTTGAATGAGAACTTTTATGTTTAAGATCATCAAGGGCATTAATCTTAACCTGTTTCTTTTTTTCTTTCTTTTTTGCTCCTATCAAGGTAATGCTGGCATATCATAGAATATTTGGAAGAATCAGAGAAGTATATTTTGGTTCTTCATGAAGGATATGCAAAAAAATATAAATATAAAACTTTTCTTTTTCAAATATTAGCAAATCTTCGATATTTTTTTTTTTTGCCAGTTATGGGGTTCTGGGTGCCACTGTCCCAGTGCTCAAGCTAGAGCTCTACTAGTTGAGCCACAGTGCCACTTCTATTTTTTTCATATGTATTAATGTAAAAATATTGTACAGAGAGGTTACAGTTACATGAGTACATTTCCCATCGAGCATTGTTACCTCCTCCTTTGTTTTTCCCCTACCATCCCTTCCCTCCCCAATTTCTCCCCCCTCCCCCAACATAGTGTCTTAAACATCTCATTGTTACAATGGGTCAACCTGTATCCTTTTTATTTTAATTTTAATTTTTTTGACGGTCATGGGGCCTGAACTTGGGGCCTGGGCGCTGTTCCTCAGCTCTTTAGCTCAAGGCTAGCATTCCACCACTTGAGTCATAGTGCCACTTCCGGCTTTTTGTGCTTATGTGGTGCTGAGGAATGGAACCCAGGGCCTCATGTGTGCAAGGCAAGCACTCCATCACTGAGCTATTTTCCCAGCCCCTGTTTCCTTATGTAAACATTTTGTTATATCCCTTCCCCTCCCCAAATTATAAAAATGTATATACAAGATGCAGGATACTGGTTTTTGAGTGGTTAATTGGAGATAAGACTCTCATGGGGACTTTTCTGCCCGGGCTAGCTTGGAACCATAGTACTCAGATCTCCGCCTCCTGAGTAGCTAGGATTATAGGCATGAGTCACCAGTGCCCAGCACTCAGTATTCTTTTTATCTTGTGTAAAAGTACTCATAGATACATCTTACCAAATAATGCCTTTTTAATTTTTCAATTGCAGTGTCAAGTGGCCATTTAACAAAGCTATGGATTATAGAATTACTTAAATATGTGATTAATATGTCTCTTAATATGTATAGGTCTCTGTTACAGCATTTATCCAGAAATCATGTGATATTCATATATTTGACATTAAAAATAATATGTATCCATGATTTTATAACATAATCTAGGTATTACATTTTTATTAAGTAAACAATTGGTAGCTTTAGTTCTTGGAAGATGGAGGTTTGGATGTTTGTTGAGCAGCAGATTGATAAACTTTGGAAGAGGATTGGGGATACAGCTCAAAGGTGGAGTACTTGCCTAGCATGTACAGGACCCTCGGTTTATCTCTTAACACTGCAAAAAAAAAAGTTCTTGCTCTTAAAAATAGCTCTCAACAGTATTATGTTAGAAATATATTTTGTGTTAGTAAATAAGAATATTTAAATTAGAGAGGGTAACTGGAGGGCCTGCTTAGAGGAGGTGATGTCTAGCTGAAAGGTGACCATTTGAAGAGGAGGGAAGTAAGATGTCACAGGAATATGACATATTCAGGGAATCTTAGAATTTTGTGTGATTGGAAAAGGAGTGCATGCCAAAGAAAAAGAAATGTAAAAGGAGGCTAGAGAAGTAAGCATAAAGAGCTTTATCCTGTGACAAGGGAATTGGGTTTAATTCTGAAGAAGACTAAAACCCTTGAATGAAAACAGCAGTGGCAATGTGCTTACCATCCCTTGGTTGCTTTTCCCCTCCACTACCATTTTTGTATGTCTCTCTCTCTCCTCTGTCTTAGAAAGTGAGGAATTTTCTTTGTAAGGTTTATAAAAGTCCTTATTCTATATGTAAACATGTACAAGGTCAAATACACATGTACACGAACAACTAAAGTATAGTATATGCAGGAAAGAATTCCAGTGGTGTAATTCTTTTTTCTTTTCTTTTCTTTTCTTTTCTTTTTTTTCCCCCCAGTCCTGGGGCTTGAGCTCAGGCCTAGGCACTGTCCCTGAGTTTCTTTTTTGCTCAAGGCTAGCACTCTACCAGAGTGAGCCACAGCACCACTTCTGGCTTTTTCTTTCTGTTCATGTGGTACTGAGGAATCAAACCCAGGGCTTCATGCCTGTAGGCAAGCACTCTACCACCGAGCCACCTTCCAGCCCCCAGTGGTGTAATTCTTTCGAGCAACTAACTTACAGTTTAGCAAAAAGAATATTAGGAAGCTGGTACTTGAGGTATATGGAGGGGTGAGGTATGAAGAGAGGAAGGTTGGCAGAATACAGTCATAATATTCAATGTACATGTGTGAAAATGTAGAACTAGGAAAATTGAGGGGGGAGGGTGGGATTGGGAGAGATGGAGGAAAGTGATGAAAAGAGATGACAATGATCAAACTTCATTATACTTAGATGGACATGTTGAATTGTAATCCATTTGTACAACTAAAGATAAAATCACAGTAGTTGAAAAAAAACTGCCTTCTTGTCTCTACCCTCCCTTTCTCACTTCTTGCCTGTCACACGGGATAAGCAAATCTTATAAGGATTGTCTTTTATATATTCTGAGTAAGATTTGCAAATGGACTTTATTATATACAGTTTACTTTGTTGGAATAGTTTCTTTTCCCCACTTATTAAAACAATAAATAAGTTTCTTCATGAGTTTTTACCCCCTCCTTTTGGAAGGGGGAGCAGTGATTCATAGAGTTTTACTTAAGGTTTAACTGAGTTTTAGTGGGAGTTGAATGTTCATATATAACAATAGGGTTGCTATTTGGTCTGCATAAGCCATCCTCTCAAGAATGTTATTTGTACTTTGTAGAGAGTGAGAACTTTTACAACTGGAAATTGGTAAATTTAAGGCTATTCGTCCTTTAAAAGATTTTTTTCAGAGTAAATGTATTAAGGCAGAGAGCTAGCTTGGAATATTTTCTAGATCCCTGGTAGTAACAGCAAATTGGAATGCAGGGCTCCCTCTGTGATGGCAGCTGGAGGGGAGCAGAAGGCTCCTCTTCAGCTGGTTGTGCTCCTGCAGGCCAACAGCTTGCCTAGCAGAGAGGGAACTTGGATTCAGCTCTGCCACACACCTTAAGCAAGATATGATCTGTAAAACTATATTGCAGTACCTTTGCACATTTTTAATTTATCAGAGCAATTGAATATTTGCTGTGTGCTTGCTTGAGACTTGTATATGGGGAAGGGACAGATTTAGGATTAACCCTAGTGACTCACCCAGAGGCTGCACATTTCTTCATGGTGGATTTTTATGTATGCCTACAAGCAACAGAAGTACCTAAGATAATGGTTAAGAGGTAGTGTCATTGACTCTTAAAATGTTAAGAAGGCTGTGATCTTTCTTCTGTGCAAATATTAGCTGTTTAGGCCACTAATATAGTCAAGGGAATAACAAAGAAATATGTATAGTTTATATTTCTTCTCAACCCAACAAAGTTGTTTTGAGTATCAGTTTAATTTGTGTAGTTCTTTAACCCAAATAATTTTAATAAAAATTAGAGTTGAAGAAGCTCTAACAAGATGATAAGTAAATCTTTGTTTTCTTTTTTTTTTTTTTTGCCAGTCCTGGGCTTGAACTCAGGGCCTGACACTGTCCCTGAGCTTCTTTTTGCTAGTACTCTACCAGTTGAGCTACAGTACCACTTCCTGGCCTTTTCTGTTCATGTGCTACTAGGGAATTGAACTCAGGGATTCATGCATGCTAGGCAAGCTAAGCCACATTCCCAGCCTAAATCTTTGTTTTCTGAATGGTACCCTTGCTCTTTGCACTTAGGTGCCTGACGTGTGTGGTCTAAATCTTCTCGAATTAACAGTATAATTTCCATTTTACTATTGTTAAAGCTAAGGTTACAGAAGTTAGTTGGAACATGACAAGTTGCCAGCTTTGGATATGTCTGATTTACCTTGTAGTATGTTCTCTCTGTTACTAAAAATGTGGTTTAGAGTCAAATGTTTCAAGTTTAGTTTCTGAGGAAGAGAAGATAGCCAAGTTAAATCACCTGGATCTTATTGTGAATGAAGACTCCCATCTTTCCAATCACGGTCTCCACAATTACAGAGCTCTCTTCATATATCTGAGTACTCTTCATTGAACTATTAAAATAAATAGGAATATACTACTGAAGTAATGAAAGCAAAAGGTTTAATAGGAGAATGTTTTGTGGTTTTGTTTTTGTTTTTGGATGATCATGGGGCTTGAACTCTGGGCCTGGGCTCGTTCCCTCAGCTCTTCAGCTTAAAGCTAGCACTCTACCCCTTGAGCCACAGGGCCACTTCGTTTTCTGGTAGTTTATTGGAGATAAAGAGTCTTCCGGACTTTTCCTGCTTAGGCTGGCTTTGAACCTCGATCATCAGATCTCAGCCTCCTGAGTAGCTAGGATTATAGGCATGAGCCACTGGCACCCAGCTTGGAGAATGATTTTTTTTTTTTTAAATTAGCTTACATTAGTTGTATGGGTGGATTTCATTGTTACATTTCCACTCACATTTCCAGTGTCACTATCACCCCCTCTTATCACTCTCCTTGTCCCCTTATACCTCCCCCCCCACAAATTCCAATAGCTTCATTTAAAAATTTTCATATTAGCCCATAAATGAAAATTTAATAGTGACTAATAGATTGCTGAATATTAATCACCAAGTTTTTAATATATCAAGAGCCCTTCAATTCTTTTTTGGTTAGAAAAAGAGATGTTATGGAGATGGATTTTTTTCCAACTGTCTATTGTGTATTACAAAAGGAATATACTTATATATTCTTAGAGCCCCAGTGAGGGCTGTTTCCCCTAAATCTTATATGGTATGGTGAGGAGTGACTTATACAGTATATGTAAGCTTTAAAAATAGTTTAGTTTTCTTATCTGGTGGTATGGAAAATTTTTAATATTTGCCAATCTGTAGCCACAAATGCAGCAGTCTTATATTTGGCATGCTAAAATCTGTTTCATACATTTCTTTTCTCATCATAGGCCTCTGGAGTGCAAGTTGCTGATGAAGTGTGTCGCATTTTCTATGACATGAAAGTTAGAAAATGCTCCACACCAGAAGAAATTAAGAAAAGGAAGAAGGCTGTCATTTTTTGTCTCAGTGCAGACAAAAAGTGCATCATTGTTGAAGAAGGCAAAGAAATTTTGGTTGGAGATGTTGGTGTTACCATAACCGATCCTTTCAAGCATTTTGTGGGAATGCTTCCTGAAAAAGATTGTCGTTATGCTTTGTATGATGCAAGCTTTGAAACCAAGGAATCTAGAAAAGAAGAATTGATGTTCTTTTTGTGGTAAGTGTTTAGAAGTATTGGGTCTCTGTAAATTTGAGCATTAATTTCCTAATGTCAGCACTTGGAGAACAGTCTAAGACAAAAGTAGTGCTTCAGGCTGTTTGCAGTCATCATTTAATTTTTATTTATTTATTTATTTATATTGTGAAAATACTGTACAGAGGGGTTACAATTACATGGGCAAGATAATGAGTACATTTCTTATCAAGCATTGTAGCCTCCTCCTTTGTTTCCCCTTCCCATCCCTTTAATTTTTATTTATAAGATTTCATAAGGTTTTAGCTGAATTTATGTTTGTGGGACTTGCTTGAATTCTGGTGCCACATTCCTTGATATGACCATACCCCTAAAGTTAGAATATTCTGTAGCTTCCAAGGGAAAGGGGAAATGTGTTGGGGTATGTGAGGTAGGTCTAGGGAAAGGTTCTTAGAATGCAAGCCTCCATGGGAAGGACAAAGAATTGAGATTTAAAGGAAACCTTAGATCACACCTCAGTTCTATTTTAACAAGCTTTTTCTGTACTTGTTTAACCCAAGGTATTGTAAGGAATGCAAGTAGGGGGTCAAGTTAATATGGATTGGGGCAGCTCCATTGAAATTGGTATGTAAAGGTAATAGTTGGTAAGACAAAATTAGAAGAATTTGGGTTTTGAATGAAGGTGCGTTTATTAAACTTTATTTCTACTGTGTATTAGTATTACTAGGGTTTGGGGAAATGAAAAGTGCTTGTAATGAGCAGTGAAGTACCTGCTCGTGTGCGATTGTAGCTGAGGCAGGCATGCCAGCTATAAATCCAACTTTTAAGCTGGTAGTTCCTTTATTTGCACTTAGAGTTTCTGTATTTTTTCCACTATGAAAATTAAATTTTCTTATTAACATACATTTTGAAAATAAAAATAGAAGAAAAGGAAATTTAGTACAAATGCAGTGACTTAGTTTGCACTATTAACTTACTTTATGAAGATATAAAACTTTATTGTAGATGTTTCCATAACAAGTTCTTTCCACAGTTCAAAGAGTAGTTCCTCAGTATTTTAGCAATGTAGTTGAGTAAAATCAGAACAGCCAATGTTTTTTCATGTCCCTGATGGTAAAAGGAGAACGTATCCACTTAACTTTTAGATCAAACATCTACTAGTCCTGAGGTGTAGTTATGGTTTTACCCACTAAATCTTAGGATTGAGAGGAAGCAGCATCCAAACAGACTAGGTAGTTCAGTGTCCTGGAAATGGAGACTTCATTATACTTGATTCTGGCAGTGTGATATGCAGCCAGTCCTGGGGCCTGCTGGTAAAAAAGGGAAAGAAAACATTACTGTCTAAGCATCTAAGCAGGGTGAGCTTTCCTGTTCACGGTTAATTGTTGGTTTCCGTGTTGCTGGTTGAGAGTGCTGTGTGAAACAGGCACTGTGCTTGGCCTGTGCTTCCATTCCTGAGAGAAGGCACTCAAGTATTGTATATACAAGATAATGGGGATACTGACAAGCAGGGTATAATTATTACCAAGTTGTTATTTAGCCAAAACAGAAAAAAATATCTTGAAAGTTGTATTTAGGATCATGAAGTCACAAATACGGCTTTAATCATAGGTTTTGACTCCTGACTTGACATTGAACATCTGTTATATTAAACTAAGATGGGAACAAGTGTCCATACCTACTGTTGGAACAGATGTAAATGAGAAGACTGGAAAGGGTTGAGAGGGGGACTTGTACTTACTTGTAATTCATTCTTTTTTAGGAAATAATTCAGAAGCAAAAATGCCAGAATAACATTTAAAATTTGGGGTGGCAGACATTAGACCTTGTTGGTGTTTTTAAATCTTTTTGTGTGTGTTTGAAACTTTTGTAAATTAGAAACTTTATAAAGTTAGAAAAACCTTATAAAAATGTAATTATTAGCCTGAATTTTAACCACAAGAAAAAAATGATTTAAAAAGAAATTAGAGGGCTGGGAAGTTGGCTCAGTGGTAGAGTGCTTGCCTTGCATGCATGAGGCCCTGAGTTTGATTCCTTAGCACCACATACACAGAAAAAAGCCAGAAGTGGCACTGTGGCCAAGTGGTAGGGCACTAGCCTTGAGCTGAAGAGCTGAGGGACAGCGCCCAGGCCCAGAGTTCAGGCCCCATGACCGACAAAAAGAAAAAAAAGAAATTAGATTATCCAGGGAGGGTACCCAGTGCCAGATCTGTTATGAAGCTGTTAGTGGTTCTACTTTTTACATTGTTCTTGCTTTTGTATTCACTGGGGTCAGCCTGAGTGATTCTGTATATACTACCATCCATAGCATTTACCCTCTGAGAAAGTGGGGACATAATTCTGAGTTTCCTCTTGTTGTTACCTGTCACTGATAGAAAGTGATAAGATGGCAAGTCGTACTTTTAAACCAGTTTTATTTTTGGGATCCTTCCATCTAGGGCACCAGAACTAGCGCCTCTGAAAAGTAAAATGATTTATGCAAGCTCCAAGGATGCCATCAAAAAGAAGTTTCAAGGTATGTGCTAATGTGCTACACATCCAGGTGTTTAGGTAGGGGTAAGCCCCTAGAACTGCACTGAAATTTTTCTTGATTTCTTGTTCTGAGGAAATAGCCCCTGAGCATCTGATGTTACAAAGCCATTGTTAACAGTACTTACTTGTTCAGTATTGACTGTATGACACTTATTTAAGGGTGGGCTTGTTTTATGTATTCATTCATATATTTAGTGCAGGTCCTGAACACAGGACCTGGGTACTGTCCCTGAGCTTTTTTGCTCAAGGCCAGCACTCTTACCACTTGAGTCACAGCTCCACTTCCAGCTTTTTGGTAGGTAAGAGTCACTTGGACTTTCCTGTCTGGGCTGGCTTTGAACCATTATCCTCAGATCTCAGCCTCCTGAGTAGATAGAATTATAGGTGTGAGCCACCGGCACCTGGCTAGCTTTTTATTTTTTAATGACAAGGTCTTGATATGTAGCTCAGGGTGGCTTTGAATTTTCTGTGTTCCTCAGGTTGGCCTTTAATTCTTACTCTTGCTTTGTAACCCAGCACAGACATATGGGTTACACACATATGCTACCATCCTCAGCTAAGACTGGTTTTAAACTAGTCTCTCATGGAGATGTGGAGACCAGTTGTTTTACATTAGTCATACTGTATAATCAATTTTTACTATTGCTTTTGAATGTAGTTAATACGACTGAGTTGTAAAAAGTAAATGTTTATAAGAGGGCAGAATGCTCTTATCTCTAGCCTTACTGTGGAGAATGGTATGACTTTAGGTAATTGATTTGTCTGTATCCAAAGGAAAGTGCATTGACCTTAAGCTGGCCAGTTATTTGCCTGCCAGTCGGTGACTGGGGTCTGGACAACAGGGTCTGGCCTGAGTCCAGCCAGGAGAAAATGGTATGGTGGGAAGAGCATGGGGGTGTGTTCCCAGAGGCCCATGCTGAAAGCTAAGCTTGTGCTAATTGCTGTATGACATTGGCCAGAACCGAATAACCTCCATGAGGCCTTGATTCTTGGTGTTTTCCTGCTGCCTCCCTGCCACAGCTATTTCCAAACAGCTACCTGAGCCAAAGGCTTGTCCAGAGTTGGTTTTTTCTGTGAGTGGTTCTTGTATTCTTGTAGAACAAGTTTTTTTTCTCCTTAGTTTTACTTAGCTAAGAAAACAGAATCCTGCCTTCTTTTCCTTTGTCCCAGTACCCTGCGGCACACAGTTCAGTGCGTCACTGGGTTCTTCATGCTTACGTTGGGCCACTACCAGCAGCCAGTTCACCTGGTGGTTAACTGACATTCTCACACTCCTTAATCATCAACAGAGAGTCCAATGGGTTCCTCATCACTATTAGTATGCATTGCCTTTTTAGTATAGAGGATTGCTGTATATAGACTTGATTTGATTATATTAAATGACAGTCACTTTGTCACCTTTTCCTAATGAAGACACCAGCTTTCTCAAATCAGTCTTAAGTTGCCTCAAAGTTGGCATGCTGTGCTTTCAGCAAAACTTGAGAAATAGTCCTAAACTATTAGAATAATGTAACTATTTAGAACATAGCTGCTCTTAGCAATCCTGGAATGAAGCTTATTGTGTGGGATGCCGATAGAACAGTGGGAATGTGTTAGTTTTCATCATGGTAGGTTTCTCAAGTGTGTTACATTCTTGGAGAGGTGGTGGCTGTCTCAGGAAAGTGCTGCCATAGGCATTCCTACATTTGCCTTATTGAGGTACAGCACATCTTTAGAAGAGTAAGCTCATAAATTATTGTAGCAGTGCATGAAATTTCACAGGCTAAACTGAATGGTTGACTTTTGCTCTAATGACCAGCATTCTAGAAGCCTCCATCATGACCGCTTGCATTCCTGCCCTTTCCCCCTTACATACAAGGGAAGCCAGGGTGCCTATGTTACTGTGAGCTGATTTTGTGTACTATATAAAAATCATACAGAATGTAAACCTGTTGGTTTTTTTCTGGTTTCTTGAAATCAACAAGTCATCTATTTTGATGCATGTGGTTACAGATTACTTCTTCTCATTACTATGTGGGATTTCATGGTATGTAAACACCAGTTAATCCATATTGGAGGTGACCTTTAAAAGCACTGGTATCTTAAATAACTGAGTTGTTTGCCCTAATTCTAAATAGGACTATTGTTTTTCTCTCTAGGTATAAAGCATGAATGTCAAGCAAATGGGCCGGAAGACCTCAACCGGGCTTGTATTGCTGAAAAGCTAGGCGGGTCCTTAATTGTAGCTTTTGAAGGGTGCCCTGTGTAGATCATCATTCAGTGCCACAAAT
The DNA here is from genome assembly GCF_024711535.1 of Dipodomys merriami. NCBI lineage: Eukaryota > Metazoa > Chordata > Mammalia > Rodentia > Heteromyidae > Dipodomys > Dipodomys merriami. The sequence goes on along the minus strand of NW_027205004.1, from coordinate 1,072,294 downwards.
TGAAAGCTTCCATGTTTAATATTATCCTCTTGCTATATAAGTAAAGCAAATTTTATTTAGGCCAGGGTCTTACTGAGGGGGAGCTGTCTTGTCATCTTCTAGAGTAACATAAATATAAACATGTCCAAATATAGCCCTAAATAAATCTAGAGTCTAAAGTTTTATCAGTGTGAACTTAAATTCTTAACTGGCCAAATGCCTGTTTTGATGAGTTAACCTATAAGGATGCTTATTATGCTCAGGATTTTTAATAATGCAGTTCACAAAACAGCACAAGGCCATGTGAAGAACATTTTTACATCCTTGTTAACCAATGCAGTTACTTTTACTTGGAGAATTGGTTATAATTTTGGCTCAAATTATTCTTAATTCTCTATTCTTTATTGACCTGAACAGCATATTTGGATATAATTTTCTTCATAATGTGTAACAACACTAATATACTAACAGCAGTAAGACTTAAGTCAAGCAGTCTTTTAGTTCTACCAAATGTGTAAGGAAGTCCACCTCAGAATTGTGTCTACTTATAATTCACGCTAATGTTACAAAGCACAACTCCAAGCCAAGGTGGGAGTGCAAGAGGCAGCATGGCACCTGCAGTTAGCAGCCTCACTAGCTGGGAGACCATTTGTGAGTGACCTTGCAGCTTAGAAATCATGGTATGTCCTCAGAAGAATGTGCAATGCCTTGTAACAACTAATTATGATGCAAATAGGGCTCCACTGTAATCTGCTTTGTCAATGAAAATGATAAACAGTATATTGGTAAGCCAGGACACTTGCAAAATCTTTCATTGTGTCTCCTTCAGAGCTGTGCCGAACCTGGTGCAGTAAGAGTGGAAGAATGCTGTTGGTTTCCTCTGGGGCTTGGGAGACCATAATTTCCTAGAGCAATCTGTCAACTGTGCAGGTGGGGAACAGGTATGGAGGATGACACTCACAAGGGACCACTGCCCCAATGACACTTGGAAGTGATTGTCTTTAACATCACAGGCATGACACACCGAACAATGTAGAGATGCACAAACAGTTGAACTTAGAAGTAGCAATATAGGCTTTATGTAATAAAGGAAGCATTTTTAACTTATTCTTGTGTAATTATTCATGTGTGCATTGGGAATGAAGGATTTGGCTTTCTATATGGTATTTCTGACAGTTAAGGTTAACAGCTCCTGCTCCTCTGCATGAATGAAAATGCAAGGCCCCCTTATTCCAAATGTGTATCCAGATGTGAGCCTTAGGGAAGCAAAACATGGAGCATTGTGCTTTCCTGTCTTTCGGAGTTGCCCAGAATGGTGCTTCGCATCCTGGATTTTTTTTCTTTTTATTATTATCTTTAAGTAGTTTTACAAAGAAGTTGCCATTTAACAAAGCACTCTATGAATACACTATGTTGCTTAATGTCACCCCTTTGAACAGTCTCACCTGTCCTTCCCCTATACCTCCTGCCCTCACTCTTCTTAATTTTGTAGGATATACATTTGATTCTTGATTACATTTTCCTATTCTTCATTTCCCCCACTCCACCCCTTTCAAGAACCCACTTCATGGTGTTTTATTTTGCTAAACTTTGCCTAATTACACTATTTGAGATTTCCCTTGAATCTATGGTGTCATTAATGTATTTGTGTGGATTATTTTTCTCTGCAAAGCACTGCTTTCAGTGACTATAGGTAATAGTACACCAAGGAAGTGTCACCACCCAAGGCTGCCTTGTCAAGAACAAGCCCTGTCAGTGGAGCCCTGCAGCTGTGCTGCAGCTTACGGATGTGGCCCACATCCATCACCACCACTGCTTCAGAAGTCCAGGCTTGTGAGGGAGGGGAAGGGTACGGGGGAGGGGGAAAGGGAGATGAGAAGGGTGGGGTTCTGTGGGAAAGGTTTCAAGCAGTTGCCCATGTCTGTTAACACACAGCCTTACATTCTTATTCTAGAAATGGGGAAGGCATTAATGGTTACTTATGTATCTGGAACCTGTTTGATTTCGGGCTTTGGGGGAAGTCTTAGGTAGCTGAGGTCCGAGCCAGGAGTTGTACTGACAGCACTCCTATTCAGGTGGGTCTGGTGTGATGAGTTCTCACAGGTTAGGAGCTAACTGCAAGTATACTGTGCTTCTAGAAAACACATTTACATCTTAAAAGGTTTAACACATAAATGTATGAATGGTAATTTGCTTATGGTTCTGAGAAACAATCAGAACTTGACTGTGAGGTGTACTTGACAATGCAAATCTCTGAGAATACAATGGACACAGTGACTTGGGTTACAGTTACAGGCTAGCTAGTTAGTGGTATCCTGGCTACAGAATGACTGCCTTGGTCTGGACACTTCATTGTTGACAGGTTTGTTGTTCTGTGAATCATTGGATACAAGTTCATTTCTGAAATTTGCAGATTCTAGAACTGGGTTCCAGCCAGGCTGTAGGTAGAAGGGACATTAGTTGCATTATGTGTATATAAGGAAGTAAGAGTATGAATATGGAAGGTGGTGCATGAGGGCAAGCTTACTCAAGCTGAGCAGCTCTTTGTCTGGCTAAGGCTCTTCCTCTGGGGGAGCTGGACTAACTGAAGCAAAGGCCTGGCTCCCTTAGCTGTCATGGGAAATGCTGCTGGGCTTCAAGAGCTTAAAGTGCAGAAGGCAGTTCCCTCTAAGTGGTTCTTTACTAGGGCAGCCCTCCAGGGCCCCATGGTGGGCATTGTACTTGTCTTCGTCTTGTCTCCTCCCCCACAGGTGGACACAGCTCCCACTGGTGGTCTGAGGAGCAAGTAGGGCTGATACCATGTGTGAACAGAAAAAGCCAGCAGCTTGGTAACCCCAGCATCCTGTGCCTTTTTTCTCCTTTCCTCAAAATGAACACCTCTATGCTATGTATCTACCCAGATGGGAGCTTTTAGTGTGCAGTCTGGTGGGTGGGGACAGGCTTATTGTAAATATAGGCTCCTGGCTCATAGTGATGACTTAGCTTTTTTGGTCATGGCTGGAGCTCCACCACTTGAGCCACACCTCCAATCATGGTAGCAGTTCATGAATCCTGGGTCAGGGGACAGGCCTGGCCCCCACTCACCAGGCTCAAACCATCCATATGGATGGCCACCTGTATGGAAATTCTGCTTCTCCCATGGCCCTTTTCATCCTGTCCTCCTGTTCTGTTTGCAAGGCAAACAGATTATACTGAGGTGCCACATTTTCTTAGGGCTCATCAATTTAGATCTGGATCTCCAGAAAGCAAGCCCTTTCTCCAGGCTTGACTCACCCAGGCTACGCACACATGGTACAGTGTGCCATACTCTAGTGATGAGATGGCACCTGGCCCGGTAGCTTATGAGGTGAGGTGCCTTCCTTTCCACAGGGGCCAGTTCACCTCACATGGAGAACCAGGGGCTCCCAAAAGCCAAGTAGAGCTGGGCACAGGCTTTTATCAGGTGATCCTTACTCTAGCCAGAAACCAGCATCGGCCTCAAGACCTGGGCACCCTCTCCACAGCCTCCCAGAGTTAGAAGAGGTATGATACCTTCACACTACTCAAAATCCCCAGGTGGCTCCTCCTACCTTTCCCAGTACAGCCTCATGGCCTTTAGTCTTTTTCAGCCTCTCCTTCCCCTCACTTGCACCAGTCCCCAGGTGGTACTTTCCTTGTGAACCCCAGCTTAAACGTGACTTTTTCCAGGACACTAACTCAGGGTAGTATAGGGCCTAAGGTTTGGCTCTGGTCTCACTGGACAGCATTCCTGCTCTGGCAGATGCTGTGTGTATAGATAGGGGGCTGCTAAAAAATGAAGGCCAAGAGCACACAAGCACAATGACCTTTCCCAAGTCAGCCACCTTAGAATGAGTCATGGTCCCAACTAAGAAGGCCCCAGAGCAGTGGTACACTCCACTCTGTATCGCCCTCACCTCATACTGCTGTCTTGTAGGAACTGCCATCCAAGAGCTCAGCTGTGCCCCCGCCTAATCCAGCTAATCAGGAGGCTTGGCAGGGATAAATAGTACTGGTACTTAGTGGAGACAGCCCCTTGACAAGACTGGTTGATAGATTCACCATCCCTTCCCAGCATGCCCCTTGGCCAGTGTCACGGGCCATAGGGCATTTATAGGTCTGAGGATCACAGGAACCTAAGTTGGCTTCTACTGCAAAGGACAAGCTGTGAGCTGCTGTCCTCTTCTGAGGCATGATGTCTACCCACATCCCAGGCCACGCCTTTGGTCCACCATTTAGAACTCACTTCACCTGACAGCTCAGGCCATCCTCTACTTAGGGAAACCTTAGGCCCTCAGGAGCACATCACCATTCGATGTCGCAGGCCCTCCCTTACCTACCCGGTAGGCACTGGAGCCTGAGGGGGTTAAGAGTCACTGGGGTGGGGGAGGGGATTACTCCCATTCTACACAGTGGCTGGTCCTGACTTCAGAGAAGCCAAGACCCACGCTTGGGCTCTGCCACTGAGGCCAGGCCCTTGTGTTCTGTTCTCATCCTGGACCCAATAGGCAGACTGGGGAGTGCCAGCAGAATACACAAGACAAGAGTGCCGGGCAACAAGTTGGTTTTAATGGCATTAACATCCAGGTCACATCAGTTCTTGGCAACTCCAGGGGTGAGGGACTGTTGCCTTGCTGATAAGGGCTCTAGCCTTCCAGTCTGCTCTGCAGCCTCTGAGAACTCACCACCCAGTCTGGCCACTTCCTGGCCCCCCACCCCACTGTGAAATACATGGCAATTGCACTGATTGACATAGCTCCCCCCTTACTGTCCCGGCCTCCCAGAACACCCTGGCCTGGCAGAGTTGATGAGGCTTTGGCGTCCGCTCGAGGTGGTCCAGGGCTGCTCCCAGGAATAGTGTTTATCAAGTGTGACAAGTTTTTTACAGACTGGAGGGTCTGGAATATTTTTTTTCTGTTCTAAGAGACTCTCGTCTCTAATGGCTTCTCAGGGCTACTGGAACTTGGGCCTGGATGACGCTGTATTGGTTGTTCTATTTGTAAGGAATGTGTAAGGCATTTTGGTAAGTTGAAGTTTCCACAGAGACTCAGACAGAGGTGCCTTCCTTTGAGCTGCCATCCTCCTGCAAACAAAAACAGACACTTGAGGGGAAGGACTGGCAAGGAGCCCAGGCACAGCCACTCACCCTATACCAGGTCCAGGCTCTTGAGAGAAAGCAAACCCAGGCTGGCTGTATCAATCCACAGCTGTGTCTGGACTTAGGGACAGAGGATGGAATGGGAGAGACCCAAGAATACAGGAGTGTGAGTGGGCATGTCTGGTCCTGCAGGAAGGGGGCTGGCTTGAGGAGGGGTCCTTGCAGAATGAGGACTAAGCTGGCCATGACCTCTTGCTGAGGAACTGTGTTTCCCTGGGTGCAGGAGCCTGTGTACTAATGCCCATGTTACCATATTAGTCTCCATCTCCATCATCACTCCCTCTCTTGGCCTACTTCCCAAAGCCCCTAAGCACCACCTCCAGTCCCTACTAGCAGCTGACTTCTGCCCACCCTGCAGAGCACAGGGCCCACCTCCATGAGCCAAACCCAGGCAGTACAACATTCAGACTCACTGTCTTATCCAACTGTTCCTGCAGCTTCTTCACTGTGTCCTTCTCTTTTGACAATTGCTCCTGGGTTGTCTTCAGAAGCTCCTGCAGTTTGGTGGCGGCCCGTCCTAGGTCACTGGTTAACTTCTTCTCTTTTTCTAGTCTCTCCTGAGAGTTAAAGGTTGAAAGGGATCAGCAGGTAGCCCCCTCCCCCTGTGCAAATGGGGCCCCCACACCCAGGCATCTTTCTTCCAGAAGAGGTCTTCTGCTCTCTGACGCATTGTCAGCTGGGAGGAGCAGAGAACTTCATGGGCTGACTACCTGTGCCCTGTTGTCTACCGGTGCTGCCAAGACAACTCTCTGGCTTAGCCCAACCAAAACAATCTGCTCTGTGCTGAGCAGCAATTGCCATGTGACAACTCATTCCCTTTGGCTGCCAATGAGGAAAGTCAGTGCCTGGGCTAGGAATGGGTTTCCACTAACTGCCCCACATCCAAGGCTAAGAGTGACCACAGTCTTGAGGAGGTGCCCCAGGCTCATCCTCTACCTTCAGTTGTGTGACCTCTTCTGTTCCTGAAGACTCCAGGGGGCCAGCAGCTCGGAGCTTCTCCAATTCTTCTTGTAATCGACACGCTGTGGCCTGAGCCTTATCAGAGGGGAGGGTCTGGATGAGACACCCTACAAGTGGACCAGCTGTCCAGCCCAGTTGAGGCCTGCCTAGGCACTGGGGAACCACCCCAAGTCTAATGGGCAACAGCCCAAGCCAGCTAGACCCTACACGGACAAGGAGTCCTGCAGGAGCCTGACCGCAGCAGGCTGACTTACCCATGAGGTGCCTGCTGCTAGTTGTCTCCACCCTATGCCCACCTGCCCAGGACCCTACTACCGCTCCTAGTCCCAGTATGATGGAAGCCGGTCATTGGTTAGCTTCTAGCCACTCCTGGAGGTTAACAACAGGATTAGAGCAAGTGTCTGGTGGGGGCAGATATGACCCACTAACTCCATGGAGACTGAGCTTGAAAGGTGATGGGCTGAGGCCGATGGGCAGAGCCTGACCTCCTCAAACTCGGCTGTGAGCTGCTGCCTCCGCGTCTGCTCGTTCTCCAAGATGGCTTCTGTATGTTCCAGCTGTGTGTTCAGCTGTGTGGAGACACAATAAACAACTTGAGAATCTAGTACTCTCTTGGGTCCTTAGGGACCTGGAGCAGATTGAAACAACTGGCCCCACCTTCTAGCTACTTTCCAGGGTTCCCTCTTCCCCCATCACCCCAATGAGTTGTTCCCAATACTCTTCCTTTGGAAAGACAGTGCTCCAGCCCTACTAGAGAAGCTGGTAGGTTGGAAAGATGCCAAGGGGACCTTCGTGACCCTGGAAGCTTCTAACAAGACCCTAGGACAAGAAAGATGCTTCAGAGCATGAGGCTGTCCCAGGTACCCCTGCATTCTGGCGGTAGCTTTTGGCAGCTGTTCCTTGCTCTAAACTCTGTAGAGCAGATGTCTTGCTAATAAATGTCCCAGCAAGGATTTTAACAGGAGTAGAGTTCTATGGCTGCAGACACAACCAAAGGCTGCTCCCTCAGCTCAGCAGGCACAGACTTCAAACTGCAGCCACCCTCATTCTGTAAGAACCAGCACCTCCCACTCCCCCACTGCCTCTGCTTGGTCACCTGCCCTTCGCACTGCATCTTTCTCAGCCCTTAGTAGGCCACGCAGGTGGACAGAGTAGCAGTAGGGCCAGAAGAGCCACACAGCTCCACCTGGGGCAGTTAGTAAAAGCCTAAGTACCAGCTCACCACCCTAACCTTCATAGGGTCCTGCTCGGCTGGGGGAACTTCTGAGGGGATAGCCGGGGACCCAGCCACGCCACCATCCTCTACGTGGCTCTTCATCTCACTCAACTGCTGCCTGACCTGAAACAGGGAGGGGCAGGTTTGTGCAAATACAAATGCAGATGTAGGAGCCTCGTACATACATCCCCACCCACCTCAGAACTACAGCTGCTCTCCATTACCAAGGCCCCTACAGGTGACCTACACCCAAGTCCTCATCCCTGCATAGGGTGGCAGAGATAAGGGCCAAAATCTGAGCCAAACATCAAGCCTCTGGCCAGCCAGACCGATGTGCTTAAAGTGAAGTAGCAGGAGGATTCCTGAAAGTAAAGGGATCCCACCTAGGGGCAGAGATGCTGCTGCCTGAACCCTGAATTATCCTTCAAGTATGTGGTCTCTCAAAAGCACTCTAGGGTCTAGAAAAAAAATAAAGACAGCTTTTTGCCTAATATAGTCCCCTTCCTCAGTTCTACTGCGGGGGCAAGTGACTACTGAAGTGGCCCAGAGGTTCCCAGATCCCATTTGATGGGCAGCAAGGCCATCGTGGGAGCTTTGGAAAAGTTCTAAGGCACAAATACTCCATGGGACATAGTATCAGGTTCCATTCAAGAGGCAGGGTGCTCGGGGCCACCCTAACAGCTCCCAAAAGTCCAACAGCATGAACCTGTGGGAGATTTGCTCTGCATGCACTCCCACCTAAAGTGCACCCTCTTCCTGGCCTATCCTCCGGATCTGGCACAGCCAAGGGCTGAAAGAAGTAGCCTGAAATCCAGGCTAAAAACCCACCTCTGGCATGGGATCCAGGATGCTGGGAATATGCTAGCCCATCAAACCAGACAGGTCTCTTAAAAGTCAATACATTGTAACTCAAAGCCTTCTAATTTCTAAATATTGACAATCACCTCAAAGTTATTTTTTGTTGTTTTGCTAATCCGGGGCTTGAACTCAGGGTTTGGGTGCTGTACCTGATCTTTTGTGCTCAAGGCTCTCTACCACTTAAGCCACACAGCTCCACTTCTAGCTTTTTGCAGTTAATTGGAGATAAAAGTATTAAGACTTTCCTGCCCTAGCTGGCTTCAAACTGCAGTCCTCAGATCTCAGCCTTCTGAGTAGTTAAGACTGCAGGCATGAGCCACTAGCACCCAGCAACCTCGACATTCTAAAAAGACTGTGCAAATCAGAGAGAACACTGCAGTGGCTGGGCAGACTGCTGCATGCAGTCCTGCTCCAACAGGTCTATGAATAAGGAGGGGCTGAACTGGCCAAGCAGCTAGGGCGTGGGCTCAGACACTTGGCCGAAAACCAAGGAAGCCAAACAGGACTCAGGCCATCTGCACAGCAGGGTTCTTCCTATCAGTGAATAGGGCTTCATCTCTGCACCCAGTGCCTGACATTAGGCTACTGTGGCACAGGCCCACAAGCCTGTGGTAGGGATCTGAGCTAAGGAGAACCCACAGAAAGCAAGGACTTGCCAAGAGCCACAGGGTAATAGGTGGCCAGGCTAAGAAGGACCCCTAGGCTATCTGGTGCCAGGAGTCACACCACATTCCCAATGCTCATAGGAGATGAGATGGCTTCACGAGGTATGCCTACCCCCACAGCTCTTCCCACTGCTTGGTGCAAGAGACCAGGCTGCCAGAAGAGGGAAATAGAGATGGAGCATTCTGGTACTGCAGCCACAGACCAGCTCAGAACTTGGGGTAAACATGCAAGAGGCCCCATGGAGTCAGTCAGTCACAGACTACTGGCGACAGTGGAATCTTTGAGTGGATATCCAAACAACCAGCAACTTCATCTCACACACAGCCCCACATCACACTCCCCTGCCAGGGACACCAAGTCTACCTACCAGGGCAAGCTCGCTGCTTTGTTTCTGGGCTTCACTCTTGGCTGCTTCCAACTGAGATTGAGATTCTAATAAAAGTTGCCTCAACTTGGGTGCAAAAGGAGAGAAGAAAATACCAGTTCCAGTGAGTTTGCAACTAAACATAAGCTTCAACGTGTTCATTCACCTCCAATGCTGACAATTACACGAGCAGGCAGAGGTTCCTCTAGCAAGCATTTCCCCAGTGAAGACGATGTGCATCCATGTCAAACCTTCCTACATACTGTACGTTATTTCTCACTAGCAAAAGGCCAGAAATTCGAGATTAAGGCAGGAAGAACTGGATTTATGCTTTCTGCTTCTGAATGGTTAGAAGACAGGAACAGATTTAAATCCGTTTCCTCCCAGAAATGGGATCTGCAAGCCAGGCAGCGTCCCTTGCTGAAGGGGCAACCTAGAATGTAGAATGCTGCCCCGGGCAGGCCAGGCTCACCAGTACTGCTCCTGCCTACTCATGGAGTTGCCCTTTTGAAACCTGCTGAGACAGGTCAGTGCAGTGAAGTGTCTGCAGGACTCTAAGTAAAAAGCCTGAAAACAGACCTCACCGCTCACACTGACAAGAGTCAGTGTCCTTTAAAGAGCTACTTTGGGGAAAATCCAGCTCTGCTGGTCAGGGGCTATATGGGGCAAAGACAAGAGTTCCTGAGGTAGGTGGACTTACCCCTGCCACTTCCTTGGCATAGTTCTGGCACTCAGCGCTAGCAGCTGCCATGTGCTTCTCCAGCTCTGCCTCCAGTAGTGAGGTATGCTCCCGCACCTGAATAATGAAAAATCATGCGTGTGTGTGTACACACACACACACACACACACACACACACACACACACACACACACACACACACACACACACACACACACACACACACACACACACACACGTAGAGGGTCATTAACAACAGGGAGTACAGTGACAAGAGTCAAGACTGGCTGGCCCAGGATTAGCGAGCTAGGGCTCTGGAGCACTCAGCTACTGAATAACCCAAGGCCAATAACTAACAAATCCCTGACAAGAGATCCCCTTACTGAAGATGGCACCCAAACTCTGGTACTGCTGGGTCCTGCTATGTCCTCAAACCTGAGGAGTTGCAAAAACAGGTACCAGAGATACTCTCTGAAAAGCTGGGGCACACTGTAGTGTCTGGAAGAGAAGCAGTTCCCCTCAAACACAGCCTGATTCTGAAGAGGGATAGGCAATTCTGCATAGGCTCATGCTGTCTCAGGCCACTGACGTAGCAAATGCTACATTCAAGGAAAACAGGACAAGATCTTTGCTCAGGAGAAAACAGCTTCTCTTCAGACATGGTCCATAAGGGGAAAAAATGACTCAAGTAGTCAGAGTAAGGTTACTTTTTTTGGGGGGGCGAGGGGAAGGACAGGGGGTCAGTGTGGGGCTTGAACTCGGGGCCTGGGCACTGTCCTTCAGCTTCTTTGTGCTCAAGGCTAGTACTCTACCACTTGACCCACAGCGCCACATCCTGTTTAGTTGGAGATAAGGTTATCACTGGGAATCACTGGGACTTTTTTGCTTGGGCTGGCTTTGAACCGCGATCCTCAGATCTCTGCCTCCTGAGTAGCAGCTAGGATTACAGGCGTGAGCCACCAGCGCCCCCATGTAATGTTACTTTCAAAGAGGCTCACAGACAAGAGAAAGCAGCTTTCAGCACAACCCCCACATACCTGATCTGAGTTTTCAAGTTCTCCTTTTAGCTTCTCTACAGTGTCTTCGAGATGTTTCACTGTGACCCGTGACTACCAAGCAAGGGAAAGGCCTTGTCAGACATGTGGATCTGGGGGAATCATCTTGGGATGATTCAAGCAGCTGTGCATACCCAACCCCTCCAGGCAGAGCCAGGCACCTTGGCAGCCTCTTCCAATGGAGATGGGAGGAGGAGTCTCTAGTGATCAGTGAGCTATCATGGTACTAATGTGACTTATAGGACATCCCCCCACAAAACACCAATCATGGTACCCAAGATTCTTAGGTGACAGATGATCTGTCCATCAACCTCCTGGACTTTGTAGAATTTGGAGCCAACTGTGTACTTATAGCACAGTCCGTTTGGCTTCTGTGTCCCACAGCAATGCCTCTGCCAGCCCTGGGGAAGTATGCACAACTGTCATACCTTCTGGAGTTCTTCCTCTGCAGCGCCTACTTTGGCTTTCCACACCTGTTCCTCTTCCTCAACACTCTTCTGCAGGTCTTTGAGCATGCCCTCCTAGGAGTTAGAGAAGCATTGAGATGGTCCTTCTCTTTCCTCAGAAGCTCCACAATCACACACTGCATCTTCCCCATAGCTCCTCGTGGCGACCTGCTGGCACCTCCCTGCTCTGAGAATCTGGCCACTGTTCAAGTGCTAGATGTAGAGCCATGCCGGGAAAGGAGTGTGACCCACATGAGGCCATTAGGACTTCCATCACTATACGACTTTTACATAAAAGCTGACCCCAAGGCAAGCCTGATTCGTTGCTGCCTGTCACATCATTCCTTGTCATATATAACCAGGCTCTCCCCAGTGTAAGACACCAGGATAAACTGTCAACTTAGCCTTCTCTTCAGCTCAGAAATAATGAAGATCAGAGAGGCTTATCCATCCCCTTACCATCCAACTAAAGAAATGGGGGCCCAGTCAGGGGACGTAATCTGCCTCAAACTACCCAGAGTTAGCAAGCTTTGGTGAGATTCCTCACTATCTCCTGCCTTATCTCCTACAGCTCTCCCTCATGGCAGCCCCTGGGGAAGCCCAGCCAGTGTTCACAAATGCCCATCTCTGACTGCTGACCGTCTCTGCCAGGATGGTTCGGTACTGGTCACACTCAGCTTGCAGGGTGCTCTGGGTCTCCTCAGCTTCCCTCAACTTGGAGGCCAGGTCCTGAGGGCAGAGAAGGACACGTCTGGTTAGTCTTTCCTCAGCTACCTGCTGAAACAACTGTGGGTACCCTCACTCCTAGGAAAAGGAGAGCTTGGTGCAGGGCCCACCCTGCTCGAGGCCCCTGCCCAGCAGCCTCATGTACCGAGGAGGGTTCTGTGGCAGCCAACGGCTTCTTCAGCAGCTCGGAGCCCTTCTCCTTGAGTTCCTGCAGCCACTCGCTGTAATTCTGTAAGGAACATACACGGTGATCACAATGGGGCTTGAGTTGTTCCGGCGGGGCCTTGGAGTCCTGGGGAGCCGCCCTGCCTCCTACCTGGTGTGCTGAGATGGAGAGCTCTGGGAGCAGAGCCAGCAAGGCCTCCCTAGTCTGGGTCTCAGTCAGATGTAGCTGCTTTTCTGATTCCTCCTATAGGGGTGAAGAAGAGGAAGAGGGTGGCATTTACCTTTATCCCAGGAAGGACTCTTCACGGGAAGGACAAGAACCAAAGCAGAAGCCAGTCTGGTGGGGTAGGGCTATGTAGGGCTGGTCTTAGTCCTGGGTGGTAGGTGCAAGTTGCCTTATACCTCCCGTCAACAACTGGGGCTCTAGCAGCTCTCACTTTCCCAGCTCTTTCTGTCTGTCCAAGCCAGCTGACAGGGCCACACATGTAGGGGCCAAGCAGGTGGGTGGAGCTAGAGCAAGCAGCTGGGCAGAAGAGGCTTTCACTATTTTGAAAGCAGAGAGGCAGAGCACCCCACCCCACACCCCCAGCACCCACTCTGGTTACAGCCACTGCCAAATGGGAATAGCAGCTGGGAAGGCTCATCTCCAGCGGCCCTGGAGGGAGAGAGGATCAAATTTCCACTTGGCAGAGGAAGAAAACGGACTCAGACAACACAGGGGAAGTTGTTTGGGGTCATGCCTCTCCAAAGCTTGACTATTCCCTATGTCCTGCCAGGCCTAACTTCCTGTACTGCTCCTCCTTGAAGAGAACAACCCAGTGTCCTCCACCAAAAGTATGACAAAAGAAAAGCAGTCAAGAAGGCCAAAGGAGCCGTTAGGCAAAGCAGAGGACCACAGAGCGCCCTGCCCACTCCACCTTGTGAGATGGCTGAAGGAGACTTCTGCCTAGAACGAAGTTTCATCTAATAAGCTGCCACCAGCAGATAGAAGCCACTGTCAGCCAGGCCTCACCCAGGGCACAGCCTGGGACCTTAGGGTGGCATCAGGAACTGGAATAGAGCTATTGGGAGTGTGGCACTACTGAACAATAGCTGGAACATTCTATGTGGAGTATGTCTGAAATGGACCTGCCCTGACCACAGGACCCCTGGCTTGGACTCATACCTAAGAAGCAGCGCCTCCCCCAGTGACCCACAGAGCATGTCAGGGCTTCTGAGTGTGCGGAGGACCTGTGACTTCTGACTCTGATGCCACTCAGGCCTTCTAGTCATGGGAGTCAAAGGCCCTTGGATGACAAATCGTAGAGATCTAATTAAATCCAGCCCTAACACACAGTGGAAGGCTAGCCTTTCTTCTTGCCTTATCTCCAGCTCTTCATAGGATATTCTCATGAGGCAAGAGGATCACTGGGCCACTGCAAAGCTCACCACATCAGGACAGAAATTCCTTCCACTAAATAAGGCTGGGAGGGAATGACCTTTCACAATGGAGCGAAACGAGTGGTAAGGGGCAAAGGTGCTAGCTGCTGACCATGTCTCCTGGTCAGCACTTGCACAGTGGCGCCCAACTTCCCAGAAGCCTAGAATGCCACATGAGACTCATAAACACTTCAGTCCCCAAATGCTCACTGGTGAAGATGCCCTGCTCTCTGAGCTGTACTGTAAACATCACTTGCAGAACCCCTACTGAGCAATGATTTCAGAGGGCCCAAAGGGGAAACATGATCATTCAAATGACCTCAAGACTAAAACAACACAAAACTGATCCCGGGCTCACCATGCTCCCGGAAGGCTGGCCTTTCAGCCTCCAAAGCGGAGGCTGCACTCATTTCCTCTCCTGTGACACAGGGGCAGCTGAGAAAACCCGGGCACATACTTCTCGCCTCCATTTCATGGAAAAATGAAAGAAAAGAAGGAAAGCAGGAGAGAAAAGAAAGGAGAAAACAGGCACCAGGGAACACTATGCTGAGCCCTGAGCATTTCCATGTGGATTTATGAGATGATCTGAGGCCAGGGCTGTCTTTTCTGCAGCCACGCAGGTGCTACTAATTGGTGCCAGTCTGAGGCTGGCCAGGGCTCTAACCTTGGCTTGGGTCAGAGAGCGTAGTTTCTCCTCACAGGCCCTCTCAGATGAGGCCAGGGCCTCCATTGCCTTCCAGTTCTTCTCTCGCAGGTCCTGGGTGGGGAGAAAAGGGAAATATCAATGGCCCATATGGATCCAATTGCAGACAGGGCCCCTATACACTCCTCAGCTGCTATCAACAAGTGTGGGACCCAGAACCTCCCTGACACCACTCTGGTCAGCGACAAAAATGTCTTTTCCTTGACCTGCATACATGTGGCCTCTCCTGGGCAGCACTCAACACAAAGGTGAAGAGCTATAGCCTGATGTGGGACTGGCCAAAGCACAAGAGGAAAGAGAGAACACCTTTTCAGGCTCTATCCTCAGAGAAAAATGGGTCCTGCAGCTGAACAGCAGGCTCTGGCCCTGGAATGCTCCCAGGGAAGTTTCTGCCTCTACAGGGCAGCAGCCAGCAAGCCCTGGCTGTGTCACAGGGCAGGTGACGAGGATGGACCAAGGCCAATCCAGCCTCCACAGAGAGGGACAGTGTGTCACCTGTCCAGTTCCTCCAGGCCCTTCTCCGGCATGAGCCTATACTCACATGCTTAGAGTAACCACATGTCACAAGCCAGGCCAACTGGCACACGGTGTCCCCCGGGAATGGTACCATGCTTGGAGGCATGATGTAAGCTGCCCCAAGGACAATGTGCACTGGAGCCACTAGTGGTCTGCAGGAGAGGGAAGAGGCTGGAGGAGGGAGGGGAGCCCATAGCAAACAAGGCAGGAAGGGAAGAGTATGGCAAACAAGGCCCTCTTTTTATCTGATAATCTGGGGCAGGGTCCTTGTCCTCAAGATCTTCCCTAACAGCCTCACTCTGTTCCTACCCTATTCTTCCCACCCCAGCTCAGCGGTATCACTCACATTGTTCTTCCCTTTCTGCTGCTCCATGGCCTCCTTGAGTTCTGCAGCCTCCTTCTCCAGACACAATACCTGGGACTCCAGCTCCTTGAGTCTGGGGGATATAGTAAGGTCATAGCCTTGGCTCTATTTCCAAAAGGACTCCTTCATCTGCCCAGGGCACCAAGCCCTGCCTGAGACTTCACACTGCAAGGAGTGCCCCATTCCCCACAGCTGCATCTGTCCCCGGCTCTGCTTCCTAGGAAGATACCCCAACTGAAGACTCCTGCTGCCATCTCACTCACTGGGACTCTGGGCACCACTGCTCTTGGGTGTTTGCAAGAGGCCACTAACTTCTAATTCTGAAACCCAAAGGCTTCTCTCCTGGGATCTGAGGACTTAGCCGAGAGAACCCCCTGCCATTGAGAGATTAGTGAAGTGTTAGTCCTATGTGGACTAACCCACTGGGCTTTGTCTACCCTCACCATCGAGCAGTGAGTGGTTGATGCTGCTACGAAAACTGGAACATTTCCAATGGACACTTTAACATGCCCCCTTCTGCATTCAGATTTAGAAGACAGACAGGGAAGTCCGAAGATGTATGAAACCTAAAACCCAGAAGTAGCCAATGTTGGCTTGAATAAGCAATCCCAAGAGTCACCCAGATTCAGGAAGAAGACCCATGAGGGGGAGCTGCCACTAGCCGGGTAAAGGAAGGCTCTGCTACTACTGCCAGCCAGATGGGGACCTGATGTACTTGTTTCTCCTGGGAAGCCATGGTCAAAGCCTTTTTGAAAACCACCTTTCTATTGCACACTAATTGACCATAATGTCAGGCCTAGCAATCAAGGTGGCCATCCTTACCATCTTGATGATGGACTCCAGCACGTGTGTGTCTATGCGCACACAGGCACACACACACACGTACACACGTGAACTCAGGGCCTGGGTGCTATCCTTGAGCTTTTTTGCTCAATGTACCATTTGAACTCCAAGTTCACTTCCCATTTTTTGGTGGCTAACTGGAGATAAGCATCTCACAGACCTTCCTCCTCAGTCTGGTTTTGAACTGAGATCCTCAGATCTCAGTCTACTGGGTAGTTAGGATACAGGAGTGAGCCACCAGCACTCTTGAGCAAGCTTCATATGTTTATCCTGAATTCAGTGGCCCTCATTGAAAACCCTAGCCAACTGCTTGAACATTGATTGGTTTCAGGACCTCAGGTACCTTCACCCTACCTTTAAAGCTCTACGGGAAGAACCCCTAAGATCTCCCTCAAATCAAGAGCCTCCTCCAGCAAGCCACCTCCAGAGTGTACAACCCCAGAGTGTCTCCAGAATAAGACCTGAAGGAGTCTATGTGGCAAGAACACACTGATAATAGTCCACACCCCACACCAGGAGTCACTCCCAAGTTACAGAACTGACCTCAATCATCCATTCCTCTCTATCCGAACAGGGTGGTCTAGCCTAGACAACTTACAGATAAACAGAAAAGGATATAAGCCAGTTCCTGCCAGATATTTTTGCATGATACAAAAAATTAAAATCAATCCTATTTGCTATGTAAATTATTATGCTAGTAATCTGCTGTGTGGTGCAAGAATCTAATCTTTGCTCTTTAATGCAGGGTCTTATGTGGCTCAGAACTTTTGTTGGCCTCTCAAGGGTGGAATCAACAGGTATGCACCACCACGCCCAGTTTCAAAGTCTAATCTTAAAATGCAAGAGAAAAATAAAAATAAGCAAATGAATTCAGCCTCTCTTCCCTCATAAATATGAACATCCATGCCTTCTGGGAAAGGAGGAGAGTTCTAGTTTCCTCCTCTGGTCTCCAAACAACAGATCCCAATGGGTGCCAGGGAACACTAGCTGTGGTCTGAGGAGAAAAATTTGCTGAGAAGCATATGGGAAGATAAACAACTCTTTATCAATGATGGCCAAGATAAGTCACCTCGTTTGTTGAAAGCCTAGGACACAACCAAACATAAGCAGGGGGGATGGAGGATAGAAGACATCCTCTCCAACACAGCTGCTTTGGGGACATGTAGCTGGGACACACCCAGGAGGTGTGAGTATCTGTGAACATCTCAGAGGTAATGATCACAAGGACTCTGGACTCTTGAGCCACCCCACCCAGGTGTCAGCTCTGTTGCTAAGGCAACAGCAAACTAATAGTCTCTGAACAGGGCCTGGTGCTAGGACTGCTGACACTGACAGAAAACAAGGTCTAGTCAGTGGTGAAGTCAACTCACAGACAAGGGAAAAACAGCCCTGTAGCATGATCAAATCAGTGCTAAACTGCTTCAACATCCCAAATATGGGTGGCAGCAGAAAGCCTTGACCATATCTATCTACTTCCAATTTGAACTACTGGCCTCAGTCCCTAAAATCCTTTGTTTTGGAAATACCGAGGAAGCTTTGACCAGCTAATCCTTCCCCAGTGGGAAAGATGAAGAGTAGTGGCAGGACATCTGCTCTTGTTGAGGTAGCTCCCACCCTCCACACAAATGAGTTTGGGTTTTTGAGACTGAGCACAGAGCTGGTTGTGCTTTGAGTGTTCTCTTTCCCCCAGTGGTTCAGCATTTTGGAAGATTAGTTCCTCAACGTGGAAGTATTAAGAAGTGACAGAGTCAAGCCCTGGTGGATCAAGCCTGTAATCCTAGCCACTCAGGAGGCTGAGATCTAAGGGATGTGGTTCAAATCCAGCCCAGGCGGGAAAGTCTGTGAGACTCTCCACTTAATCATCAAAAAGCTGGAAGTAGGGCTGTGGCTCAAGTTGTAAAATGACAGCCTTGAGCAAAAAAAGCTAAGAGACAGTGCCCAGGCCCTGCATTCAAGCCCTATTTACTGGCACATACACAGTGAAGTCACTGGGGGCGTTGTCCCAAGGAGGAAATGATGCTGGTTTTTTTTTTTGAGTAAGTTGGTTTCTCTGAGTGAGTTGTTATAAAAGAGTAAGCCTGGCCCCTTCCTGTCCCTGGTTTTCTGTCTTGCCATGTGACCTCCCGTCCTTGCACACAGCATTAGGCCATTCACCATGAGGCTCTCACCACAAGCTAAATACATGGAACTTTCTGACTTTGGACTTTCTGCCTTTAAATCCTTTTCCCCAGAATATCCAGCTAAAGAAAGTCTGTTAAATAGCGATGGAAAACTGACTAAAACAGGACTCGTTGCAAGGCTGCATTCTTCCCCCAACCCAGACCTGTCCTCTTCTCCAAGTCACTAGGGAGACAGAGGAATAGGACAGAGACTTCTGAAAGGTTATCTTCCTCCAGGGAACTCAAGCAACCAGATCAATGTCCCAGCTCACAGAGGCCCAGGGTCACTCTGTGCTGAGGCTGAACTGAGTGGGCAGGAGCCCAGCAGTCCCTCAGCCCTCCACCTTGCCAGCTTACCGGGTCTGCTGCTGGTCGGCCTCAGCTCGGATGGCCTGGAACGAGACACAGAAATCTCCTTGGTCTCCATGAGGCTCACTTGTGCAGCTACTAGTCAGGGCAAGAGGCCCTTTGCTCAATGGAGTCCTCCCTCCCCTCCTGTCAGCCTGGGAAGGGGCTGACCTGGGTATCCTGGGCTTGCCCCGCCTCTAGCAGGGCTTCGATGGACCGGATCCTCTCTGTGAGTTGTGAATTCTCTGCCCTGGCTTCCTTGAGTTGCCCATGGAGATCACTCAGCTCCTCACACTTGCTCTTCACTTCTCCCTCGGAAGACTGTAATTTGCTGTGCAGCTCTGTTGCAAAAGGAAAGTAAGAGAGAAGTCAGGGCCTGGGGTGGACAGCTCAAACTGCTGCCCCTCTCCTCAGGCACATGAGTGTGGGCACACACCTGTGTGCCCACAGGTTTTAGAACCCCTTCTTACCAATGGAGCTTCTCATGAGTACTGAGGGTGATATAAGGAAAGTTATATCCTGGCAATGGCACTTTTGAGGATCATTAGGTAAAATGAAATGCCCACAGACCCCTTGATAAGAAAATGATGGAGATCTATAGTTGGGCATATGCTGAAGCTTCTAAAGATTCATTCTCTAGCTCATTCTGCCTCAAATCAGCTGAGACCAAGAGTAAGTAGGGGCAAGTTGCCAGAGACTCCTTTTAAGCAACTATGTGGACCCAACCAACCAAGCCTACCCAGGACCTGTCCTGAGCCCCCTTCTCCTCACCAAATGCCCTCCTCTTCAGTTGATTTTAGATGTCCCACAGCTTTGCTTGTGGCTCAGGCATGCACCTGTGACACCCTCCCCTAAGGCCCAATCTTATTCATAACCCCAGGCTCTGCTGCCTGCAAATTCTAAATGAAGCTGTATCCAGGCAACTCACAATCAGGATTTCAACCTCCCAGGTGTCCTCATCCTGGCTGCTGTTTTCTCTCACCCTTTGTCATCTCTGCCAATTTGTCCCCATTACCACCTCTACAGCTTCTTGGACCAAGCCCTGAGGCTTGGGGCTGGACCACTGCAGAACCTTGTCCTTGTTCTCTACGGGCCACACCTGTCCCTGTTGTCCATTCTCCAGCCAGGACCACAGTATCCAGAAGTGCAGGTGAGACTGTTCTGTCCCTGGTCCCCAAACCTTCCTGTCACACTACTCCTCACAGGAAAGGTGAGCCCCTGCCCATTAGGCCCTATGCTAATCATAGGTTTACCTCATTGCTTGTTTAGACCATGCTCAAGCTGATTCACTTCTCAAGAGCTCTGCGCTTGCTCCCCTCTGGGCCTGACCCAATCATCATTCGCATCTAGGTTTAAGAGATCCTCTCTATTACTTCAGAGAAGCCTCCCATGACTAAAGCCACACTTAGCCTTCTAGAGAAGGGACCAGCAAATGGGCCACAGGCTGCTCTTCTCCTTGCCTGTTTTTAATAAATGAAGCTTCATTTAAACAGTCATGAACAGCCCTGAGGGTTCATTCCACATTGTTTGTTGCCTCATTTGGCCATAACAGCAGAGCTGAGGAGCTATAAAATAAAACATGGGGCTCTGGAAGCCACACCTACCATCCTTCCATAGATTTATCTGTCCCTCCACAGATTAAGTCTTTGGGTAGAAAGCACTGCTGTGATTCTGACCTTATGGGAGGCACTGATAGTCCAGAAGCCATGGCACTGGCTCTCACCAGCGCCATGTGCCCTATCCAGCCTTTGCAGACCTTTCACGGCCCCACTTCATGTCCACTCTGCACACCTAGAGGGCAGTCTGCTACTGGCTTGCCCCCACCGGGGCAGGGGGTACGGGGGGGGGCAATCCCAGCCTCTTCAACTCTCCAAGGGGTAGAGTTGGCCCACTGTGCCGTGGTGCTGGCGGTAGGACAACAGTGAACAGACTCCCCTGGCTCCTTCCGGTAGCAGGGACCGCAGGGACACCATCCTCACCTGCCATCCGTTGCTGTTGCTCCTGGGCCTTCTCAGCATCTGCTCGGAGGCTGGCATGGCTGGTCTGTGTACGGCACAGCTCCTGGCTGACCTCATCCAGGCGCTTCTGCAGAGCCTCCTCACTTTCCTTATGAGATGCCTGGGGAAGGAGGGATGAAACAGGGCTGTGAGGAAGGGAGGAGACTGGGCCTTCATCAACTCTGAAGTTGAAGAGGTCAAAGTTCTTCACATGGCCTTCCTTTGCCTACTAAATCCCTGTGTGGTAGTCTTTGATTTGTCTGTCAAGAAAGATCTCTTATTTCTTTTTTTTTTTTTTTTTTTGTCGGTCGTGGGGCTTGAACTCTGGGCCTGGGCGCTGTCCCTCAGCTCTTCAGCTCAAGGCCAGCGCTCTACCACTTGAGCTACAGCGCCACTTCCGGTTTTCTGGTGGTTTATTGGAGATAGGAGTCTCACAGTCTTTCCTGCCCGGGCTGGCTTTGAACCGCGATCCTCAGATCTCAGCCTCCTGAGTAGCTAGGATTACAGGCGTGAGCCACCAGCGCCCGGCTAAGATCTCTTATTTCTGAATGCTCTCAAACTGCACAATTTTACTCCATTGTTCCTTTCCTACTTCTCTGGGGTGTTTTAATATTTTAATATTCTCAGGTGATTTGTGAATACAAGTGTACAGCCTGAGTCCAAAATTAGTGATTCGAAGTAAACTAGTAGTTTCCTCAGGAAGGTCTTTTGACTCTTTCCCCAGAAATGTCAGTCTGGTGGGCCTCTTGAAGCAATACACAAACAAGCAGGTCCATGGTCAAGATCACTTATATGGCAGTTCTCCTAGATCGTTCACATAAAGAAAAGATAGGGAACATGCAGCCTGATCATTTGACCAGATTTTTTTTTTTCCTTGGGAGTACTGGGGAGTTGAACTCAGGGCTTCAAGCACGTGAGACAAAGGCTCTATCTCCTGAGCCACATTCCCAGTCCTCAAAAAAATCACTTGATAGGACATGACAGGACAGACACGTATGCTTCTCATTGGCTGCCCACAACCTGTCTGCCTGGACTGATAATTTTGTATGGCCTGTGAATGATGTTATAAATATCCAAATGACCCTTGGCAAAAAATGTTCTCCACTTTTGACTTAAAAGATGCAGCCATATCAAACTGCCAATGTTCCACCTTGTTTAAGCCATAAAAATGGCAATTTCATGGGGTTCAATTTGAATCAGGGAGACTTCTGCAGCAGTATGCAGATTTAAGAGCCACAAGAGCTTTGATGCACAGGTGTCCATGCAGTTCCCTACCCAGTGGCAGGCAGACTGCACTCAGTCTCTGAAGGTCCCAATTGATTTTCCAATGGACGTCTTAGTCCATATTTCCAGTATTCCCACACACTGAGCTCCAGGGAAGAAGTGCTTGTTAACCTCTTTGAAAAAGACTGATTTCCCGAAAGACTAGATCACTGACTATAGAATTCAAAAGTTTGTGTAAGGCAGGGCTAGGTGAGCAGGGCCAGTCAAAAGATGACTCTGGAGACCAAAGTGAGACTCTGAGCAATGCCTCTACTCCTTCAGCAAGGTGGCGTTCCCACATCCCACTTTTCATTCTCTTTAAGGGCTGCTATTCAGGTAACTTTTATGATAGCAGCCATCACAGAAGAGGTAGGTCTGAAGCCACTGAATCCATTGCTAAGAGTGTGCCCACCGGGCTGTGGATACTATGCAGGGAGTGGGGAGTGTTTTTCTCTGCATTAAAAGGTGGCAGTGGTTTTACTCAGTTCCCTATCTGGGGGAGGAAAGAAAGGAACAACTGTCAATAACTGCATTGGGAAGACCTGCTTCTCCTCTGCCCTGGTACCACAGCAGGATCCTGCCTCTTTCTCTTGGATTCCACACCCTCACAGCTCTGCTGTCACCAAGAGAGAGGGCAGAGACACTCGGCCACCAGAGAAAGCACCAGTGGTTTCTCTTTCTTCTTAAAAAGGAGATTCAGCTTAGACTACATGGAGACTGCCCTTGACCATCACTAATTAGAACACTGGTTCTAACAATACGGAAATAGAAAGGAACTCAAACCTTAGAATCTTAAGTGAAAAGCACATGAACACATGAGGACCTCAACTCTTTTTGCCGAGAAGAAGGTGGTCAGCATTGCCAATCTCATCAAACTATTTCAAAGTTGGTCCCGTGCTGGGAACCTCTGTGAAAAACTCTGCATTTCTAAAACTGAGTTTATCCACTGAAGCAAGAAGCCACAGTCAAGTGATCCTCAAAGAGAACTTTGTCATTTCCTCCACAGACTCACTAAGCCACCCAAGGGCAGAAAGGCTCCGGGCTGGAGGTGAGGAGCTACTCCCTGAAGCCAATGGTTTTAGACTTAAGGTCAGCACAGGAAGTCTCGCCTACCCTGGTCCCTGGAGAGATGGCTTGCAGTGAAGTGGCTGAAGATGAAGGAAGGACTTCAGCTTGACAGGCTAAAGTAAAACTACAGCCTCATTTGGATTTCCTGAATGTCTCTGTAAAGTTCACATTTACTGAACTTGTTTCTGTGCAAGGCCCTGTTCTAGGTCTGAGTGTGCCAGCATGGCGTATTCCCACAGCCACCCTATGGACAGGTACTAGTATCATGGCCAAGTGCAAAAGAGAAGCAGGACTCTTAGGTAACTGGTCTAGACCAGATCAACTTTTTTTTTTTTTTGGTCGGCCGTGGGGCTTGAACTCTGGGCCTGGGTGCTGTCCCTCAGCTATTCAGCTCAAGGCTAGAGCTCTATCACTTGAGTCACGACGCCACTTCCGGTTTTCTGGTGGTTAGTTGGAGAAAAGAGTTTCACAGAATTTCCTGCCCCAGCTGACTTTGAACTGTGATCCTCAGATCTCAGCCGCCTGAGCAGCTAGGATTACAGGCCTGAGCCACCTGAGCCCAGCTTTGTCAACTTGCTTTGGTATGAGCCAGTGGGGGTATCAGAAATCAACAAGGCCCCTGGGCTGAGGAAAGCATCCTAGATAGTCTCCTCTCTGAAGGAGAACAGGCATATCCCCTTGGAAACATAGCTTTGAGGCTACAGTTTCTATGGCCAGTTAGCTCCCTGGCAGAACTGGCAGTGGTGGCCAATATAGGAGGACAAATGTAACCTGGAGCTAGACTCAGAGGGTACAAATCCGCCTTTGCCATGTCCTGGCCATGTAAATTTAGGGAAGTTGTTTGCCTTCTCTTTTCCTTATAGGTAAATTGCAAGTGCCACTTCCCTTAGAGAGTCACAATGATAATTACCTGAGTTAATGCTTGGAAAGTACTCATAATGATGCTCAACACATAAAAAGTACCCACTAGGTACTAACAAGGCTAAGATTGAAGGTTCAAATCTCAGCACTACTTTCATCTCCAGCCATCAAGAGATGACTTGAAAGAGATGACTCAATATGACCAGGCAGACAGTCTTAGAAAGCAGCCAACAGGGATACTGGGGTGGCCACCGTGCTGACTCACCTGTAGCTGCAGGACCTGCTTCTCAAAGGTGGCTGCCTTGGCTTCCAGAGCCTTCCGCTGCTGCTCCTCCTGTCTCGAAGCCTCTGATTTCTCTACCAGCTCCTTGCTGACCTTGCTGAGTTCCTGCCGGAGCTTTGCCAACTCAGCATTCTGCCTGTAAGACAGTCATCAGCCCTGACTGATGGACAGAAGAGGGTAGCAAGGCCCAGCTGCCTGCGCCTCCCTCTGAGACGTCTGTTGTTTTGTAAGTATTCAAGTCTTAGAACTATTACTGCACTATAGGAGCAGTATTGTCAAAGATATTTTGCTAGCAGTATAGTCCAGAGGAAGCAAAGGCAGAAAGTACAACGAAGCATCCCAGAGGAACCCCTTTAAGAAACCACTGGAGTTGGGCGCTGGTGGCTCATCCCTGTAATCCTAGCTACTTAGGAAACCGAGATCTGGATAACTGTGCCTGCCCAGGCAGAAAAGTCTGCAAGATTCTATCTCTAATTAACTATCAAAAAGGTGGACTGGAGGCATGGGCTCAAGTGGTAGGACACCAGCAGCACAAACAAGCTGAGCAAGCATGAAGCTCAAGTTCAAACCCTGGTATTAGCACAAAAAAAGAAGAAAACCACTGGAAATGTAGATTAAAAACAAGGCAAGTTGCTCTTTTCACATAGCAGAGGCAGGGCTTACCACAGCAAGAGTCAGGTGACCTGAGAGAAAGGACCACATGGGCTGAGAGACGGGGCCTAGGAAACCTATGGCAGTGCTACGCACTTCCTCTTAGATGGGGCATCCAGACTCAAGGGAGGCAGCGGTTACTACCTTGGCTCAACAAGTTCTTGGGTTTTAGAGCCCCAGCAGATTCTGCATGATAAAGGGGGCCAGAGCATTCCTCAGTCCCTATCGTCTGCATCAGGAAGGAGATAAAGACATGTATATGCACATGCAGAGAGGACCTCAACAGAAGGTACAGCCGTGAGAAGGTGGCTATCACAGCCAGGAAAATGCTGTACCTAGCCCTCCTTCACTGCCCAGCTCTGGTGCTAAGGCGTGCTTACACAACATCTGGTCATAAGGTCAGGTGTCAGGGATCAGCTAGTCCTCTTGATGAGAGCTCTCGGAGTAAGAGTACTCTAGCAGGCATTTTAGGCCAACAGACAGTAAAGATGGGTATCAACTGCACTGCAGCACGGTTCCTGAGGACAGCTTTCTGAGACTGCAACAGTAGAATTGGGAAGCAGGGGCCAGGAGGACAGTGTGAACACTGGAAGCAAAGAACTGCCCTCCAGACCTGGGGTGCTGGCTATGAACTCTCTAGCATTTCAGCTGGCAGGAAGTAAGAGTAGGAACTCTGCTAAACAAGAGCCTGGGTACGAGGAAACGACTCACTCACAGGATGTAAGGGGAGATGGTGTGCCCAATGGAAGTTGAGGCCATAGCAGGTCCCTAAATCACCAACATACTCTCATTCCAAACAAACTGCTTGGTATTGCTACTCTGGCCACAAACAAGAGTGTTGAACAGCCCCCTGGGAGGATTCTATGAAGACAGGGACGCAGCAAGTATCACTCTGCCAGGACAGTGAGACTCCAGCACCAGCCAGAGTCTGAGGGATGCTTAACCCAAAAGACACTGTGTATGTTGGCAAGAGAGGGCTTCAGACCCACTTTCGGCTTCAAGAGAGAGAATGCTGCTCTTCTTCAGGGACCTGACCTGAAGTGCATCAGGTCACCTGCCAGAAAATTCAGTTGCCCAGAACCTACACAAGAGATGGTCCGCACCAGGCCCTGCATGAGGAAGCAGTGGAAACGCATGGGTGGCCCATTCAACACATGGGGCCCATGTACAGATACTACACCAGCTGCATATTGAGCAGGAAAT
Organism: Dipodomys merriami; assembly: GCF_024711535.1. Taxonomy (NCBI): domain Eukaryota; kingdom Metazoa; phylum Chordata; class Mammalia; order Rodentia; family Heteromyidae; genus Dipodomys; species Dipodomys merriami. The sequence continues at coordinate 1,046,347 of NW_027205004.1, read as the reverse complement.
TAAGAGTGTGTCTGCCATAGCCCCTTGAGAGTCCAAGGAGCCCCCATAAGCTCCAAAGCTCTCCCTGTGGGCCATTCAGCTTACTTGCTCTCCACCTGGCTTGTAGCCTGGTTCAAGGCATCCCTCAGGATAGAGTTCTCCTGCTGTAGGCGGGCTAGCTGGGTGTTGGGGCCATTCTCCAGCTGCTCCTGAAGAGTTCGGATCTGGAAAGTCATTGAGGAGAGCATCACAGTGCTGCTCAACTGTACAGAGAACGCTGACCTCTAGGCTACAACCTGTAGGATCCTCCCACCTGCTCCACAATTTTTAGGTATCTTCCTCCTCACCGCTCTCAGCCTGCCCTCAGCCCAGCACTCAGCCCAGAGCCTGAGACATGCTCATACATGTCTGCTGTTGAGATCACATGGGCTGACTGTTTTGAGATAAAAAAAGCACATGACCAAAGTCACAGTCTACAAACCACCGCCAAGGAAGACTCGTTTCCTGACTTTTGACCATTCATGCTACCTTCTGAGACATACTGGAGGGAGGCAGCCAGGGTCCAAATGAGCAGAGTCAGGTGTCAGAGATAAGCATTACACTCTGACAACGAAGGCCAGTCCAGACAGGCAAGTGGCCTTAGCTCTATGCTGGGCTCTACAATATTCAGGCCTCTTGTTTTGAGATTCTCCCAACCTCATGTGGGAAGGTGGAGCCAGCATTACTCCAGGTTCAGGTGGAGCAAAAGAACTTGACTCTAAAGCACCTAGGAGGCTGCAATCTACTGCTGGCCACTTAAGGTTCTACACTTTTAAAAAGTATTCTTTAGTACATTTTATACCTTCTTGGTTATCAGTATCAAAGACATACATAGTGGGATGCCAGGCACTACCTGGCCAAAGGCAATACCTCTGTCCTACAGGCTCCCCACAGGTATCCTCTCCCTCTTTCCCCCTACCACCGGTCTCAGGTCTTGCCCGCTGGTCACCCAGGACTTTCGGCTTTCCTCAGCCTGCCCTATCCTCCAAGCCTAGGAGCCACGGCTCACCTTGCCCTGCAGCTGCTGCACCTCCTTCACGTGCTCCCGGTAGCTGGCTTGCATGCGTGCCTGCACAGCCGCGATCTCCTGCTCACGAGCTACCAGCTGCTTCTTCACCTTGGCTTCGCCTGCTGCAGCCTTGGCCTTTTCTGAGGCCATCTCCTTAAAGGAAATATCAGACAAGAGGGCAGGTAAGGTGGGGGGAGCACCACATTTGTTTTTTTGAAAAGTAGTCCTGATGGTGGTGGGAGGTCAGAGGTCAAGCCTGGTTTTCTCTCTCTGGCTAGGCAAGGAAGCACAGAACTGGCATGAGTACTTGGTACAGAAATGACTTGGTACCTTCTTTGGGGCTCTGGTCATACATTTTTTTCTTCTGGTGCTATGGCAGAGGTTTAGTGGGGTTCCACATGGCTTGATGTGTGTCTGAAGGTGGTACCCTCTTACCTGGATCCACAATTAAGGCTGATAGTTATAATTCCTACCACAGCACCCCAAGAACACCCTTTTACATCCCCGAGGGCCTCATGGCTCCTTAACCACTGAGTCAGAGCCCAAGTTCCTCCCAGACTTTCAATCTCAGGCATTAAGGGAGGGATAGGATAGGTCTAGTCTTGAGGTCCTGGTGGCAGAGCCTATGGTGCCTGGCTTGATAAAGCTAGAAAGGTTTAATAGAAAGTTGAGTTCTTGGCTGTGATACTAGAGCCCTGGCCTGGATTCCTTAAGTCTGCCCAATGACCCTGAACGCACAGGGGATCAGGATGGAGCTCTGAGGGATACCCAGGTCCACAAGCTCCTACAAATGTACTGGCCCTTGGGGTTCGGCGCTGCTGGACTTCATCATCCCATCCCATCCCACATCCCACGGGAGTCACACACACACGGCACATGACCAGACATTCTAAGTGCAATTCATGCTTAAAACATGACTCCCAGAAAGATCTAAACAAAACCTCTTTTTTCAACTATAAAAAACTTCTCTACAAGAACAAAGAAAACATGTAGAAGAGATTAGAATATGGAACACACAACCTATTTATAATCTTACTGGCTTCAGTGGGGGTTAATTTCAGGAAACTTCCACATGCTCAGTCACATGTTCCCATATGTTCCCTTAACACGCTGAGCTAGATGTGATACAAGAATGAGTTGGCATGCCAGCTGCACAGGACTCTTGACAGAACTTCTGAGACCAATGGCCATCATTTCAGGGATATAGGAAGAAAAAATGGGCAAATGCATAAACTATCAACATTTAACAGTGGTATAAAATGCCAATGAAATTGCATGCCAGCTTCAGGCCTGGGGAACTACTTGCTTACAAATAGCCTGCTGGGCTGGACAGGCAAGGTAGCCGGAATGGCTGCTGTACAAGGCTCACAGCTATCAGGAGCCAGATACAGGTCTGTGACACATATTCCTAACAAAGACCTCTGTCTGGGACAGGACCTTAGGGGATTTCTTAAAGATGGAGACCATTTCAAATTGAATTTTACAGAATACAAAGAAATTGCCCAGGCAGGAGGAGCAGGTAAGGCTAAGAGAAGAGTTCCAGGGGAAGCAAAGAAGGATGGGATACATCTGAGGGAAGGCAATGATGCAAGAAAACAGGGAGAGATCAGAGGTAGAACAGCTAGGAAAGTAATGCTTGGGTGTGAACTCAGAGGCTAAAGACTAGGAGCAGAGTTTGAAGGGGGTCCTCTTAGATCAGATTGGCATTTGGGAATATAAGAGCACCTCCTAAAGCTATATGGAGCAGCATGATGTTAGAGGCAGAGGTCCATGGCCGGACTTCACCTTGCTTTAGAGCCCAGACTCTGGAAGGTGAGATAGGGAAAGTCAAGGACTTAAGTCCTGCAGTTCACAATCAAGAATATGTTCTACTATCTCAACAGGGGAGGGAAGGCATCTAGATCTGGTGAGGGTATTAGAAAAGGAGAAAAAAAAAAAAAAAAAAAAAAGCAGCCACTCCCAACCCCTGCCCCAACTCTCAAGAAAATAACAATGGACCAAAATGTGTCCATCCTCCTTCCTGGTAATATTACCCAAGAAGATGGCTTGGCACCAAGGCACCAGACAGTGAATGCCAGTTCTGGTCCATCCCATTACCAGGCAAGGAACATGTGTTCTTATAGCTACAAAGCAGCAACCCCACCTCACCCTGGGCTCTTCAGAAATCATGTCTAATCATGGCACTTTTGATGCTTGATAACAGCCACATGCCTAGCAGGCAAGTTGGTGGGAAAGCTGCCTGTCTGATCCAGCTCTGAGCAAGATCCCAGAGCAGCAGTGTCCCCAGGGATAAGGAGGTCCTCAGATAATGGGGCCGTGGGGGAAGGACGGACGAACCCCTTGAACACACTTGCTTCTCGGCTTGGGCTATATACCTTGTTGAGCTCCCTTAGTTTGCTCTTGGCAACAGCTGCATCCTCCTGCTCCATGGCCAGCAGCTTTTCTTTCTCTTCTAGCTGGCGTTTCAGAATTGCCACAGGGTCACCCTTTGGAGTGGCCTACAAACATCCACAAAGCCATGTTAACAGAGAAAACAGACTTGGCTTACTCACCTCCACCGCAAGAGCAGAGGCCTGAGTATCTACTGAAGTAGGAGCAGATATCTTCAAGATGAGTGCACCATCCTGACTACACACAAGGAGGAAAGTGACTCCACTCAGCCACCCACAGTGAGGCTCCCAGGCCATGTGTGGAAGGATTGCTGGTGGCAGTTTTTAGGACCAGCTCGAGTCCGGGTATACAGACTAGAGTTGCAGTATAGGAGCTAGGAGAGGGGAGGTTAGACTCTGTGGACAAAGTCACAAGTATGCTGGGACCATATTAACCCTGACCCCCACTAACAGACAGGCCCAATGGGACCCTGTTATCCAATGCTTACTTGGGTGGAGTTTCCCAACAGTACTGAAGCTGCCCTGCATAACCATGTAGCAGCTAAGGAAGAGGGGTGACTACCACAGGCTTCAGGAGAGGAAACCCCAACCTGGCTCTCAGGATACCCTCACACCTTTAGCCATTCATTTTCCAGCAAAATTACCTGCAATCCCAATTCTGGCTAAGGAACTCTGGCATAATATACTTCCCAAGGAACTCTGGCATAGTATACTTCCTAAGGAACTCTGGCATAGTATACTTCCCAAGGCAGCTCAATGGCCAGGGGCACTGGAAGGAGAAGCCAGCCTCTGAGCATGCCTCTGGTAAGCCTGAGAGAAATCCAAGAGAATTTCAGGGCTCACCGCAGGGTCTCCTCATACATACACTCTGTGTTCCTTCACCATCCCTGCCACACCGAGCTCTGGCCACAAACCAACTAGAGCTAGCTTCTGTGTTCAACCCCCGGGAACATTTGTAATACCGAGTTCCACCCCTGCCCCTCGTCTCTTAACAGACTTCTGGTTTGGGTGACCAGACTATGGCAGGAGTCACAGCGTCTGCACGGTGATTTGTGTGTCCTGAGTATAGGTGGGAATAGCAGGATTCTTCTGGAAAGAAGTGGAGGCTGTTGTAGGAATATTTTCCTTTGAAGCCTGGCGAGCTGGGTATGATCCATGATATGCTACCTGGGGAGGTGTGTAGGGGGGGGATGGAGGGGGGTGGGGAAGAGTCCCAGGACCCCAAATCACTGCAACTCACCCGTCTCTAAGAGGAAAAGGAGATGGGGGCAAACTACTCTGGCCCACTGCAGTGGCCTCTGGGCCCACCTTATGCCAAGTGTCCTGAATGATGCCAGCCTTTTCAGACAGGATCTCGATGAGCCTCTGGGTCTCGCCCTCGTTGAACACCATGCTTCCGACCGTGGAGACCAATGTATTGTAGGGCAGATAGAGAGGGCTGTTGGAAACTGAGGGCCCTAGAGCGGGAAGGAGCAGGATCTTACATTCATACCCCAAATAATGACAGATGTGACAACAAAACCCAGGAGTGGGTCCTCACCAGAGCTGCTGCTGCCCAGCCAATGAGCCTGCTCAGAGTGCCTCCTTGCTCCTTCAGACCCCTGAGAATGGCCCAATAATAAGACCCCATCCCATCCTTCTAACCTCACTTACCCAAAGAAAGTCCCAGCCTAGACTGGGAATAATACCCCTCTTTTTTTCCTTCCCTTTTGACAGTATTGGAGATAGAACTCAGAGTCTGGTACATTCTGGGTAAGCACTATGCTACTATTTTTAACTGAAAGCCCACTTTTCTTTTGTTCTTTTTGCTCTCTCTTTCGTGTGTGTTTTGTGTGTATATGTGTATATATACACCAGGGTTATTCAGGGCCTTTTTTGTTCAAGGCCATCACTACACAAATAAAGCCACAGCTTTATTTCTGGCTTTTTGCTGGTTAACTGGAGATAAAAGTCTCACAGACTTTTCTGCCCAGGTTAGTTCCAAAACTCAGTCCTCAGATCTCAACCTCCTGAGTAGCTAAAAGTACAGGTGTAAGCCACCAGGGCCTGCCCCCTCCTTTTGTTTTGTTTTTTTTTTTTTTAGTTACCAAGAACTTAGCAAGGTATACTTTTCCAAAAGATTTTTCTGCCCTTCTTTTTCTAGCAATTGCTATGGTCCAGTTCTTGCCTAGCATACAACACTCATTAAGATTTTCCCATCATTACCAAACTCTGTAAACCCTATGTGTCATATTGTCATGACTGACCAGGACACACAGATACCCAGAACCATCCACCCGAAGCCATCGAGAAGGACAGAAGGCAACAGAAGGCTGTTTTCCACACGTCCAGGATCAAGCATTCTATTTCTAACATTCTCTGGATGAAACTTAAGCAGTGGAGATTTAGAAAGAGGAAAAGCTTAGTTGTGTTCTTCCAGAATGGACCTGTCTACTCCTCAGTCCAAAAATGAATGCTTAGAAGACACAGAGCCTTTTGCTAATGACCTTCAGTGCTCAGCAAATCTACCTTTTCTTCTAGTTTCTCTGTTCACATGTGCCCCACACACACATGTGCACATGCATGTGCTTGTGTGCAGGCACATGCACACACGTGCACACACACACACACAAACACAATTTTGTTCTGAAAGTAGCTGCACTAAGCCTTGAAGGTAAGAAAGGACGAACTGCCCAAAATGCCTAGGCAATTCTCTGCAGAGTCCCACATCTTCCCCACATTTGAAAAATGCAAGTGAAAAATGAGGCAAAACAAAGAAAACAAGCTAGACATGGTGTTGTTCACTGAAAACAGCAGCCTGGACCACACCTTCAACAGATCCCACCTGAAGAGGATCTGTGGGGAACATTTCCATAGCAACCCTGGTTCTCTGATTTGTCACAATATTTTTACTTAGCAGTCACAATATTTTCATTACAAGCTGAAGCACTTAGAATGATACCTTAATAAGGAGGAAGTAGTATGTGGGCGAGCTGTTTGCTATGAGTACCTTTATTTTATGACTTCTTACTTGGATGAAGCTCGGGAAATTACATAACCACATTGATATTAAAGGCCAAGAAGTTCATGGGTGCCAGGAAAATGAGAACTGTAGAGGAGCATACAACCTTTATTTCATTGAATTACATGTGTGTGTATAATTGTAATGATAAACTTATACATACTAGAGAAAATTCTCAGTACTATCAAGTCAAAAAAATTAAACGCCCCTATCAACCTCACTCAGGTAAAACCCCACTGGTACAATTTTGGTTTAAGGCTTCATGTAGGCTTCTCAGCTGCAGCAGCCACCCCCTCCACCTCCATCCTAGATACACATGCACTGCCAACACTATCCAGAAGAGGGAGACCACCTGTTTCAAAGACACATGCATGAAAATTACAGGAGGGGAGATGGCTTCCTAATCTAGCAAACATTTCAAAGACATTTCCTTTTCCTGATTCAGCCATCAGTGGCCAATAAGTACTTGCAATGTGTATCATGCAATCTGAGATGTAAAAGTTAAAAATGTACCTTGGCTTAAAAATTAATGCCAAGTGGGGGGAGGGATGGGAAGGGATGGGAAGGGGAAACAAAAGAGGAAGCAACAATGCTTGTATTCATTACCTTGCCCATGTAATTAAAACTCCTCTGTACTGTATTTTCACAATAAAAAAATTAATGCCAAGTATCTAATCATTTTACATGCTGCTTACATGTTGAAATGATAATATTTCAGATAAAATGAGTTCAGTATATCATTAAAATTCAATCCAAGTCAGGAGCCATTGGCTTAAATCTGTAATTGTAGTTATATGGGAAGCTGAGATCTGAGGATCCTGGTTCAAAACCAGCAGGAAAGTTCATGAGATTCTTATCTCCAATTAATCACCAAAAAGCTGAAAGTGGAGTTGTGGTTTAAGTGGTAGAGTGCCAGCCTTGAGAGCGTAAGAGCTCAGGGACAGTTCCTAGGCCCGCAGTTCAAGCTCAGGACCAGTACATGCATCCGTGCATGCATGCGAGCATGTGCACACGGTCGTGCGCGTGCACACACACACTCACACACAAGCATTCCAATAGTTTCTTCTTTACCTATGTTAATGTGGCTAAGCAGGAACAGTTAAGTCACGTATGTGGCTCATGCTTATGGCTCACACTGTACTTCTTCTGAGCTGGCTAGTCTTTTCCTTTCCAGTCCTATGGCACCCCTAAGTAGTATACTCTCTGCCTAATTTCTGGTACCTTTGTTTCTCCATAGATGTCTCAGAGTGATCACGAATTCTGCCCTCTCTTAAACTCTTGAAGACATTCCTACAGTCCCAATGTGAACGAAACATCTGCTAACACTGCTGGAGGAGACCTTACTACGGAACATCCTCTTCAGCCCAAGTGTCACCCCAGCTGGATGCCCTGCTCTGTCTAGAAAAATGCTTGTGCTCCTTCCTACACTCTGTCCAGAGGGCTTCAAAGGATATTGAGAATGACATTCTAATGAATCTTTACTAGAACTTCCTAGTGCAACTATATTAAACCTTATTAAACAATTTAAAACACACACACAAAATTCCACATGTGCTAAGTCAAACAATCCAAAGCTGTATGTAACAGTATTTACTGTATGTAGCAGTAAAATTTAGCATTATTCTCTGCCCACCACAAGAATTTCCATGGCCTTCTCCATGCTCATATACACTCTCTTGTAAATTATTTTTTGGAGAGCCATAACTTTATAAAACATTTTTGCTTGAATCTTTTAGGTAAGAACTGTACCATCTCTACAGTCCTTAGATGGACAGTAAAACTGAAAGATTAAAGCACTTAAAAAGGGGACCAAGAATTTCTGAGCTTCTGGATAAGTCATATTCAATACATCAACAAGAGTCTAACATATGCCAGCACCTCACTTACGTTTTCAGCAGATACTTAACACTCTGGTAATCCTTGGGATTGGGAAATTTTAAGGCACTAAAATAAAGATGCCAAAAATTCAACATCTGATCTGTTCAACTTTAGACCAATATGTTAAACTAAAGACAAAGGGAATTCTAGAAGAGGTCAGTGCCCTATAGCTATTCCTACACACCCATCTTAGTGGGTCTGAAATACCAGGAAAGAACAGGCCAGGAGGCCTGGGGAGGGAATAAGGCTCATGGAGAGAGAAGAGTGGAGTAGACACATATTATAAAAAAGAGCACAGAGGCCTGGGCTCAGGGTACACTGAGTAGCCCTGACCTTGGTATCTTACTTTCAGATGATGGCTCTCATAGGAACTCTGGATCAGAGCCCTCAGAACTGGAGATTTGTCAAGTGATTGAAAATAAGATATTTTATGTACAATTTCCTGACCTTTAGTGCTGTCAGCTAACTCAGTAGAAAGTAAATAAGTGAAAAAAAAGCACCATGGAGCTAAACAGATACATCAGTGGGCCAGGTCCTGTCTAAGGTCACTTTTGCCCTCGGTCACAGCAAGACCTCACTGGAGGCCAATGACATGAAATAGAATTTCCATTCAGTTGCCCTTTACCTATGTCCTTGGAGAAGTGGCTTAACCAGCCTTTGCTTCTGATTCCATCTGTGAAGTAAAGTGGGAGTGAGTCTTTCCTCTCCAGCAGCCTGGCTACAAAGTCCAAATTGTAACATACTTGGGGCAATGTCTGACACAGGGTAAAGCACTGAAAATTAACCCACAGGCCCAGCCTTCAAGACCCAACTACAGAAGAATCCCAGACCTTGACCCCTCTCTGAACAGACAGAGAAACCCTGCCTTTCTCTGCTGTCAGTCAAGCAATAAAGTCCCACAAGTGTGAGGCTCAAGAGTCAGCCCTCAGCTGGGCGCTGGTGGCTCACGCCTGTAATCCTAGCTACTCAGGAGGCTGAGATCTGAGGATCGCGGTTCAAAGCCAGCCCGGGCAAGACAGACCGTGAGACTCTTATCTCCAATAAACCACCAGAAAACCGGAAGTGGTGCTGTAGCTCAAGTGGTAGAGCGCTTGCCTTGAGCTGAAGAGCTGAGGGACAATGCCCAGACCCAGAGTTCAAGCCCCACGACCGACAAAAAAAAAAAAAAAAAGAGTCAGCCCTCCATGACCACGGCTGACCAGGGGATGGCCAGGGAAGAATACCAAGGCCTGGAGCCCTGTTACTCCTGCCTTAATGCCACTGTCTTTTGTCCTAACTTAAAAAAGCCAAATGGAAAGGGCTTTAGGTAAAAGAAGCCCTGTGTTACCAGGGCACTCCACTAGAAGAATGCAGAGGCTCAGATGGTGTGCACAATGTCCCAGGACTTCAAAGCTACATTGGCTTTTGTGACCAGGCTGAAAGGCCTCACCAGCTACAATATTAAACTTGTCTTTCTTGCAAAGAGGTGACTTCCTCTGTTAGCTATAGTGGAAGAAGCATTCTTTGCCTGAACAATCACCCCAATGATGAGTCTCAACCATAAGAGGAAGGCGTTGACTGTACAAGAACCCAAGTCTTAGCAGCTCTGTTCCTAGTGTGCAGCTACAAGACTACACTGCACTGTTCACAACCACTTCCTCCATGAATAGAGAGCACTGGAAATTCCAGGGCCCCACCTCTCCAATACCCACAGACAACTGACAGCTAACAAGGAGATTATCACCTCAGCCCCAGTTTGGGCCATTTGAGTGTCTCTGGCTTGATTCCAGATGCTTCTAAAAGCACCTAGCTATCCTGCCCAGAGCAGGCAAGTCCAGCTGCTCTCCAAACACCAAGTGCCAGCAGCCTGCAAAATGCAAGCCTGAAAAGGTAAGTTAAGAAGGTGAGCAGGGTGCCAGTGGCTCACGCCTATAATCCTAGCTACTCAGGAGGCTTAGATCTGAGTTCAAAGCCAGCCTGGAGAGAAAGTCTGTGAGACTCATCTCCAATAAACCACTCAGAAAACGCTGTGGCTCAAGTGGTAGAGCACTTGCCTTGAACTGAAGAGCTGAAGGACGGCACCCAGGCCCAGAGTTCAAGCCCCACGACCGACAAAAAAAAAAAAAAGGAAAGAAAAAAGGTGAGATTGAAGCTAAGAGCTGGGCAGAAACAGAGAGGCATGTAACAAAACAAAGTGCAGCAGCCCTGGGGGAACAAATATGGCAGCAGTAAAGGCGTGGGTACTGAATGAAGCCAAGCACATCTGGAAACAAAGGAACAAGGGTGCTATGGGAAGGGAAGCAGCCCAGAAAGGTACAGAGGCCTGCAGGAACTCAGCTGCCCAAATACCTAGAGGGGGTTGAGGCTGGAGTGAATATAACAATCACAGACCCCAGAAATCTAGATTTTATCCTGCAGGAAAAGAGCCAATACCTAGTAGAGAGCAAGGTCTGCACTTGGGAAAATGATTTCAGGGTGCTAAGAGGAATGAGGCTGAAAGCAGGCAGCCCAAGAATCCAAGACTAGGGTTCAAGCTTGAGTATTTAAGAGGCTCAGTTGGTGGGAGAGAGGCCCAGGCCGTCAACTTAGATACTCCGACAGTGGAAACTGGACACAAATGTGATCTTGAGGGCTAGTGAGAATCCAATGGCAAAGGCATTCGTTTTCTGAGGAACTGTCCAGACTCTTGTGAAGGCCTCTCCCTCAGACACACAGATGCAAGCCCAACAGCCACTGCCTCTTGCACAGGGGCCAGACTGGATGGAATAGGTTCTCAACACAGTGTCCCTACAGGAAAGAAGTCATACCCAAATCTTAAGTCCATTCCTAGCATGCTCATCTCTAATAACTACAGGCAAACCTGTTATTTGCTGAAAGAAGGCAAAAGCCCTAGGGCTCTGAGAAAGGCACCTTGTACCTTCTGGAAGCCCAGGTCACCTGCACCAAAAGCCAAGGGTTCAGGCTAAGCTCCTGCTGGCCTCAGCCCAAAAGCACCTTCCTTTCAATCAAGAGGCCAGCTCCCTGCACAGCTCTGCCAAGCTGCTGACATCAGCTCTAGAAATAAGACACTCAGGCCTAAATCACGGCAACCCTCACCTAGCTGGCTGTCATGCACTGTGGCCATGAAACCTGGGGAGCAATGACAATTACAAGGCCCTCACAGAAATGAAGAGCTACCACAATGCATCAAGAGACGCCACTCTGCACATTGGCCCACAGCTAATGCAGGTCTAAGCAGCACACAAACCACCGACTCCATGTCGGTGGTTCAAGCAACGAAGCCCCACGCTGCCCAAGTACAGGTCAACCCTCCTGACTGGATGCAGGTTCATTTGACGACTAACTGCCAAGGAAGTCCACCTAGACTCTCCATTTAACTAAAGCTAAGTATAAGTATGCCAACAACAACCTACCTGGGGCCATCTAATGAGGACTTTTCCTTTGCTTGGAGGAAAAGTAATTGTTACCAAACTGAGAAGACACACATTGTTAAATAGTATTTGAAGGAATTTTAAAATACCCTATTGATTGAATCTGTTTTCCTCCTCATATATCTGTTTGGCCTCTGCTAGACTTCAATAAGATCAATTTATGCCTGGAAAAATCTTCAAAACAAGAAAAAAACAACAGCAGGAGGGTCTTTGGGTCAGACCCCCTCCTTGGGCTCCTCAGGAACACAGGGAGTCCAAGGTTTCAATGGCAGGCAAAATTTTATTTAATGCCTTTAGAAAAAGACAAGAGGTTTCTAATCCTGGGCTTTTGAGTACATCTGCCCAGGTGGTGATTAGAGACCCAGCACTGTCTTACAGTGACCAAATGTTAATTTCTGGAAGAATATCACCTCACAGCTTCGCATGCTAAACCTTGGCTCACTTCCCTAAGGGTTGTTTTTGTTCTCTTTTAAAGAAAACAAGGGAGAAAAAGAAAAAAAAATAGGTTTGAAGAACTTACACAGAAAATGAATAATGCCTCCAAAGCCCTTGCGGGTTTTCTTCAAAGCTTCAGACCTAAGAAACTGAGTTAAAGTCCAAGAAAAAGTATCAAGACTTGCTTAGAGCACACACCTTGGTGCCCCAGCTGGTAGGAAGGGCATGGTGCAATTGGCAGAAAGGGAAAGAAGTCCTGTAAAGGGCTACCTGGAGACCCCCTACTGCCATCTGCTGGCTGCACAACTTGTACCAAGTGTGAGCTATGTTTTCTGCCTTTGTAAAACAGGTAAAAATATTCATTTGAACTTACAACTGTATGAGATCTTTTATTGTTTTTGTTGTTGTTGTTATTGTTGGTCGTGGGGCTTGAACTCTGGGCCTGGCCACTGTCCCTCAGCTATTCAGCTCAAGGCTAGTGCTCTACCACTTGAGCCAAAGCACCACTTCCCATTTTGTGAGTGGTTTATTGGAGATAAGAATCTCACAGGCTTTCTGGGCTGGCTTTGAACCGTGATCCTCAGATCTCAGCCTCCTGAGTAACTAAGATTACAGGCGTGAACCACTGACTCTCAGTAACAACTGTATGAGTTTTGTAAAGCATACACCCCAAGAAAGTTCTTGTTGTGCAAGCACAGGAGTTATACTCCCTGTGTAATCAGCACCAGGCCTAGGACACAAGAGGCCCAAGATGAGGACATGAAGGATGAACATAGATGGGTGAGTCGCAGGGAAGAAGGGCTGTGATCATCATTGTGTCGAACAGCAACCGGACAAGGGCTCTGCCAGGCTGAGGACACATGGAATGATGGTACCTCTCAATGACCTCAGGCCTTCGCCTCCACTAGGTCATAGACTTTAGACTGTATTGCTTACTGTGCATTCCCACCTGATCTGCTCCAAGGTAGGATGGTGGCCCAGTGAGGCTAAATACAACCAGCAGCTCACAGATATCACAACAGTATCTAAAGACCAGTTCCAGAAGGCAGGACCACTTTTTGCTGTTGTTGGTTTGGGGGCTTGAATTCAGGTCCTGGACACTGCCCCTGAGCTTTTTGGTTCAAGGCTAGCACTCTACCACTTTGAACCACAGCTCCACTCCCAGTTTTCTCATGGTTAATTGGAGACAGTACCAGGGATGGCTTCAAACTGTGATCCTTAGATCTCAGCCTCCAGAGTAGCTAGGATTACAGGCGTGAGCCACTAGCACCTGGCCAGAACCACTTTTAACTTTCATCTTAGCCTATAAGTAGTTACCAGGTATCAGGGCTGAGTACCAGCATCCTGCTGGAGGCCTGAGAACTAGCTGCCATTCGTCCTAATCACTGGACAGAATGAACAGGTGCTCATTTCTGCTGCCTAGAGATATTCTAGGAATGCTCAGGACAGAAGTTCTAGCACTTTGTTCTCTATTTAATTTAGAAACAAATAATAAAGTTTTCATTTTTTTATCCACTTAAAAATAACATATGCTATAGAAAAACTGGAAAATGGAGGGGGAGGAAGAAAAGTATTTACAATCCTACCTCTCAGTGATAGAACTATATAGATTTGCTTGTTTGACAAGATGGCAATAGTGGGCTTTGTAACCCTATTTTTCTATGAGCATATTCTTTTTTTTTTCTTTTTTTTTTAAATTGTATTTTATTTTATTTGAGAACATACTGTACAGGGGGGCTACAATTACATGGGCAGGATAATGCATACATTTCTTACCAAGCATTGCAGCCTCCTCCTTTGTTTACCCTTCACTTCCCTTCCCCGCCTCCCCCCTCCCCATCTATGAGCATATTCTACGGGTAGAAGTTGGTGGGATTCGCCTGGCCTTGATACCATGGTTACACAGCAACACCAGCCTATGTGACCAAAAAGCCAACCAAGGGTCTATGAGACAAGTGCCATGGCCCCGGGTTGCTTCCCATGCTACACTCAGGAAGACATGGATCCCTGGGTGGGCTACCTGCCTGAGTCCTGATCTCAGACTCTCAGCACCAGCACTGTGGAAGCCTAGCTTCATTAAAAAGCACATAATTCTACAGCTCACACTAAACGCACACTCTCAGCACATACACATATTACTTCCCCAGTCCCAGTCTCTCACTTACCAGGCTCTCACTATATTGACCAGGACTTATTTGTAAGTGCTAAGATGGGGGAGGATCTCCTCACAGCACAATGCTAAGATGCCAAGTGTAGTCTGGAGCTCAGGGCAGGAGGCAATCTAAAATGACTTAGGAAAGCAAAGACTAAACCCCAAGGATGAAAACAGCCCGGGCAGGAAAGTCCATGAGACTCTTATCTCCAATAAACCACTAGAAAACCGGAAGTGGCGCACTGTGGCTCAAGTGGTAGAACACTCACCTTGAGCTGAAGAGCTGAGGGACAGCGCCCAGGCCCAAAGTTCAAGCCCCAGGACCGACCAAAAAAAAAACAAAACAAAAAACAACCACTACCACATACACGGACTTCTCGTGCAGGAAGCTGGGCTTTCCTAACAGACACTAGGCACCGAGTGATAGGCTCTGGGCCAATGCCAGTGATGGCTTCCCAGTGGTGGGACAAGTTCTGGGAGCTCCCCTTCAGCCTCCACCAGTTCTCTTTTCCAAACATTTGGAAAAGAATCCACACCTTCTGTTTTATAGGCCAGTGTTTTCTTTTTATAATCCTCTCCCCAGAACTTAAAACCATTCCCACAGTGCCATGGGAGAACCATGTGAGCAGCGATTAACTCAGAAAACAACTGTACAGGCCTCTCATCATAAATCACGGCATGTTTTTGGAGAGCAATGGAGCACCCTCTTCCTAAATTAAAAATGTACCTACCTTTGACTTGCAATTACATATCTAGGAATTTAGAGAGATACTCACATAGCAATATACGCACATCACTGCAGCATTAATTTTAGCACCCAAAAAAGCCTGCACACTACTTAAGTGTCATTTAAATAAATTATGATGCATTCATGCTACAGAATATTGTGCAGCTGAATGCGGCAGCTCTGCAAATGCAACGTGGAAAGATGTCACCGAATACACCAATATAGCAGAGAGCAGTATCTCAACTGTGCACACCACAGTGGTCACGTGACAAGCTGTGCCTCCAGGGCCCCCCCAGGATGAATGGGGATAAAGATGGAATAGGAAGAAATACTTTGCATTTTCATTTTCACCCCACCCCACAGCTATGCTTCTGTATTATTTGAATTGTTTGCTGGAAATAGGAATTTACGTAATAATAAATTTTAAGAAGCAGAGATTAGGGGAGCAGGTGTTCATTGTCAAACACAGCAACAGACAAGGGCCTTGATCTGTTCTTTAGAAAAATCAGAGCATTAGTTCTGAAAGAGTTCCAAGATGGGCCTGCAGAAATATGCCCTGTATCTGCCTGTACACCTGCTAGGTCTCTTTCATGGCACCTGTCAGCCATCGATTTAAGTGACAATTTAAATGGCCAATGCAACCAATGGCTCTCAGTAGATAATAGCTCTAGACCATCCTCTGCTGCTCATGCTAAAATCTGCTGGCTTTAGGACCCCACCTCCTTGTGGCTTAAGTCAAGGTGTCCTGAGTTTGTTGAGAGGAGCTCCCTTCCCAGCCTGTTCCACATTGTAAGCAACCAAGAACACTGCTTCAACATTTCCTTGGTCCCTGCAACATGCCATCTGGCCACTTCACCCTGTCCTACCCACAGTGCCCACCAGTTCTGCCTTGGGCATGTGGCCTCAAGGTGGATGGAGGCTGTGGATGGACAGAGATTTAGTCCTAGCTAAGGGGGAAGGAAGGAAGGCAGGGAGTAGGCCAATTAGGGCTGACCACAACCTGAGCCAACAAAATAGAAAGGTCCAACTACATGTAAAAACTTAGGCTTGCTTTTCCTTCATGTCTACACAAGTACATGATCAAAGCTGCAAAAGAGCAATACGTATCTGAAACACACTGGTACACTACATACAAGGAAGTATAGACAGATTCCATAAGCTCCTGGTAAACATCCATGTTGTCAGTTCTCAGATTCATGCACCAAACCCTCAGTTACAATGGCTTATGACTAATGAAACACCCCTGAAAATGAAGACAGAAGCCCAAGGACACATCAGACAAAGTGGGAACATTGCTACAAATACCTAAGTGTTCCTACACTAAAAATGACTCTCATGATGCAAAATGGCCCAGCATATGAAGCATATCACCAACACCCAATTTTGGAATGGATCTTCACAGAACAAGGTGTAAGTTGGAATTCTCAGTTATTTTCAGCAATAGATTTTACCTTTTCTATTGTTTCCTTGAATGTTTGTACGTGGGAACACCCAAACTGGGGGGAAAGGTCACCCACTTTGCTAAGCCCTCTCTGGAGAGCCTCTTGTACAAGCAAGGCTGCAATGTTATGGGTGCTGTGGAAATACTTTGCTTTGCCCTTCTTGCCTGCACACTTGGCCGTGGCTGGAAGTTGCATCCTCCCCCTCCTCCCGTTCCCCCACCCCATGCTATTATCAGCAGGAAAATGGTAGCCATAAGGAAATTAAGCAACATCTCTAGAAGCCATTAGCCAGAAAGAACAGAAAATACATTTAAGCTGGGAATAAGCAGACTATTACAGAATCTATAAGGCAAACCCAGAGGGTTCTCAAGACATAACATTAAACACACACACACACACACACACACACACACACACACACACACACACACACACACACACACACACACACACACACACACACACACACACACACACACACACACACACACACACACACACACACACACACACACACACACACACACACACACGCTGGTCTTAACGGCTTAACAGCCGTTAAGCTTTTACATTAGATAACTGGGACATTTTGAGAAAATGCTAGCAAAGACCAGAGAAGTGTACCATGTAATAAAAAGCACAGTAACTCATGAACATATCCTTGCCTTGCCTACTTTGGTTTGACACTGTCACATGGGGTCTAACCACTCCACTAAAGACAAAATGAAAGGGCATGATTCTTCATTTCCATCCACACAGACTGGCTATGAGGTCCTCCACAGGAGGTGCTCAGCCATCACCAAAGATGAGACCTCCACCTTAGAACTACAGAAATGGCTGACACTTAGGACACAGAGGTTATCTGTGGCTTACCTGGGAGCCTCAACAATATACCCTACTGATCTATGGGAATTGAGGACATCAACCTGTCAACTGAATGCTTCTTGGAATCTCCAGCTCTACCACCCCGCCATGTGTGCCACCTAAGAGCTCCCTTGTGTATTCATAAATGCTTCTCTTCATCTGTCCTGGGCCAAGCTCTTGAAAATCACAAAGGACTCTTCCTTGTGACTGGGAGGCCATGCTCCCTTATTGACAGTCCTGTGTAACTAGCCCAGCCTGGGATGCTACCAATGACCTTTAGCCTTTAATGTCTGTTCTCTGCCACTCCTGCTCCTAAGTCCTGCTCTGTGTTTCAATGCTGAACTCCTAAGGAAAGTCAATCCTGACATGCTGAACTACATTCAAATGCAGAAAAAGTTGTACCCAGGCTCTTCTAGGTATCTTTCTGGATCGTCTTAACATCTGGAAATATTATGGTGTTTGAGTGACAGATAGTGGATTTAAGATAATATACCATGATCCAATTTTATGATCCTAAAAATAATTTCATAAAGTCATTAAATAATAAAGATTTTAATAGGAAATTATCCACTCCAGTAGCTCATTAGAATTCCTGTCCCATGTGGCCTTGCATGGAGGAGAATGATATTGAAGGTCTTCTACACGAAGTTTCCAACACCAGGGGATGCTGTCACAGCTTCAAGATCCACTGTTTTCTTCAGGGCTGCTTTCAATTTTGAAGGATAAAATATTAGCACATTACAAGAAAAATAAATAAAAGAAACACCTGGACTTCTCACTGTGGAACATCCAATCTTCTGTATCCATGAGTTTTCCACAAGATTCACCCAACCGTAATCAAAAACAATTTTTTTAATTGCAGCTGAGAAGGAGAGGTACAGTTCAAGTGGCAGAGTACCAGCCTTAGCAGAAAAAGCCAAGCAATAATGCAAGACCCTGAGTTCAAGCCCCAATTCCAGTGAATCCACATACACGCACAAAACTGCACCCTAAGAATAAATAGACTTCTTTCTGTGTCATTATTCCATAAACAATATAGTGTAACAACTATTTATATAGCATTTACATTGTATTAGGTATTCTAAGTAATCTAGAGACCATTTAAAATGAATGGGATGGTTTAGGATTGCAGGTTTGTGATAGAGCAATTGCTTAATATGCACAGGCCTTGGGTTTAATCTCTAACATAAAGAAAATAATTAATATACAGGACACTGGGCATTGGTCATATGCAAATATTAAGCCACTTTATGTAAGGTACTTGAGCATCCCCAGATTTGGGGGATGCTCAGTGGGGTCTTGAAACCATCCCCTGAGATATGAGGGAAGACTATATGTTTCCCTAAATCATTTCTTACATCTTTATCACTTAATGTCTTTGTCTTATATCGTTATTATATTGTTTAAAGAATCTGGTATCCTATTTTTCTCAACAAAACTGTGCCTTCTCTGTATGAAGCTATGGAATCTTCACACCCATCACTGTTGGTGGCTGTCTATGCCTGAGTAGGCAGAATGTACTTAATCCCTAGGCAGTCTAAGGGGCATTAGAGCTGCCAACTACAAATTAGTGTGTCAGTTTACAATTCAGGGTGAGGAGGAATAGAAACAAATATAAGTAAGTGTCAAGTGAGTGATGAACAGGATCAGACTTCCTGGCCCAATTTCTATATTAACAGCCACTAAAGAGATAAAGGCAAAGCAATGTTTTCTATTATTATTCTCTGTCTACATAGCATCTACATTAATGCTCACTGAATGACTTGGGTGGGGGCAGGGAAGAAGGGAAAGAGTTGGGGGAGGAATATGAGGGAATCCAATTGTTCCTTAAAAACATTCTCCTGCTGGGTGCTGGTGGCTCACGCCTGTAATCCTAGCTACTCAGGAGGCTGAGATCTGAGGATCTCCATTCAAAGCCAGCCCAGGTAGGAAAAGTCCTTGAGACTCTTATCTCCAATAAACCACCAGAAAACCAGAAGTGATAGAGCTGAAGAGCTGGGGGACAGCACCCAGGCCCAGAGTTCAAGCCTTATGACTGACCAAAAAACAAACAAACAAACAAACATTCTCCTAAACTGGCACTGGTGGCTCACATGTAGAATCCTAGCTACTAAGGCTGAGATCTGAGGATCTGGCAGCTCAGGCAGAAAGTCTATGAAACGCTTAATTCCAATTAACCACCAAAAAGCCGAAGTGGTACAGACCTAGCCTTAAGCACAGGTCAGGGACAGCGCCTAGGCCCTGAGTTCAAACCCCATTATTGTTATTCACTGAACACACACACATAAATAAAGTTATAAATAAGGCATCAGGTAAGGTGAAAACACAGAACAGACTGGCAGAACATGACATGAACTGCTCTGGAAAATGGGATACTGGATTAAAACGAGCCTACTTGAAATGCCCTTCTGTGCCTCTGCTATAACCCTGAGAGGGCCCCTACCTTGGAGAGCCCCTGAAACTCCAGCCTAGGCCCCAGGGTGAACACAGATGGAGCACATCTGAGCTCAACCTGCAAGGAAGGCAGCCCAAGAAACCACAGCCTGAAGGACAGACTCACAGCAGACACAACCCACACCAGCAAGCAACCGTCAACCAACTTACAGAAGCAAAAGCCAAGGACAAATGATTGTTGCTTGATTTGGAGGATGGTTGTTACACAGTCTCATTGTAACAACAGCTGACTGGCATACCTGGCACCCTTAAAGGGAACCCACACGCCAGAAAGAAAACAGTCTTCCCAAATTCAAGAAACAGGTATGTGCCACTCACCAGACTCGCCTTTTTTCTTTGAACCAGACTTCTTCTTTGTAGGAACTTCTTGCTTTGAGGCTTCCTGGCTCTGGACTGTATCTGCATTTTTACCCTGGGTTGGAGCTGACTCTGCCTTCCTACCCTGATTGGCAGCAGTGTCCACCTTTTTGCCCTGGTTGGAGGACCCTTCTGTCTTTTTGCCTTGGTTTGGGGCTCCCTCACCTTTTTTGCCTTGATTAGGGGATCCCTCTGCTTTCTTTCCCTGGTTGGAACTACCCTCCGCCTTTGTGCCCTGATTAGCAACTGATTCTGTCTTTTTGCCCTGATTGGGAGCTCCCTCCCCCTTTTTGCCCTGGTTGGGGCTCCCCTCTGACTTCTTACCCTCCCCCTTTTTGCCCTGGTTCTGGGCTCCCTCCCCTTTCTTGTCCTGGCTTTGGGCCCCCTCTGCCTTCTTGCCCTGGTTCTGAGCCCCCTCTGCCTTCTTGCCTTGGTTCTGGGCTCCCTCTCCCTTTTTGCTCTGGTTCTGGGCCCCCTCCCCCTTTTTGCCCTGGTTCTGAGCCCCCTCCCCCTTTTTGCCCTGGTTAGGACATCCTTCCACTTTTTTGCCCTGGTTCTGGGACCCCTCCCCCTTTCTACCCTGGTTCTGAGCCCCTTCCCCCTTCGTGCTCTGATTCTGGGACCCCTCTGCCTTTCTGCCCTGGTTGGGAGACTCCTCCACTTTTTTGCCCTGGTTCTTACCCTGGTTCTGGGCTCCCTCTACTTTCTTACCCTGGTTCTGGGGTCCCTCTGCCTTCTTGCCCTGGTTCTGGGGTCCCTCTGCCTTCTTGCCCTGGTTCTGGGGTCCCTCTGCCTTCTTGCCCTGGTTCTGGGGTCCCTCTGCCTTCTTGCCCTGGTTCTGGTCACCTTCTCCTTTTTTACCTTGATTCTGGGCTCCATCTACCTTCTTGCCCTGGTTCTGGACAGTATCCCCTTTCTTGCCTTGGTTCTGGGCTCCCTCTACCTTTTTGCCCTGGTTCTGAGCTCCTTCTCCTTTCTTGCTCTGGTTCTGAGTACCCTCCACCTTCTTACTTTGGTTCTGGGCTCCCTCCCCCTTCTTGCCTTGGTTCTGGGCTCCCTCCCCCTTCTTGCCTTGGTTCTGGGCTCCCTCCCCCTTCTTGCCTTGGTTCTGGGCTCCCTCCCCCTTCTTGCCTTGGTTCTGGGCTCCCTCCCCTTTCTTGCCTTGGTTCTGGGCTCCCTCTCCTTTCTTGTCTTGGTTCTGGGCTCCCTCCACCTTCTTACTTTGGTTCTGGGCTCCCTCCCCCTTCTTGCCTTGGTTCTGGGTTCCCTCCACCTTCTTTCCCTGGTTCTGTGTTCCCTCTCCTTTCTTGGCTTGGTTCTGTGTTCCCTCCCCTTTCTTGGCTTGGTTCTGGGATCCCTCTCCTTTCTTGCCTTGGTTCTGGGTTCCCTCCCCCTTCTTACTTTGGTTCTGGGTTCCCTCTACCTTCTTACTTTGGTTCTGGGTCCCTTCCATCTTCTTGCCTTGGTTCTGGGATCCCTCTCCTTTCTTGCCTTGGTTCTGGGATCCCTCTCCTTTCTTGCCTTGGTTCTGGGATCCCTCTCCTTTCTTGCCTTGGTTCTGAGCATTGTCACCTTTCTTTCCCTGGTTCTGGGCCCCTTCCCCCTTTTTGCCCTGGTTCTGGGCTCCCTCTAACTTCTTGTTCTGGTTTGGGCTCCCCTCTCCCTTTTTGACTTGGCTCTGGCCCCCCTCTGCCTTCTTGCCCTGGGCAGTGGCTGAGGCACTGCCCTTGGCCCCTACTGGAGGTACAGCCATCATAGGCACCTCCTTGGGAGAGGCTTCCAAGATGGCAGACTTTGAAGCAAGAACCTGGACAGAATTCACTACAGAACTAACCGCTGGCTGCACCTTTGCCACTTTTTTCTCCTTCTTCTTTTTGTCTTTAGGAGAAGAGGCCAACTTCTCTTGAGGCATGGCGGGTACCATGGCTACAGGGGAAAGGACCACAGGAGACAGGACTGGGGTTGGGGCCACAGCCACTGCAGGTGCGCGCACTGGTTCCTTAAGGAGGATGGTCATGTTGGGGGCCAGGTCGTGGTCAGGTATCTTCCCATTGGGTTTCTCTTCCTTTTTCTTGGTCTTTCCTTTCTTCTCCACAGTTTTCTCCTTCTTTTTCTTATCTACTTTCTGGTGGTGAGTTTTTGCCATCTCCTTGCGCTGGTTGGCGAGGGCTTCTTCATAGGACGTCTCCTTCATGGAGAAGGTTGACACCAGGAAGATGCCAATGGCAGAAACCACCATAAACCCGCCAAAGACCACAACCCCCAAGGTCTGAGTGTCGTAAATATCCATGCTGGTCGGCTTCCTTTCCACCTGCCAAACACATACATGTAGATTACTTTCTGGAGAAACTGAGGCACATGAGACATTTCTATCTCCCCACCCTCCATCACTTAACCTAAGGTGTCCCTGTTTTTCCAGATTGAATTCAAAATAACAAGTGCAAGAAATCTTTGGTGCCCAACTCTTCTTAACTCTTCCTCTTCAGAAATAAGCATGTTTTAAAACTCAGTTCTGAGTAGTCCCATTTAGTACTAGAAGACATAAACAACAGATGGATGGCAGCATGCAGGTTGATACCTGATATGTAATGCTTCTAACTCAAGATGCTCCCTAGTGTAGCAATCAAAAGTGAGCATCAACGTGCAAACAAGGTGTGAAACACCAAGGTGGAGCAACTGGCAATGCTGACTAACTGAACTGTCCCACCTAATTAGGCACTAGCCATAGTAGATTATCACAGAAGGTAATCAGAGACAACAATACTTCTTTATACTCTTAATAGCATCTCACCGATGGCCTTCCATACCTAGGGTCACAGGTAGAAGAACTGTCCAAGGCTGGCCCCCAGCAAAGCCTCAAGACCCTACTTAAAAATAATAACTAAAGCAAAAACAGAGGCTGTGATCATGGCTCAAGTCGTAGAATACCTGCCTAGCAAGTGTGGGTCCCTGTGTTCAAACTCCAGTACCAACAATAACTAAAACACAAAAGTCAACTCAAACATATCTGCAAGCTCTCCAGCTGCACTCCTGACTGTCATCTCCTTTTGTTACCTCCCTTTATCCCTAGTGCAGCTAAACATAACTACCTAGGTTCCAAGACAGTCTAAGAACTTGGTAAGGAAAAGGGGGAAAAAAGCTTTTTGCCTGCAATACCTTCTGAAGTACCATTTGCATGTCTCTAAGTTGGGAATTTGCAGTCTCTAAGTTTGGAATTTCACACCTGCTGTGTCACCAGGCTCTTTACCACACAACGCAAACCCAACGCAAGACAACCCACACCATTCTAACTGCCTATGTACCAAAGTCTAAAGGGTCAGAGACAACTGAGTCCACTCTCCTTGGTAGAAGTCCCTGAGATTTGTTTGGATACATTCAGCTTTTTTTTTTTTTAATTTCTTCAATTCGTTCTTCTCTCCTCTCACCACTTCTTACAATTTAACACTAGAATATGTTCTTGTTAATGTTACTAATTCATGTTCATATTGCCAAATCCAGTGGATACTTTTCATTCTTCATTTCATTCGAACTCGTCTTTTTCCTTGGGCAGTAGTAGGGTTTAAATTTAGGGCTTGGGCTCACTCATCTTGCACTACTATTTGAGCCACACCTCCAGCTCTGGTTTTTGCTTGTTATTTTGGAGATAAGAGTCTCAGAACTTTTGCCTAGACTAAGCCTTACATCATAAGCCTCAGGATCTCAGTCTCCTGAGTACCGAGAATTACAAATGTGAGCCACCTGCATTAACTCTTCACTTGAGCTTTAAATTAAACATTTTATTGTTCAGTCTTTCTTGAAATACTATCTTATAACTCCTGTGACAACTCATTCACTTCCAGATTTTTTTTTTTTTGAGTGATGGTTATTAGGGTTTGAACTCAGGGCCTTGTGCTTGCTAGGCAGTTAGTTACTCTACCTATGAGCCATGCCTCCATCCCAGCTTCTTTTCACTGAGATGGAGTCTTTCAAACTTGTCTGCCCTTGAATCATGATCCTCCCGTGTTTCAGCATTCCATACAAATGGGATTACAGGCATAAACCACTACATCCAGCTATAGGTTGAGAAGGCTTTTTTACATGTGTGCCTAAGGGGGCCTCACACTTCAATCATCCAGATCTCAGCCTCTCAAGTAGCTTTACACTCAACTCTTAAGTCAAATTAACACTATCAGTAGCTCCAAATTCCTGAACTAGAGGGAGAGAAAAAAACTGGCCCCTCTACACGTGATAGAATTGAGTGTAGAATAGGTGGGCAACTGAGAGGGCACAGCATAAAGAGAAAGGAGGAAGACAGCACTGCCCTCCAGGATCCTAATCTTCAACACTGTGGGAGCCAAGGACAAGCTGTCCGTTGGGAGTTCAGACATTGAAATTCTCTTTCCTCATTTGAGTGGGAGCGAGAGACCAAGTAGGAATCCCTAAACAGCAATAATCATGAAACCAAAAGTGTGACAAGAAAGGGAGATTGTTTTAAGCATTTCAACATGGTATTCGAAGACAAATCTCTTTCTAGTAAATTCAAAAGGTTGCACAGTGTCTTTCGGGTAAGACCCTTGAGGAATGTTGGATACACCCATGATAAGGACTTCAGCACACACCTTCCAGGATTCTCACTCCCCACTGGCTGCTGTGACACTCCCCAACAGAACTTAGTGCCCTGAGGTGTTCAGGGATAAGACACAACTCTCTCCATCCAGTTATCACCATGGCAAATGAGGTGTGAGGAGAGCTCACAGAGACCTTTGAACCCCAGGCAAGGAAGCATTTATGGACGTGTGTTCTGATCTCTGGCTGTGAGGGAGTAACAAGTAAGCCTTTGTCACAAAGGTGCATTTGTGAAAGGCTTATTTGTAAGAGCCATAGAAGCTACACTAATAAGCCTTTGCAGGACGCATCTCAGCTTAGGTATTGAAAGGAAACTTGTCTTTTGCTAGATCTCCAACAGCAGGGCAAGAGGAACAAGAAGGCTTGTCAGTCAACCCCATTTAGTGGTAGGCATCCACCTACTCAAATTCCTCCCAGTCTTCCCCAAGACATCTCAAGGCCCGGCCAGCAGAGACACATTCAGGTACAAAAAACTAAATTATAGTCACTATAGTCAGCCTATTCAGATAACAAGACTTCTGGAGCACCAAGCTTCTCCAGAGGCAGTCTGCCTCATCCGGGACACAGCTCCACAAACCCCAAATGGCTTCCCAACAAATCTGCATTTAAGGGGTAGCCTCTCATGGAACTGCAGTTGGCACTGGTCAGCAGACCCTGACACAGTGTACGGCTATCCACAAAGCAGAGCCTGTTCATAGCCGAAAGACTGTGGAACTCTGTGAAGCCTCGTGCTTTCCAGTTTCCCAACTCTAGCAGAAAAGCCACGGTTGGAAAATTAGCCTTTCATCTAAGTCCACATAGGCAAACATGAGATACAAAAATACATTCTCTGTGGAGAGCTCAGAATCAAGAAAAGCAAACTCGGGAGAATATTTTTCTTCTACAGTACACACAAATGTATGTTTTATAACAGGAGAAATGTGTCTTCTCAACTTCTGCAGAACAAGTTGCTTTAAAAAGAAATTACATCCTCGCCACTAATTCCTGAGTTAGAATTTAAAAGAAAGCTTTCACAGGAAAATGAAAAACCCTAGTCTTTAGTAATACACTGAAGCATTTAAGGCTATGGCAGTACAACCACAAACAGCAAAGAAATAAGTAATGAAAAACCATCTTTCTGCTGCTCCAGTCAGCCTTGGTGAGGCATAACTATATCCTGAGAGATTCCTGACCAGCAGAACTGATAAGGTTAGAGAGCCTTGCAAACATACTCTTGAGAAAGCATCCTGGGGGCTTTATTCCTGACATTTGTGTGGTGCTAGGAGCCTCCTAACCTAGTCTCCTCCAAGAATGTATTCCAGGACTTTCCCCAGGACCAGGAATAGGTGGGCAAAGAATCAGGTAATATTTGTGTACCCACTCAAATATTTTATATGGTCTAACCACAAGGACTCTATATTCTGTCAATCCCAGTAACTTCTGTTAAACAGGTACTTCTACTTATCCCCTATTGCTGATACACTAAGAGTAAGGGCAAAATAGGGAGGCCCTTCCAGGGAAGGAGGGAGGAAGCCACTAAGGGCTGAGGATCATTTCTATGTTGAGCTGAATGAAAACACAATGAGCATATCTATCGCCAAAAGAATAGCTTTTTGTAAGAAATGAGAGGCAGGCTCAAAGGGTTTATTGGGGGACAGACTTGCCAGGCTGCTCCAAGCACTAATGGAGGTAGCAGCAGTGGACAGGTATGGGTAGAATTTAACAAAATTTTAAGGGGCAGTCAAATGGGTCACATGGGCAGTCACATGGGTCACATTATATGGACTATGGGAATTCAAGGAAGAGAATCTGAGAA
Source organism: Dipodomys merriami (assembly GCF_024711535.1). Lineage (NCBI taxonomy): Eukaryota > Metazoa > Chordata > Mammalia > Rodentia > Heteromyidae > Dipodomys > Dipodomys merriami. The sequence continues at coordinate 1,019,810 of NW_027205004.1, read as the reverse complement.
AGATGTGTTAGCTGGGAATTGTTACTACAGGAATTGGGGAAGAGACTCACATTCCGAGAAGGAGTATAACAAGACTGTTTCAACTGGGGTGGCAATTTGTACATTATATCAGGAAAACAGTATAGCATCGGGAAAACAGAAACAGGTAGGGACTCAGGGCAAGGACTCAGTCAGCAAGCTGACTCTGAGACCTCAGACTTTCCTATTCTTAAAATTTGGGGAACAAAAGGAAGTTAAGGCTGCAAACTCCCCTGACATCCATCTGCTAGTTTATGTGGTCTAAACAACAAAGTTCAGTCAGGCCAATTTGGCAGTTGGGATTTGGGTGGGTTTCATGAAGTGACCCTCCGCGGCAGCCCTGTGGCTTGTCTTATCACTAAGCAGGGGCTCCATGGTGGATCACGTTGGTCAACAAGGACAAGCCTCCAGATCCATTTCCTGGGCATAAGGTTTAACTTTTCAAGAAGATACAGAACTGAAACAACAGGTACAATGAAACAATAGATGAACAAAAGGCCAAAGTAGGCATGGCTGCACCAAAATCATTATCTCTTTAAAAATGTTAAACATTATCCTAAAAAGTCTGAAACATCCAAATACTAAAAAATTCTGAGCGTGACATTATGCCACAAGTGACAAAGTCCACACCGCACCTGATGCGATGGTCTCAATCAAAATACAGATGTGGCAGTGCAACACACCTGCAAGCCCAGCACTTGAAACGTTGAGGAAGGAGGACTCAGGACCTAGGAATGAGGATGTAGGCCAGCCTGGGCTACACAGCAAGACTCTGACTCAAACAACAACAAACTGAAACAAAAACTGTATACAGTGACCTTCAGGTTATGCATACACGGAATGCATTTACAGGAAATGTAAATTTAGTTTCAGACTTGTGTTTCATCTCTAAAAGATATCATATAGTATAAATATTGAAATTCCCAAACCTGAAACTCTTCTGGATTAAGAATTTCAGCTAAGACAGCCAACTTGTTATGAAAGTTTCAACATAGAAAATAACCCATTTCCCATCACTCGTCTATCAAATCCAAATAGTCATATATTCACATCAATTTATGTATTCTTATTTGTATATGTGTGTGTGTGTATATATATATATATATATGTATCATCTCATTCTATAGAAAGCCAGCACACTTTATATTTTTACACCTATTTTACACACGAACAAAATATAGTGTTTTATATGCTGGCAATGCTATATAAGGGATATTACAATCCTTTTTTTTTCTTTTAACTGAATTTCATTTGTGAGATTTATTTAGATACAAATAACTAGACCACACTACCCACACTGCCCGCACTACCATATATGTAAGTTTTTAAAATGTATACTGTTCACATGAAACAATATGTGCTATATTTATCTTCATATACCACCCTGCCATGCAGGGTCCCTTCCTGGAGGCCATCGTTGTGACAGAAGTCCTTTGACTATTTAGAAGTTATTGTCTTGTAAAAATTTCAGTAATGCTTTTGCAGTTAGGTTTTCAATCACTTGGTATTTGTTTTAGTATATAACAGGAAATGGCTACATGCCTTTCCACATCAGTTTAACTACCAGCACCATTCCCTGACCATTCTCTTCCTTCCTTCCTCAGTGTCATTGGTCACAGGGGCAGGGAAATGAGGACTGTTTCTGGACTTAATATGGTGCTCTACTGATATATTTACTTATCCCTGCATCAATACCATGTTTTTAGCTTATTTATCTCCTCCGGAATTTATACTGTACTTTGGGAACTTCCTATCAAGAACACTGTGTGCTTACTACAGTACATTGATTTAAATGTTTTCTTTCATACTTTGGAAGGTATTTTGTTTTTGCTTTGCTTTGTTTATGCTGGTCCTGGGGCTTGAACCAAGGGCTTGGGCACTGCCCTTGAGCTTCTGTGCTCAAGGCTAGCACTCTACAACTTAAGCCATAGCTCTAATCCTGGCTTTTTTTTGGTAGTTTAGAGAAAAGTCTCATAAGCTTTCCTTGCCTGGACTGGCTTCAAACCTGTATCTTCAGATTCCTTGTTAGCATCTGAATAGCTAGGAATGCAAGCTGGAGACACCAGTGCCCTGCTGTTTTTGGTTTGATTTTGTTTTAGTTTTTCTCCATAGACACGACACCTTACATGCCTTTTGTTATTAAGGTTAGCTATTTTCAAGTGTTCTGGGAAAAAAACAATACCATCATAGATTACTTTTTTCTATTCTTCCAATTATAAATAACCAGTAAAATTATACACTCTTGCATGTTTTCATTTACCTTGTTATTACTCTTGTCAAATCTAGACATTTGTAGGTTCTCTTCCACTTTCTTTGTTAAAAAAAATTATCTGTGGGGGGAAAAGGTAAGTGTCTTGCTTTCTAAACTGTATTATCTCATTTTTTCTTATTGTCTTAACAGCTGGCAGAAAACTCCCATGTGGATTAGGCAGAGCTGGTGGGAAGGGAGCATTCCCCAGTTTCCATTTCTAATTGGTTTATTATCACCTGTCATATGAAGTTTTTGGGTAGAAATTTTTCCTGGGTTGAATAACACATCTTTTTAGCAATATAGTGTTTTTAAAAAAAACAACTAAGCACTGAATTTTAGCAAATTCTTTTCCCTTAACATTTGACATTTTCTCCTTTAATTTGAAATGTATTGGATATATTAGTCTCTCCACCTTTGTCTGCTCAGGGCTACAATATCCAAGACCTCCAATGGAGGCCTGAAAGCACAGTACACTAATAAGTTATGCACAGTAAGAGAAGAACAATAACAAAATAGAATCAATATAATGATGTAATACAACTGACAGTATCACTACTCAGGTGGCTTGGGGCTATAAATCAGGGTTGTGCAGGTAGCATATACAGTGTGGTTATACTAAATAAAGGGAGAACTCGTGGCCTGAGTGAGATGAAGGTAAATAGCGTGAGATTTCCCCACACTGGTAAGAATGGCACATAATGAACAACGTATGACATCTAGGATCTTCCACTTAATATTCTGGCCCGAGATTAACCTTGGGTAACTGAAGCAGCCAAAGAGTGGAACCATAGAGGGAAGGGGCTACTGTATAACAACACATAGTCTACTAAACTTAAGGATGGCTGTATGGAATAAATGTTCCTCCATTCTTTTCTTTTTTAAGTATTATCTCTAGATTTCATTTGCTCACTTTTTTTTTTTTTTTTTTTTTTTTTGCTTGACAGTCCTGGGGCTTGAACTCAGGGCCTTGGTCACTGTCCCTGAGCTTCTTTTTGCTCAAGGCTAGCACTCTTCCACTTGAGCCACAGCGCCACTTCTGGCCTTTTCTGCTTATGTGATACTGTGGAATAGAACCCAGGGCTTCATGCATGCTAGGCAAGCACTCTACCTACCACTAAGCCACACTCCCAGCCCTGTTCACATCTTATGTGGGATTTGTACCATCTTCCAGAGTGAGAAAAAAAATCAACGTTAGGCTATTCTCTGATCCTGCTATCAGATTACTTAATTGGGAGTGAGGGGTGTACAGGTCCTGGGGCTTGAATTCAGAGCCTGGGCACTTTTCCTGAGCTTTTTTTGCTCAAGGTTAATTCTCTACTACTTGAGCCATAGCTTAACTACTGGCTTTATTTATTTATTTATTTTGAGTAGTTATTAGTGTTTAGAGTCTCACAGACTTTCCTGCCTAGATTGGCTTCAAACACCAGTCCTCAAATCTCAGCCCCCAGAGTACTTAGGATTACAGGCATGAGCCACCAGCACCTGGCAAGCTTTCAGATTTTTAACCATGATTTAAAAGTAACTTTTTTGGGGGGGTGGGGGGGTCCGGTCATGGGGCCTGAACTCTGGGCCTGAGTGCTGTCCCTCAGCTCTTCAGCTCAAGGCTAGCACTCTACCACTTGAGTCACAGCGCCACTTCCAGCTTTTTTCTTTCTTGCTTATGTGGTGCTGAGGAATTGAACCCAGGGCCTCAAGCATGCAAGGCAAGCGCTCTACCACTGAGTCACCTTCCCAGCCCTTAAAAGTAACTTTTATGTATCCTAGACATGGACACAGACACAGACACACACACATAAACACACACATACAAATCTAGCATACATAAGTGTACATAGACACAAATAAATAACAAAATTCTCATGAAGCAGGAACTCAATTTTAATACATATGATACACTGCTATTTTTTATTTTTTTATTTTTTTTGTTTGGTTGGTTGTGGGGCTTGAACTCTGAGAAGGGGCACTGTCCCTGAGTTCTTCAGCTCAAGGTGAGCGCTCTACCACTTGGGCCACAGTACCACTTCCAGTTTTTTGGTGGTTAATTGGAGATAAGAGCCTCATGGACTTTCCCGCCAGCTGGCTTTGAAGCCCTATCCTCACATTTCAGCCTCCTGAGTATCTAGGATTATAGCCGTGAGCCAATGGCACCTGGCTACAGTGGTATTTTCTAAGCCATCAAAAATTCAAGTTTTTCACAACAAAACAGACTTTTAGGCTAGCCCTATGGTTTGAAATTTTAGATGATGTGACATTTGGTAACTTTTGCTGGACTGTGATTGTGCATACTACAAGATTCTGCATATACTTTTTTTTTTTTTACAAAGGAAAATATTCATTTTGTCTTTCAAATCTACATACTATGCTCAGGGAAACTAATATCAGGAGGATAGTGGTCAGAGGCCTGGACAAAAAGTGTGAAATGGGGGGCGGGGCGGAGCCGGGAAGGGATGGGAAGGGGAAACAAAGGAGGAAGCAACAATGCTTGATAAGAAATGTACTCATTATCTTGCCCATGTAATTGCAACCCCTCTATACGGTATTTTCACAATTAAAAAAAAAAAGTGTGACATCCAAGAAAGAAGCTGGGTATGGTGGCATGCACTGCCGTCTCTTACATGGCTTAGACATTAGCATCATGACTCCATACCAGCCTGGGAGAAAATGTCTGTGAAACTCTCCTCATATACTTTTAATTCAATTTCAATAATCTTATGTACTACCACTAGGTTTTTGTCTGCCCAAACCTAGTAGCCATCGAGAACTCTTAACTTTTCCACTATGATAATGGCCCCACCTATTTCTTTATTGCAATGATTCAATTTATGCTTTATTTGGAGATCATCTTGGTAAGTGAACATAAAGTCAGAATTATTACACCTTCCTAGTGCTTGCTACTTCCCTCTCTCCCTATATTATAATGACTTTCTTTATCCTATTAATTTTTTTCATTAAAGTCTAGTTTAATCATTTAACTATTTTTAAGTTTAGCGACTTTTTGTGGGATTAATACAGGCCTGGAACCTAGTTTCCGCTTCAACCTTGTGTTTATGCTCTTAAAATAGCATATAGTTGCATTTTAAGGCTAGTGGCAGGAAGTGGTGCTGTAGCTCAAGTGGTAGAGTACTCACCTTGAGCTGAAGAGCTGAGGGACAGCGCTCAGGCCCAGAGTTCAAGCCCCACGACTGACAAAAAAAAAAAAAAAAGAAGAAGAAAGGAAGGCTAGTGGCAATTTATCTTTTCAACTGGTAGGTTTAGTATACTAACATGTACTGCAATTTCCTACACAATTAGACTTGTTTATACCCTTCATTTTATTCTTCCTATTTATGACACTTCTTTATCTCCCTCTTCTTTTTTTGCATTCTGTTTGATTATATAAGTATTATCCTTTATTTCTTATATGGTTTGGAAGCTAACATTCTATTTTTAAATGAGTACTTTAAAAAAAAATCCCAACCCTAAAATGTTCTTTCCATTTTCTCAACATCCGTACTTGACTCAATTTCACCTATTCTTCCACCCACTGATCCCCAAGAGCAGAACCTACAAATCCTTATGCCTACTGCTTTCCATCTGACAAGAGCTCCTCCCCACCCTCTCTCACATCTGGACTAATCACTGTGATTCTGTCCCAGACAGCAGACACTTGCTGGTTTAAATTCCTCAACTGCTTGCCATGTGCTCATCACTGCTTCTTGCATTTCACTCTTTCTGGCAGGATCTTTCCAAAAAACATCCCTGATGAGTTCCTTGATAAAGTTTCAGCCCTCAGAGACCTGAAAAGATTTGTTTCACCCTCATTCTTCATGAAGGCATTAACTGCATACAATAACCATACTGACAAAGTTCTCCCACCTCTTTGAAGATTCCATTTTTTTTGCCTTGGCAGTGGGAGGGTCACTATTGTGATGTCTGTCAACTGTCATTTCTTATCTTTTTAGCCTTTTTTTTTTTTTTTTTTTTTTGCCAGTCCTGGGGCCTGAACCCAAGGCTGGGACACTGTCCCTGAGCTTCTTTTGCTCAAGACTAGCACTCTACCACTTGAGCCACAGCGCCACTTCTGGCTATTTCTGTTTATGTGGTGCTGAGGAATCAACCCCAGGGCTTCATGCATGCTAGGCAAGCATTCTAACACTAAGCCACATCCCCAGCCCCTCCATCATTCTTTTAAAGAAACATCTCAGGGTTCAAAAGATTCCACACTGCCCACCCCAAAAAAAAAAAACAAAAAACCCTATGGGTGTATATTTAATCTTATTCGGGCTAATTGTGCTTTCCAAGATGGAGGAGTCATCAAAATTCCATCAATTCAAAAACAAAAAAAATCCTTGGCCACTGAGTTCTTGGAAAATTGTCTGTTCCTTACTAGCAGAACTAACTCTTAATTCAATTTTATTTCCTTTATGCTATCACTTGGGAAAACTTGTAGCCATAAGCTCCCCTATCAGTCCTCTCTTGGGCTGAATCTAACCAGCTCTTCAATTAGTCCTTGAGTTACTTATCCCCTTTTTCAAGTTTGCTTGGCTTTTTTTTACAGTACCATTTTTACCCATTTTCTGTCTTTTTGCCTTCTTTCCTATCTTTAATAGACATATGTATTATATGTACAATACAACGTAATATAGAATGTATACCTTATAATATAACATACATGAATATATAAAATATATTTGGTGAGGTTTTACCAGTGGCAAACCTTTAGGATCTTGTCTCCTAAATTCAATTTTATCTTTGCTTCAACTAAACCCTCCAGGAAGTCAATAGCCAAAGATGCAATTGTACTGAGGCAGGAGTCTCAGGTTAAAATGGTCCTGGAGACTTTGCTCTCTAGTCTCAGAACAAAATAGACAAGCTCCCACCATTCTCATCCCTAGCTACTGACTAGAAGCCTTTTATTCACAGTGCAGCCCTCCAAGAACTCAGAACAGACGCAGAGTACGAGGGAAGGTTCAGTTCCTACTCCCCACCTTAGACAAATCCCTGTACAAACTGGACACTAAAATCCCAAGATGACTGCAGCTTCCATAACTTCCTATCCCTGATTGATTTATGGCCCCTGGCTATCTCTTTGGGACCTCCCCAAGTTCAACTGAGAGCTCTTTTAAAAAAAATTCTTATTAACTTTCTAGAATTCTTCTAAGAAGGCCTCAGCATTCCTCATCTAAAACTTTAAGTGTAACCTATGATTTTTTTTTAATGTGTGTTCTAGATGCTGCCCCTGAGTTTTGTTTTGTTTTTTTTGGCTCAAGGCTGATGCTATACCACTTAAGCCACAGCTTCACTTCCAGCTTTTTTGATGGCTAATTGGAGACAAGAGCCTCACAAACTTTCCTACCCTGGCTGACTTCAAACCACAATCCTCAGATGTCAGCCTCCTTAGGATGAGAGGCACGAGCCACCACAGTGCTTGGTAACCTCTGATATATTTTGTTTAACCTGAAAAAATGAGGAATGCAACCATTAAAAGAGGATTCTGAAATAATCCTGAAAAAATGAGAAATGCAACCATTAAAAGAGGATTCTGAAATAATTTATTTCATGTGTTAAGAGGATAGAAATAGGCCGGGTGCCAGTGGCTCACACCTGTAATCCTAGCTACTCAGGAGGCTGAGATCTGAGGATCACGGTTCAAAGCCAGCCAGGGCAGAAAAAGTCCGTGAGACTCTTATCACCAATAAGCCACTCAGAAAACCAGAAGTGGTGCTGTGGCTCAGTGGTAGAGCGCTTGCCTTGAGCTGAAGAGCTTAGAGATAGCACCCAGGCCCAGAGTTCAAGCCCTACAACCGACAAAAAAAAAAAAAAAAAAAAAGGATAGAAATAACTGACTTCCTAAAGAAACAATATTATTTGTTTTAAAGAGCTGAAACCCTAAAAATAGAAATGTATTCTCTTATAAGCCTTAGCTTATCCAGTAGCCATTTCAGATTCAATGTTAATGCCTGCATTGACATGTTTTTCTCCAAAAACTAAAAAGTCTGTGAAAAAACAGGTATTTAAACAGACCTAAACTTCTGAGAGCTTACAAAGAAGCCCAAGTCTCCAAATTATTAATAAGGAAGATGACAGGCCAACATGGCAGGAATCAAGAATCCTGATTTCTCAAAATAGATATGAAGAATTTAGATACACTGGGCACACAGAGTTCTCATCTGAGGAGACCGGTATCTAGAAAGCAGAGCTCAACCTGATCCACACTGTATCCCTCCAAACCTCGGCACATCAGCACTCGGGCAGTGTTTGCTGAGCAAATGATCTACTACATATCACATCAGGATAGTGTTTGCTAATCAATACTGTTACAGAAACCAAATTCAAATAGAAAACACAAGCATACTGATGGAGACAATAATTCACACCAGGAATGGTACATACTATCAGTTACTTCTTGGTTCTTCACAGTTTTTATATTATTGAATATAACCCTCAAGTTTCATTGTTTGCTGTTGGTAGTCAGGAAGGTAATTGATTCAAGTAAGATGATCTTTATCCCTCAAGCAACTTTGCCTAATTCTAGTGACATCAGTAGATTTTAAAGTTTTATACATATGTAAGCATATGATCACAATTTTGCTCCTTTCTTTCTGTTCCTGGTATAATCTGCTTCATTTTTCTTGAATTGTTGTACAGGGTAGGAGCTCCAACACAATGCTAAAGACAAGAGTGACCAGCAGGCAACGACTTTTCCCACAAATTATAAGGCAAAGATTTAATTGTCTATTGTTCAACGTGATGCTTACTAATGACTTTTTATAGACATTCTTTATCAGGTTACACCCTTTGTCAGGTTAAAGAAGTTGCTTTTCCTCCTTAGTCTGCATAAACTTGAACTGAATTTTATTACATACCTTTATCTGTGTCTGTTAAGATAATCACATTATTCTAATATTGCTTTATTTTTATGTTTATTTAATTTAGCTTAATCCAAGTTTTCCCAAATGTGCCACTGACGCTTGGGGGGAGGGGAGGGGTGTAGGCAGTAATGGGGTTTTGAACTCAGGGACTTACACTTGTTAGCCAAGTACTCTATCCTAAGCCACATCTCCAGCCCAACTATGCTTATTTTAAACATTAAACTAAGTTTGCATTCTTAGAATAAGTATGGTTCAATTGTCAAGTGAGCAAACATCAAATGAGCAGGTAATGCTCATGTTTTTTTTTAAAGAGTTTATGAGCAACTAGAATGCCAGTACAGCTAGCGAATGAAATCACCTGAACCTGGTGCTTTTGGTTTCTTCTTTAAATGAGAAAACTTACTCAAGGATCCATTTCCTTAATGATTATAAGACTATTATGCCATGCATTATAACCCTCCTCCCCTATCAGCTTAAAAATAAAAAAGAACAAAGCCTTGCTATATTGTCCAGGCTGGCCTTCAATCTGCAGTCCTTCCTACCTCAGCCTCCACAGTACTTGGGATTACATGAAGGTGTGACTGTCAAGTTCTATTAGACATTTTTAATAAGCACCAGTGATATTAATTTTGAAGTGTATTTTTACTTAGCACAGCTCTTCACAATACCCACTTATCTGTAGTAAAATTCCAGTTATATATTTGATATTTATGCCTTTCTTTTGATCAATTTTGAGATTTTGAAGTTTGTTTTCTAAGGATGAAGGTACAGCTTTGCTGAGGTTCTCTAAGGTTTGTGTTCTGTTTATTTCTTACTGCTACTTCCTTATGATTGGACTAGGTTTACTTTGCCTTTCATAATGTCAAGATACATGCTAAAAGGGCTGTGAATGTGGCTTAGTGGTAGCGTGCTCACCTAGTATATATGAAGCCCTGGGTTCGATTCCTCAATACCACATGAACAAAAAAAGCTGGAAATGGAGTAATGGCTCAAGTGGTAGAGTGCCAACCTTGAGCAGAGTTCAAGCCCCAGGACTGGCCAAAAAAAAAAAAAAAAAAGGTATTAATTTGCTAATAAGTTCATTAATTTCCATCTTTTTGTTAATGCATTTAAGTTACAAATCTCTCAGGATGTAATGTTTAGGTTACATACTTCAAGTTTTAATATGTAGCATTTTCATTTAGTATTTCCCTTTATAGTTTTGTTTTTGTTTGTTGGTGGTACTGGGATTTGAACTAAAAGGTTGTGAACTTACCAGGCAGACATCTTAGCACGAGCCATTCCACTACTTTATTCCTTTAGCTGTTTATTGAACATGGTCTTGCATTTACGCCTAGGCCACTGTAGACTGTAATCCTCCTATTTATGTTTCCTTTGTAACTGGGATGACAAGCACACTTCTATTGATTGAGATGGGGTTTTGCCAGGCTGGCCTCAAACCACAATCCTCTGGATCTCAAGCTCCTAAGTGGCTGAGACAACAGGAATGAGCCACTGTGTCTGCCTCCAATCATTTTTTTTAACCATCAACATGTATTTCAAAACATTTCAAAATTTCCAAGTACATGGAAATTTTCTATTTATCTTTCCAGTCATATTTCTAGTTTAAACTGTGGAATAACTATTCACTCCATATAATTTCAAGACTTTAATGTTGAGACTTATATTAGGGCCATAGCTATGGCCTTTGTGAAATGCACTTTGGCTGTAGGGGTTTATTTATATATAGCTGTATTTGTATAAAGTTATTGTTTTGTTGAAAAGTCCTTATCGTTTTCCTTGTGCCAGTCCTGGGGCCTGAACTCAAGACCTGGGCACTGTCCTTGGGCTTTTATTTTTGCTCAATACTAGAGCTCTACAACTTGAGCCACAGTTCCACTTGCAGCTTTTTTGGTAGATAATTGGAGATAAGAGTCTCACAGACTTTCCTGCCTGGGCTGGCTTCAGGTCTCAGCCTCCTGAGTAGGGAGGATGGCAGGCATGAGCCATCAGCGCCCAGTTTTGTTTTCATAATATTTCCGTAGTATGTCCTCTTCCATTCTTTCACTTTCATCCTATCTTTTGTAAACACCTGGGTTTTTAAAATCCAATATGAATAGTATCTATGTATAAGCTACAGTGTTTCTATATCTAATATGAATATTTTATTGGTTTAGAACTTTATTTTGTGCTACCTTTTCACTTGTCTCCTTTCTTAACTCTTTTTGGATCATTTTTAAATGTTTCATTTGTTCCTATCAACTATTATAGAAGTGAATGGTTGCTTCATTCTTTAGTAATTGCCTTTGAAAATCAACATTCAGGGTTCACAAAATTACAAACCAAACAAACCTTCGCCTGATTCCATTACCTCTTTCCACTCAGTTATGTTTTCACGCTTTTTCAATTACTCAAACACTATATTTTACATTTGCTCAGGACTGTCCAAATACTAACCATCTTTTCACTGCTTTATCTCACCTTCTTCCACTGGACTTACCTTCGTTCCAGGAATATATCTGAACATTTCCTTCAACAGAGGTCCATTAATAAATGTCTGTCTTAATAATTATCTTCTTTTCAGAGGAATAACTTTGTGATATATTTCAAGTATATGTGAAAACAGCTTAAGAGGTTCAATGAAAGCTGTGGATCAATAAGGGAGTGGGGGCAGAGAAAGAAAAATAGGTTCTATTTGGTAGATTCTATCTAGGAGGGAGTAGGGCTAACAAGGAAGTTGAATACTTTCAAAATAGATTATTTGCAACTCTAAGAACAATGAAATCTGCTGAAATTGTTTGGGGATGGGACAAAAGCGACAAGGATGAGTGGTAGAGGGGTGAGAGTGGAATATAAACATGTGTAGCAATGTAACAATGAAATTACTCCCTGTATAACTAAAGTAAGCCAATAAAAATTAAATAAATAACACATCTCTCTCTTCATGCCTATTGTTAAACTTTTCCCTTTATTACATCCCTAAATGTATCCATGTGGATTCTATTTTATTCTGCTTGGTTATTCCTAGATTTTTGTTTCAGTTTGTTTTTCTTTTTCTTTTTTCATTTTTCCCTGTCTTGGGGCTTGAACTCTAGGCCTGGGCGCTGTCACTGAGCTTCTTTTGCTCAAGGCTGGGGCTCTACCATTTGAGCCACAGCGCCACTTCTGGCTTTTTCTGAGCCTCAACTTTCCTGCATGGGCTGGCTTCAAACTGCAATCCTCAGATCTCATCCTCCTGAGTAGTTAAGATTAAAGGCGTGAGCCACTTTTTTTTTTTTTTTTTTTTTTTTTGGTCAGTCGTGGGGCTTGAACTCTGGCCTGGGCTCTATCCCTGCACTCTTCAGCTCAAGGCGAGCACATGAGCCACAGAGTCACTTCTGGTTTTCGAGTGGTTTATTGGAGATAAGAGTCTCACAACTTTTCCGCCCAGGCTGGCCCAGGCTGGCCCAGGCTGGCTTTGAACCATGATCCTCAGATCTCAGCCTCCTCAGTAGCTAGGATTACAGGTGTGAGCCACCGGCGCCTGGCTTGGTTCACTTTTTTAATGAGTGTCTCATCCATTCTGTAAAACTGTTAGTCAGTACCTCTTTAAATACTAATTCTATTTCCTCTCCTCTCCTGAAACCTCAATTAAAAACATGTCTCCAGATTCCTAATTGGTCTTAGGAATTCAATTATGTATTTCTTTACAATGAAGCCTGTATATTTTCTTCAGCGCTACCTTCTAGTTCATTTCTGCTTTTCCAGTTTTGTCTAGTCTGCTGATAAACCTATCTGCTATATTTTTATTATAAGTGTCAAACTTTTCATATCTACATGTTGCAAGGGCCCTTTTTCAGATGTGCTGAGACATATTACAAGTCACTGTTCCCTGTTGATATCTTCAGACTCAACTATAACTTGGAGTACAGTAAGTGGTGGAGTTTAAAATCTGTGCCAACTCCACTGTCTTAGGTGTTTGTTCACAGATCCATTCCTCCTGGTCCTTATTCACAGTGCTTTGCATCCTTCGTAGTTAGTGCCTTGTGTTTGTAACTGTGGGCTGACTGTTCATTTTCCTGTCTTAATTATACCTGGGATTCACTGAGCCTAAGATAAATACCTGCTTGCCCACAGACTGGCCCAGGAACACCGTCTGTCTGTCCAGATCAACTCTTAAATCTAAGATGAGCTTTTGTTTGCCAGCATGTGGATGAGCATAGGATGAGCATGAAGAACTTGAGGTATGCACTTCTCAGGCTGCACCTTCCCATCTGCCCTGGCTCTGGATAAGTGCTTACCTACCCACCCCACCAAACACACAACACACCCCAATGCTGGAGATAGAAGCTGCAGCATCATGAATGCTAAGCAGGGACTCTCCTACCGAGTACACTCCCAGCCACGGAAGTGCTGTGATAACTTCTGACTCATCTTCTGCCAGAAGGGATCTAGGCTGTATTGGTTCCAGCTCTTAGGGGAAGGGTCTCCTATCCCACAGCCTATGTTTTAATCTCTGATCTTTTTGCCTAGAGATACCATCAAAGCTTTGCGTTTCCCCAGTTCACTGAAGGTCTGCAGGGCTGTTTATCCTACTAGGTACTCAGATCACCATCTTCCTCAGAATTATCTGAGTCATTCCGTATTTTCCAGAAAAAAAAAATTTAATCTTTTATCTAGAACTTACTCAAACTTATTCCAAATCAAAAGATGCATGTAGCCAACCCCATCTCCTTTATCACCAGAAACCCAGTGATACTTCCATCTGTAAGCTAACTGATACTTGGTGTTGCTGCTGCTCACAATCAAATCAAATCCCAGCCAGGGCTTAGAAGGAAGAACACAGCTGCTGGGTGATATGAAGGTTGGCTGCAGCAGGAAACAACTCCTCCTTTTCCTAATCCTCTTCCTCCTTCTTTTTCTTTTAATTACAGGAATAACTTCTTAATCCAGAGCTGGACATCCAAAAGTTCTCCCTTATACATGCTTTCACTTTCTGATGTTTGGATTGCCCAATCAGCCACAGTTCAAATATGTATGATCACAGGCCAATAGTAGCCTAATGCTGCATCACAATACCTACGTTGTCCACTTCGCTGTATCTCATGATGTACATATTGTATCATCCACCTCCATCACCAAGGTTGTGAATACTGTACAGTACAATAAGATAATACTAATGCTTCCACTTTTAGTTCTGCCTAATTTATAAATTTGATGTCATCATAAGTATGTACATAAAGAAAAAAGAAAGCATAAAGAAGGTTCAGTTAAGTATTACCTGCAATTATAAGCACTCACTGGCCATCTAGGAATGTATCCTTCTACAGACAGGAAGACTAATGCAGCCCAATCCCAGAGTAGAGATGTAAGGAAGTAAAGTTCCTACAGGGGTATCTTCATACCACCACCAACCTCTGGATGAGCAAATTTTCTGATTAAAAAATATATAGTATTCAGATGCCAGTTCCTGCGTTTTTATAAAATTTGCTTTGGGGACAGTTTCTGATAACTCAAGATTAGAGCATTGCTCAATTCCCTCCTTTAACTCCTATGAAAAGCTGTTTTTCTGTTTCATTTTGGGATGAAGAAATAGCATTTGCTTAGTGGCAACAAGATCTGACCTGATCTCAAGAGGCCTTTTGCAAAGACTCACCTTTGGATTAACAAAGTCTACTGCTAGGCATTTTGTCCCTAGGATAAAAGAGAACTTGAGTATAAAGGAGTTAATTTTGATTATCAATGACAACTCAAACTTCACTTTGGTTCCTTTTTAAAGCCAGTCATTTTATAATACATTACTGCGCCAAGAGGGACTTAGTATAAGCACTTGGGGGAGAAGCCTAGCACACTCTTCTAAAGCTGAGGCTATTACTCCTTATGGCTCCACAATTCCATGCCATATGCCATAGCATACAGACTAAATGGAAATGTGTGCATGCCCGCCAAAAGTCAGTAAGACCATTTATGCCAAGGTTATGCATAACAGGTTATCCATAGTCCCCCAAATACACATGTAGATTAAAACAGATACTGTGAAATATTCACACTAGAGTGTGAAACAAGAACGAATGAATTAATGGATTACAGCTATTCCAATCACACATATACCGAGGAAAAGACAAGTGAGCATCAATTATGTGATTCCATTTCCCTCACGTTTAAACACAGACAAAGTGCTGGGCATCAGTGGCTCACACCTGTAATCTTAGCTATTCAGGAGGTTGAGATCTAAGGATCACCCTCCAAAGCCAGGCCAGGCAAGAAAGTACATGAGACTTTGATCTCTAATTAACCACCAGAAAACTGGAAGTGGAGCTATGGCAGAGGGCTAGCCTTGAGCAAAAAAGCTCAAGGACAGCACCCAGGTCTTGAGTTCAAGCCCTATGACTAACAAAAACAAACATATGCAAAATGTTAGAAATAGGAGCAACTGGAAGAAGACAATGATGTATTTCTTGATTGGTTGGTTAAGCAGGGATATGTAATTTGTAGACTCAAAATATATGTACATTTTACAATTACATAAATGTGTATATATTTACTTCAGTAAAGAGTTAAAAATATGTGCCATCTCTGCTAAGAAAATGCATCCCATAGGGCTGAGAATGTGGCTTAGTGGTAGAGTGCTTGCCTAGCATGCATGAAGCCCTGGGTTTGATTCCTCAGTATCTCATAAACAGAAAAGCCAGAAGTGGTGCTGTGGCTCAAGTGCACTAGCCTTGAGCACAGCCAGGTTCAGGGACAGTGCCCAGGCCCTGAGTCAAGCCCAAGAACTGGCCAAAAAAAAAAAGGAAAAGGAAAAGAAAATGCATCCCACAGGTTCTGAAGGAGAAGCACCTTAAAGGCCTAAAGAATCTGGAATCACAAAGTATGGTCGCTACTGCCACCTCTTAGGTCTTGCCACATACACTGTTCTCTCCAGAAATGAATTAACAGGAGTCTCACCAAGATAGCTGTCACTTCTTGCTGCAGCAAAGATGAGAACTTAGTCTCGTTTACTATGCTTTCCTCTTCACAATCTTTTAAAAGTTAAAACCCACTAAGATGCATTTGTACTGCTTGGTATGGGGCCTCACACTTGTAATCCTAGCAACTCAGGAGGCTGAAATCTGAGGATCACAGTTCGGAGCCAGCCCAGGCAAGAAAGTCTATGTGACTCTCATCTCCAATAAATTACTCAGAAAAGGCCAGAAGTAGCTCTGTGGCTCATGTGGTAGAGTGCTAAGCCTTGAGCAGAAGCAGCTCAGGGACAAAGCCCAGGCCCTGAGTTCAAGCTCTATGACAGGCAAAAAAGGAAAGAAAAAAAAAAAAAGAAAGGAAAGAAGGGAGGGAGGGAGGGAGGGAGGGAGGGAAGGAGGGAGGGGAGAAGGAAGGGAGGAAGGAAGGAAGGGAGGGAGGAAGGAAGGAAGGAAGGGAGGGAGGGAAGGAAAAGATACATTGTACTCAAAAATTGACATGGTGAATTGAAACACCTTTGTTCATGAAACAGTAACCCCACTGTACATCACCTTTATGATAACTAAAATAAAATTTAATGTTTAAATTTAAATTTAATGTTTAAATTTAATGTTTAAATTTAAATGTTTAAATTAAGTTTAATTTTTTTTAACTGTACAAAATAAAACTCAGGATCTTCCAACTAAAAAGGGAAGTAATTTATGACATGAACCACTGTTCATGATGACATGATGGTGACTGGGCTTCGGAGCAAGGCAAGTACACTGGAGTCCACTAAGCCACATTCCCAGCCCTTGGAATCATGCTAAAGCTAGCCCTTGACACATCACTAACAAGACTTTTCATTGAAGGTCTTAATTTATTTACTCTTCTGCTCCTTCCTTTCTTCAATCACTGTGATTACTATTGTTTCTCCCCTCTAATGTGGACTGACCCCAAGGTTTCACACTTAAGCAAGCACTCTTGCCTCTTAATTCACACTTCAGCCCTATAGTTACTATTAAGTTCTAAGAAGTAATATGTTTTTCTTTCTAATGATAGTTAAGATTTTCTAAATCTTAATACTATAATACAAGCTATATACTTTCTAAGTACTATAGTACAAGCACCAAGAACTAATAGTAAATAATAAGATACCTAACAGAAATAGAGCTAGATCTAATTCCTATCTGGGTCAGCCTTCAGAGGAAACTTGTTTTTGATACAGCTGAGTTGTACATTTTAATTACTAAATGAGAAAAGTTCAAAAGAAATACCACTTGGGTATGAACAATCCACGTAAAATGAGTCAGTTACACATTTCCATCACAAAGAGCTAGGACTGTAGAATCGGTTTGTCTTTTCTTTGCCTAAAAGTAAGAGAGGCAGGGAAATGAAGGATGGGGTGGCTGGACTCCCTCACCACACTTCCTCCACCAGACTTCCATATGTGAGGAAGGCCTTGAAAAGAACCTGCCAGGAGGTAAGGAAAGGTTGGGTGCTGAGATTCTGGGCTGCCGAGAAACAGGTGTGTCTGGGAGCAACCAAAGCTGCCTGGAGACCCTAAGCCCCAGCTCCTCAAGTGCTTACATCTCTGGCCTGGCAGTGAGGGGCTGTCCACACTTGACAGCACCAATTCTACCTTCTTATCAGTTTCTCAACTGAAGCCAGGATGGATGTAATCCAGAATTTTCTTGCATTTGGCTCTGGAATATGTTTTTGTGTTTCTATTTGATGCTCTAGAAAATCCAGATGACTTCAGGCAAAATGGCAATAGACTCACAAAACCTAAGCACTAAAAATACCTCTCACTTAGCCCAGCAAGCATGGATATCTACTGGGTGCCATCACGGTTTTACACATTGCTGGTATAGCTTATAGTATTTGGATCCAGTCAAACATGGGACCTGGGCTGGGAAGGTGGCTTAGTGGTAGAGTGTTTGCCTTGCATGCCTGAGGCCCTGGGTTTGATTCCTTAGTACCACATAAGCAGAAAAAGCCAGAAGTGGTCCTATGGCTCAAGTGGTTGAGCACTAGCCTTGAGCTGAAGAGCTGAGGGACAGTGCCCAGGCCCAGAGTTCAGGCACCATGACCAACCAAAAACAAAAACAAAAACAAAAACAAAAAAAATGGGACCTATCAGGTAGTGGCAGGTGGTGGTAATGAGAAAGATATAAAGGTGAAACGGAAGCTGTCACTTTAAAACAAAAATGGTAGTAGACCTGAAGGGGTTGGGGAAGCCACCTGTAACTACCAAGGAAAAGGTCCCCAGGTAGAGGCAACAAGACAAGACAAAACCCTGGGGCAGATACACATGTGCCTGAGGATGAGAGGAGACCAACACAATAGGGAAAAAACACTGTGAACACTGGCCAAGGAGGACACTGACAGGAAGAGTGGCACCACCTGCTCCAGGAACAGACCTGAAGAGCTGGATAACTACTTCAGAGGGTGGGAAAATAACCAGGTCGGGGTAGTGATCAAGGTAGAACCAACGGAGGTGGTGCAAAGCATGAGACAAAAAACAGGCTTTGAGGGTAGAGCTGATGGGATTTGCAGATGCAGGAGACACAGTTCTGAGAGCTAGGAGTTAAAGTTAAACCAAGACTTATAGATTGAAAGACGAAGCCCTTTGGCCTGCTTTATTTGATAAGTGGACACTGAAGCCCAGGAAGGAGAAACCGAAAGCTATGTCTTACCACTCACGGCTAGGGTTAGAACAACCCCCAACTAGGGCTTCTCACTGCCCAAGCGCATCTCAGCCCTCCTGCAGCTCATGTGTTACAGCTGAGCCAGAGATGCTGGTGATAGATGAGCCAGGTCACACCCAGGTGCCCCCAGCCCCTCAGTAACTGCCAATATGCAATCATACCACATAAACTAGGGAAAGATGCTGGTGAAAAAGGCATCAGCTTTGCCCAGGAAGGTCAAACACGGGTCACAGTTGCCACAAGAAAGCTAACCTGATGTGACAAGAAACTCTCATTTTTCTTGAGAGTCCTAAAAATCTAAATTTAATTAGAAACTGAGTGGCTCAGCTGTATGATACCCATGGGGTTGAGTCTAGTCCACAGAAGGACAGCTTGGAACTTGTCTCCAGAGTGCTAACACAGACCTTGTCTGCTTATAGCCTACTCACAGTTAGGGTACAGAATTAAAGGTTTGGGTTCAAGATGGTCTTTAGTCCAACGACTGAGTCGCAGATGATACCAATTATCACCATAAATAACTGACAACTTTTCAGTGGACCTCTTCTCTGACCAATAAGAGATTAACCAACTGCCCATCAGGTTGTTTAAATCTTGGTTTTACGTTATTCTACAGAGCACTAAGATGAGCCCACTCATACAATGAAAAATGCACAAATTCTTTCCATACACTGACCCTTCCAAATCCCAATGATCCTTTTAAAGTGGTATAAAAGAATATGCAAATAGTTACTGGCTTAGGAAATTATTTACACCAGCCAGATAGGAAAACTACGGTATAATGGAATAAAAGGTTTGGGGACCAGGCAGGTATTCCAGTCTTGCAAAATAATCTAGAAATCAGAAACTGTAACCTTCTTTATAAAGTTGCTGCCCATTGCTTCACAAGTGGGAAAAACATATTACTTACAACACTTAACAGGAAAACAGGAGAGGTGTCTGGTTTTAAACATAAGCATCTGCCTGACTGTTTCAGGAAATCCATTCAAAATTTGTCTGCCTAAGAAAATGGTCTCCTAGGAAGTCCCTGAGTTAATTTCCTATAATGCTAAGTGGCCTTCCTTGCCCAGGCTCTCACACTTTAAAAGAAATATGTATTTTCTTTACAAGCCCATATGCTCTCCATCTAATAACCACTTATTTTCTGTGTTTGGTACATTTGATCATTTTGATGCTGTGAATATCAGGTAAAAACTGCTGCCTCCACAATCAACCCCTTTTTCTTGGCATGTGGTTTACAAAGCATGAAAAGCTAGGACTAATGCTTTTTAAAATTTACATTTTATTAGGCTGAAGTTTATATGTGATCTGCCACCAATCAGCTGTTTTGACTTACTGAATGGCCAATTTCGTCTGGTCCAACATCATAATATTTCTATAAGCTCAAGAACAAGAACCTGAATGTTCAGTGAACGCCAGCTACCTAACCCAAGCTGTCTAGTCAGACTTTCTGTGACAAAGGGAATGATGCACACCTACACTAACCAATATGTAACTAATAAGCACTTAAAATGTGGCCACCATCTTAACTTTTTAATTTTTTTATTTTTTTTCTGTTGGTTGGCAGGGCTTGAACTCAAGACCTGAGCTTTTGTGCTCAAGGCTAGTGCTCTACCACTGAGCCACAGCTCCACATCTGGTTTTCTGGTGGTTATTCACAGATAAGAGTCTCATGGAAGCCAGGCACTGGTGCCTCACATCTGTAATCCTAGCTACTCAGGAGGCTGAGATCTGGGGATTGCAGTTCAATGCCAGTCCTGGCAGAAAAGTTGGTAAGACTTATCTCCAATAAACGACTCAGAAAAGCTGGAAGTGATGCTGTGGCTCAAGTGGTAGAGTGCTAATCTTGAGCACAGAGAGGCTCAAGGACAGAGCCTAGGCCCTGAGTTCAAGCCCGAGGACCAGCAAAAAAAAAAAAAGTCTCACAAACTTTCCTGCCCAGGCTGGCTTTGAACCATGATCCTCACATCTCAGCCTCCCGATTAGCTAGGATTACAGGCCACCAGAGCCCAGCTAAGATCTTAATTCTTTATTTCATATGGACCTAGGAATGATACCTAGGTATCATTCACTGTATGTATAGAGTTTGAAGGCCGAGTATAGAGATGCTTCATAAAGAAATGAAATTCAGAATGCCTTCTCTTAGTAGCTCATTTTCAACTCACTCAACAGCTTTTTACCACTGAATCTCTTAATTTCAATCTTCTAGTTTTGCATCCTCCCTTCGGTAATTACTGTCCCAGGAAGGTAAAATTATACAGCCCCATAGAATGCTCAAAAGGCAGAGAAGTTGTGTGCCAGTGGTGCACACCTGTAATCGTAGCTAGCTATTCAGGAGGCTGAGATTTGAGGTTCACCTTTCAAACCCAGCTAAGGCAGGAAAGTTCGTGAGACTCTTATCACCAATTAACCCCCCAAAAGCTGGAAGTGGAGCTATGGCTCAACTGGTAGAGCACTAGCCTTGAGCAAAAAAGCTCAGGGACAGCACCCAGGCCTTGAGTAGTTCAAGCCTCAGGACCATCACGTACACACACACACACACACACACACACACACACACACACATACACACACACACACACACACACACACACACACGGCAGAGGGACCATGTCACTTAGCTAACACAGGACAGGCACAACACCTCCTGGTGATTTGTTGGGCAACCTCATTCTCATCCATGAAAGAGATAACAAACAATAATAACTGCCTTATAAATTAGGGTTGTTGTGAGGCCTAAATATATAAAGCAAAATTACAGAATCTAATTTTAAATAGCAAATTTAAGTCAGGTCGGACTCAGTTTCATTTATACCATGAGACAATTGTTTGTCTACCTCCTTTAATAAATAGTAAGTATTGACACCCTCTGCTTCCAAACCCCAACATTCCTTTCTTGCCTTCTTCTCCCAGTCTTGTTCCCCTCCATCTTCTGGGCCTCAATTGCCCCAGAAGCCAGGCAATCTACATTTTTAACACTCCCTTTAGGAAAACCAGGAAGATGTGTGAGGACTTAACTACTGCATGTCCAGGATGTTGAAGGATGGTACTATTTCTACCCTTGTAGTTCTGACCCTTTTTTTCCCCTCTGGATTTTTCTTTGATTTTAGCAAAGAAAACACAAATGATCTGCTCACTTGATCCTGTGTCATTTGTCTATTAAAGCTTTCAGGGTTAAGAGAATAAGAACCCAAGGTCCCATACACTTAAAAAGTATCCCTGCCGGGCGCTGGTGGCTCACGCCTGTAATCCTAGCTACTCAGGAGGCTGAGATCTGAGGATCGCGGTTCAAAGCCAGCCCGGGCAGGAGAGACCGTGAGACTCCTATCTCCAATAAACCACCAGAAAACCGGAAGTGGCGCTGTAGCTCAAGTGGTAGAGCGCTCGCCTTGAGCTGTAAGAGCTGAGGGACAGCGCCCAGGCCCGGAGTTCAAGCCCCATGACCGACAAAAAAAAAAAAAAAAAAGTATCCCTGCTACATAATAAGCCAATAGCCAATTAAATCATTTGCACTCAACTATTCAAACTGAGTTTGGTGCTATATAATTATTGCAGTCGGTAGAGTTAAAACTGATTTCAGCAAAGAGCATATTTGCTCAAATGTGACTCGATTCAGGATTTAAAACTCCCAATAACAAAAAAATGTTCATATATCACAGTATCACTCTAACTTCTTATTCCCTTGATAAAGATGGTCAAGGCCTGATTACTAAATATGAAAAGGGAAGAGTTCTGTTATAATATAGTACCTATACCTCTACTTACTGGAAACCCTCTTGGTTCCAAAATCCCAAGATCCTTTTCTTGCTTTTGTCCCCCATTTTGGCCTCCTCTAGGCCTCAACTGGCCCAAGAGCCAGACAACCCCGGCTCGCCGGGCAATCCAGGTCTGCGCTGCTCCATGTATAGGAAATCTTATAAAAAGGTCTGCCTTGACTTTCCCTTTTCTTAACTAGACAGGCATCTGTGGGCATCTCCAGACTTTCAGACCTGGAAGCTGCATTTGTAAAGGAAAGTTCGGAAAGAAGTTGGCAGACCATAGTAAACTGACCTTTGAAAAGTTCATAATAACCTTACTCATGTAACTGTAACCCCTTTATACAGCATCTTTACAATAAAATAAAATGTGAAAAATAAAGAAAAGTCCATAATGGAATTAGGACAGTACACAGGTAGCATGCTGCAGGGTCACAAATTTCTTAGGGTCTCGGATTAACAGGAAGTTAAGACAAGGGTATCTGAAAACTGTAATGAGGTGAAGGGGGTGGTGGAAAATGCTCAACAGTACAGGGCTACTGTTAAGTGTGCAAGATGCTTAGCCTAGGATGTGTAATTCTCCGGGCCTATTTCCCCAACCTCCCGAAAATTCCACCTAGGGACTCCTGAACCAGAAGGTTTAAGCACACTGAATGAACAGCTCAACAAATAGTGACCCGGGAGGCTCCAGAAAGCCTCCTAAATTTCATTTCCGTGGCGCTTCCCAGCCTATCCTGACCTCTGACCTCCAGGGTTATTGCTAAACTGCCTTCTGTTTGCACAAGGACCAGGCAGGGAGGCACTTCCCTGAACAACAACTCTGATCCTACTGGGAGTGGGTGGTACTATCTCCGGGCTACAGATAAGAAAACCCAGGTTCATTGGGGTTAGGGAACCTGAGCCAGAGGTGATGTAGCCAGGACCTATCTGGCTCCATTTTCCTCTTAAGTCTCTAACCCCGCATCCCACCGTAAAAGGAAAGGTAAATGCGTGTTAACTACTAGCTGGGTCCCCAGTGCTGTCCCCTCAAGTACAAGCGAGGAGGATCCCCTTACTCAGAGAAGGAAATGAGAGGTCCCGAGCAAAAGGACTTGTCCGAAGCTACTCCCCACGGCATGGGGACCTCAGACAGAGCTCGCGGTTTACAGTCCTGGAAGAGGCCCCTGAAGCATCCCCTCCCTTCCTACTGGAAGCGCAGGCCCGCTTGCTCTCCCAGTCCGGGGCAAAGCCAGGCAGCCTTGGCGGGCCAGGGCGGGCGGCGGGACGGGTGCCAGCATGCTTGGCTGGCCGGGCCGGAGGTGCCTGCTTCCGCCTGGGCCTGGCACCGCTGGTCCATTCATCCTAGCCGCGGGCGGGGCAGGCCGGACAGAGTCCTGGGTGCCCCTCGACCCCGGCCGGGCACCGTCGCGCCGGGGTCCGCGCGGCCCCGCCGGGGAAAACGGTGCCGAGGCCCCACCGCCAGGGGGAGCAAGGAGCCTCGCCCCGCACTCCGGGAAGTTGCCACGGCGGCCGCCGAGCGTCCGGCCCCGGACAGCACCCTCGGCCAGCCCCGTGGCTCCCAGCCCGCCCCGTCGGGGCCACGCCGATACCCCCCCCCTGCCCCCGAGGCGGGCCCTAGGCCACAGCTCGCAGGCCGGTGAGCTCCTTCCAGGGTCGTCCATCTCACCTAGCCTCTTCCCCCGGGGCGGCCCCGCCGTCTTCCGCCCCCCACCCCCACCCTCCGGCCCGGACTCCAGCCCGGCAACGTCATCCGGCGGCTTCCCGAAACTTAACCCCTTCCTCCGCCAGCTGTGCGCCGCCCCGCCCCGCCGCCAACTTTCTTCACCCAACTTCGGAGCGCGCCGGCCGGCCCGACGGCCCGGCCCCGAGGGAGGGGTCGCCACGTCGCGCCGCGTAGCCACCGCGGTTCCCCGACGGCGGGGCGCAAGGTCCGCACGGCGGGGCGCGCTGGGGCCGACGCCCCTGCACGGGCTCGGCCTGCCAGACACCCCCTAACCCCCAGGTCCCACCCGAGGGGCCTGGGCGACGGCCGGGGCGGGCGGGCCGGCGGCGCCGGGGGAGGGGCCGCCAAGGAGACGTGTCACTCGCAGTGCAGCCAGCCCGGGCGCCCCGACGGCCTGGTCCGCGCGCCGCCACCGCCGCTGCAGGGCCCGGCCAAGTTTTTTACCTGCAGCCGGAGATGCGAGAGGGAGAGCGAGAGGGCAGGAGATGCCGCCGCCGCGGAACCGCAAGAGAGGAGCCGGCCGAGCCTCCGCCGAGAAGCCGCCCCGAAGCAGCTGCAGTTCCCGCGACCCCGACGCCGTCCGCCCCGTCCGCCGTCCGCTCCGGCCGCTCGCTGGCTGCGTGCGCGCGTGTGGAGTCGTGGCACTTTCTGCCTCCGAGCTGGCGAACGGCCCCCCTCCGCCGGGATCGCCGCCTCCTGCTTTCCCCACCCGGGCCAGCCATTCATCGAGACGCCTCTCCCCATTGGACAGCTCTCCGCCACTCTGCTGGTCGCTGGCCACTCAGGACACGGACGGCCGAGCCGCGGTCGCAGCCATTGGGCAGAGGGGCGGGTCTACGCCGCAACCAATGAGAGAGGGGAGGAGCTGCAGGGAGCTGCGGTGGGCGGGGCCGTGGGGGCGGGGCCGCGCAGCGCAGCTCTCGGCTCTGCGCGGGGGCGGGGCTAGGACGCCCGGCCTACCTAGGGAGGTCGCAGGCCGGCCACGCCCACCCCGGGGCGGGCTGCGGCGGGGGTGGCGGCCGGGCTACTAGCTTTCGCTTAACTGGAGTGGCCTCCGCCTAGTGGGGTGGTGGCGGAAGGTTCGAATCCTGGCGGTCCTGGGCCTACTGCTCTGAACTCCGCCGGAGCTGAGATGGCGGTGGGTGTCACCCTGAGCAGGATTGCGCAATCTGGGAACATCAGGGGAAAAGCTTTATTTAAACCCAACTAACTTCGCCCAAAGCACCGCCCCCCTGGGGTCTCTGGCTGTGAGGACGAGTTCTGCTGTCTGATCTTCCTTCCAAGAGGTTTCAGTCAGCACCAGACTGCATGGAGATGGAAGGCTCAGAGGTGCTCAAGGAATTGAGGTAGGGTTACACACCCCTTGAGCAGCCAGGGAACACCTGAGACATAGTCTGAGATACTGTACACACCCTAACCCGCAGAGCAGAGCAATAGTTAACTAACCATCCATCCGTGGTGGCAATCTTATTCCCTGTAAAGGGGAGAAGGAAAGGCTTTGGCCCAAGAAAACCCACCTATATCCCGAAAACCCCAACAAATTGCTATTTCTTCATTACCTAACCTTACCCCGAAGGGTAGCCAACCCTCTCTCCTTTATAACCTAATTCTTTTTTTTTTGTTTTTGTTTTTTTTGGTTGGTTGTGGGGCTTGAACTCTGGGCCTGGGCGCTGTTCCTCAGCTCTTCAGCTCAAGGCTAGCGCTCTACCACTTGAGCCAAAACGCCACTTCTGAGTTTCTGGTGATTCATTGGCGATCAGAGTCTCACGGACTTTCCTGTCCGGGCTGGCTTTGAACCGCGATTCTCAGATCTCAGCTTCCTGAGTTGCTAAGATTACAGGCATGAGCCACCAGCACCAGCAATTTTTTTATTATTATTTTTTGCCAGTCCTAGGGCTTGAACTCGGGGCCTGGGCACTGTCCCTGAGCTTCTTTTACTCAAAACTAGTGCTCTACCTACTTTGATCCACAAAGTCACTTCTGGCTTTTTCTCAGTAGTTTATTGGAGATAAGAATCTCATAGCCTTTCCCACACCCTGCTGGCTTCAAACCACCATCCTTAGCTCTCAGCCTCCTGAGTAGCTAGGATTACAGGTGTGTGCCACTAGCACCAGGCTCAATTAAATTAATTTTAAGCTTGGTTTTTAACCACTATTAATAGTGTTGATTTTTAACAAATTGAATTAATAGTATTAATTTTAATTCTTCAAAGCCAGCTTTTTTTTTAACATGTTTCTAAGAGGCCAAAAGAGCTGTGGCTGACCCAACTGTCCACACTGTTGCTGTAGCACCTGTGGCTGCAGAATCTGGGGCCTGATACCTGTTTCTTGGACAGTCCTCCACCCCCTCTCCACTCCCATTTACATTGTTCCCCTTCTTTTTTTTTGGTGGGGGGATCCGGTCGTGGGGCCTGAACTCTAGGCCTGGGCACTGTCCCTCAGCTCTTCAGCTCAAGGCTAGCATTCTACCACCTGAGCCACAGCACCACTTCCAGCTTTTTTCTCTTTGCTTATGTGGTGCTGAGGAATCGAACCCAGTGCCTCATGCATGCAAGGCAAGCATTCTTACCACTGAGCCGCCTTCTTGTTAGATGTGGAAAATAAAAACCTGCATGAGGGAGTACAGGAGGGTTAGGTTGAAATTAAACCATTCGTTCCTGTTTTTAATGGCAGTGGCTCCTAAACCCATTAATGATTGATGAACAGGAATTAACCCGGATTAGCTTCCTATATGCAATCATTTTCTTTTTTTTTTTTTTTTTTTTTTTTTTTTTTTTTTTTTTTTTTTGTCGGTCGTGGGGCTTGAACTCTGGGCCTGGGCGTTGTCCCTCAGCTCTTCAGCTCAAGGCGAGCGCTCTACCACTTGAGCTACAGCGCCACTTCCGGTTTTCTGGTGGTTTATTGGAGATAGGAGTCTCACGGTCTCTCCTGCCCGGGCTGGCTTTGAACCGCGATCCTCAGATCTCAGCCTCCTGAGTAGCTAGGATTACAGGCGTGAGCCACCAGCGCCCGGCTATGCAATCATTTTCTAGCAGTGGGCTCAACTTCAAATAAAAGTCAAGCAGTTGCTACCCACTAGTTCTTCTTGACCTCGGGCAAGCCATTGAACTTTTTGAGTATGGATGTACTCCTCTGGGCTTTAGAGAGGTTGATCATTTATTTGTTCACTGTGTGGAGTGCTAGGATTTGGTACTAGGTTGAGCAAGGAGTCTGAAATGACACATGGATCCTTTAAAGACCCAGATGTTGAAGAGCTATCCATGGACAGGGCCTCCTTTATCTTATCCACTGTTTGTCTTTGTTTAAAGTTTTCCCAGAAGCAGACCCTGGCAGGAGGACTTAGTTCAAATATAGTAGTCAGTCCCTTGATATTTGAGGGGGATTGATTCTGGGATCCACCACTAATGCCCAAATCCAGGGATACGCTAATCTTAAGTAAAATGGCTTAGTATTTGCATAGAACCTAGGCACATCTCCCATGTACTTTAAATCATCTCTAGATGATTTAGAATACTTAATACAATGTAAATGCTACGGAAATAGTGAGGATATTGGGTCATTTAGGGAATCATGAATGATAAGGGGAAAAGTCTATATGTTTAGAACAGATACAATTTTTGCTGAATATTTTTTATCTTGGTTAACTTGGTGGCTGCAGCACCTGTGGTATGAGAGGCCATCTGTAATTTGTCTAGAGGAGGATCATATAGGAAATAATTGGTGGGGAAAATGGAAAAGGAGGAGCCAACAAAGAGCACACCATAAAAACCCCAGCTGCTGGGGGTTCCTGGTACCACAGGCATGTCTGGAAACCATATGGAATATACCCTGAAAATGTCCCATCCAAAGGGTAAGAATGTGGTTGTTGATTTACTTGCTCCCAATACTCACTCCCAATCTTCATTGATTAATAGTTTTTACTGGTGAGGGGGACTTCCAACTCACCCCTGCCCTAATCAGTCAGAGAAAGCCTTGCAACAAGAAGCAAATCTGGACATAGTGTATCAGAATGTATCAGGAAGTATCAGAAGGTGAGGATAAGGGGCACCATAATGTACTCTGTGCAGAGGGTAGAGCCTGCAAAAAGGGGAGACCAGTAAACACATGTTCTGTAAATATTATCCTAGGAATGACAGGATCACAAAGTCCCTAGAGTGAGAGATGTTTACAAAGGGGCCTCCCTGTGTCTGTTCCTTCTCCTAATTCAATATTTGGTTCAGCCTCAATACAACATTTACTTCAGAATGGAAGCGTGGCCTGGTCTGAGTTTGCCTTTCCTTTGTCCCTCTCCTCATCCTCTCCCACCCCTTCTGTGGTGTGGTATGCCACCCACCCCCAGATTCATTGTCCTCAGGCTCCTTTGAGCTGAGAACACAACCTCCCTCCACCAGGCTCCATGAAGGCTGATCAGCCCAACTACTACCATCATCATCATGGTCTGATCCTCTCACATACTTCTGCACCCAAAGAGCTCTATCCTTAGCCCTGCTCAGCCCATTAGCTCTCCTAAGATACAGCTGGGAAAACCAAAGGTATCCCAAAGCCTGCTGGATAGAAGATGCCTTTGGGGAGTGGGAGGGAGTGAAAGACACTGCTTACCCCGGTTGAAGTCTTTAACTGCTGAGTCTCAGCCTTCCAGCCACATGAGGAACATTCCATCTCGCAATGCTAGAGAGCTAGAAACAAGTTCCTGCTGTCTCAGGTGTAGACAGGTGATGTCAATACAAAGCCAACACAAGGAGGTGTTAGAGAAAGGCCTGAGGGGATCTGGGGACTGTAGGCATGGAATTACTCCACACTAAGGAGAGAAGGGGGTGAGCAGCAGAGTCTTCAAGGAAAATGTAGTAGACCACCAGCCTTGAGCAAATTAGCTGAGCAAGCTCTAGGCTGTGAGTTCAAGCCCAGTATAAAAGGGGGGCGGGGGTGGGTGGGAAAGAGCCAGACATTGATGGCTCATGCTTGTAATCATAGCTACTCAGGAGGCTGAGAGCTGAGGATCACATTTCCAAGCCAGGCTGGGTAAGAATGTGAGACACTTATCTCCAATTAGCCACCAGAAAACCAGAAGTGAAACTTTGGCTCAAAGTGATAGAGTGCTAGCCTTGAGTAAAACAGCTCAGGGACAGTGCCCAGGCCCTGAGTCCAAGCCCACCCACCCCCCCCAACTGACAAAAAAAATTAATTTCATTTGTTAGCATATCATACTTAAAACTAACTCAAAAAAGGAACATATCAGATTTTAGTTGTATATTTTAAGCAAATAAAGCATTCTTGTTAGGAAAAGTTAAACACACCAGAATAATTACTTAACATGGTCTATTAATTCGTGACAGTATTCAAAAAATACTTTTTGAATATTTGCAATTTAGTAAGAGCAGTAAGATATCTTACAGTTTCAAAAGTTTTGCTTTGTCAACAACTAAAAGAGACTGGGAAAATGACTTAGTGGTAGAGTGCTTGCCTAGCATGCATGAAGCCCTGGGTTCAATTCCTCAGTACCACATACACAGAAAAAGCCGGAAGTGGTGCTGTGGCTCAAGTGAGAGAATGTTAACCTTGAGCAAAAGAAGCTCAGGGACAGTGCCCGGGCCTTAGGACTGACCAAAAACAAAAACAAATTATGAATGAATGATAAATGACAATGAAGTAAATAACACATGAAAAGGACATGGTACCAAACTGCAATATGTTCAGATTTTATCATGTACCATTTTTAGATGCCCTATACAAATATAGCTAACCCTCAGAACAACCATGTAAAGGAGGTACCATTGTCTCCATTTTATTTTTGTTGTTCTGAGGATCAAACAAGGACCTCATGCACGTTGGCAAGTGCTGTCCACCTGAACTATACCTTCAGTCCTTAATGGAGAGTTGTTGGTTTCCTTTTTTTTCTTCCTTCCTTTCTTGCAACAAAATCTTGCTATGTATTCAAAGCTGACCTTGAATTCACAATCCTCCTGCCTCTGCCTCCTCATTTCTGTATCATCATATCCAGCCCATGATCTTCATGTTAGAAATGAAGAATCTGAGGCACAGGACTTAGTACTCTGTTCACAGTCACAGGGCTGATTCCTGGGGAAGCTTTTGCCCTTACCATTCTTACTCATAGCCATAACACTCTCTGTTGCATTTTTTTTAATTCAGTAGAGATGAACACAAAATGAGCTCTTATTTTTATGTTTATTATAGAGTTGATATACAGAGGGGTTACAGTTACATGAATCAGGCAATGAATACAATTCTTTTTGAATCATGTCTCTCCTTCCCTTGCTCTCTCCCAGTTTTCCCCACCTGTCCCCACCCACAAGATATACAGTTCATTTGCCACGTAATGTCTAGTGAGTACCACTGTTGTATTTGTTCACCCTTAGTTTCACCTTTTCTGTGCCCCCTCCACCCTCCCAAATTCTATTACATCTTGAAGGTGTGGTGTGTGGTGGAAGAGTCTGGCACATGTAACTTCTGGTAGTGGTTCTTTAAGGAGGGGTTTGTGATGCATGGCATCTGTGATCATTCCCTTGACATGTTCTTTTTGGGTGATTGGGCCCAATGGATTTGGAGACCATCACATCAGCTCAGGCAATGCATGGACACAAGTGTGTGTGTGTGTGTGTGTGTGTGTGTGTGTGTGTGTGTGTGTGTGTGTGTATCTATACACATGGAAGGGTCCTTCATGAAAGGTGGTTAGGAGGTAAAGTGGGTAAGTCTTGATCCCCTGAATGGGAAGGAAGTCACAAGCCTGTTTCTGGCATGAGTGACAGAAGAGTTAGTGTCACTGCTGAGATGACACTCAGAAGAGTGAACAGGTGAGAAACAGTAAGGAAGCCTGATGCCAGGGGCTCACACCTGTACTTCAGGAGGCTGAGATCTGAGGATCATAGCCCAAAGCCAGTTCAGATAGGAATGTCCATGAGATTCTTACCACCAAGTAACCACCAAAAAGCTGGAAGTGGAGCTGTGGCTCAAGTGGTAGGGCCTAGAGTGGAAAAGCTAAATAACAGTACCCCAGGTCCTGAGTTCAAGCCCCAGGACCTAAAACAAAAACAAAAAATATTCAAGGAGACAAACCACGTCTGGGTAGAGATCCAGTCTTGCTTTACTCAACAATCACACATTCTGAGAAACATGACCTTAGGCGATTCTGTCCTTGTGCAAATATCAGAGTGTGCTCATGCAAACTAAACCACCTTGTCACTAGGTGATAAAACCTGATGGGATCAGTGCTGTGTTGACTGAGACATGGCTACTGGACCAGTGATTGTGTTCTTTTGGGTCTGAAGGTATGCTTGGAGTCAGGATTAGTGATACATTTTTTTTTTGGTGCCAGTACTAAAGCTTGAACTCAGGGCCTGGGGTCCATCTCTTAGCTTTTCACCCAGTGGTGGTACTCTACCACTTGAGCCACATATCCACTTCCAGCTTTTTGGTGGTTCATTAGAGATAAATGTCTCACAGTCTTTACTGTCTGGGTTGGCTTTGAACCAAGATCCTCAGAACTCAGCCTCCCAAGTAGGTAGTATTACAGGTGTGAACCATCAGCACCTGACTTCAGTGACACATTTGAAAACTAAGCATACATTTGTCTGTATGTGGGGGTGGGGAGAGTCTCCTAACCTGAAGCTCATCAACAATCACAAACAGCTTTTTTTTTTTTTTGGCCAGTCCTGGGGCTTGAACTCAGGGCCTGGGCACTGTCTCTGAGCTTCTTTTTACTCAAGTCTCACACTCTACCACTTGAGCCACAGTACCACTTCTGACTCTTTCTCTTTATGTAGTACTGAGGAATCAAACCCATGCATGCTAGGCAAGCACTCTACCACTAAGCCACATTCTCAGCCCTTAAATAGCATTTGAAAATGCATCACACAACTCTTGCTCATAACAAACCACTCTGGAACTTGGGGCTTAAAAAAAAAATCTAGTTTTGTTTTAGAGCTCAGGCCAGTCAGGTCAGCTGAGGCTTGGATGAGCTGGGCTGGCTCCATCACAAGTCTCTGGGTGGACTGGTGACTCTTCGATAACCTGGGCTTGACTGGGGTATGTTAGAAGCTCACTCCTAAGCTCTTGGCTCGGCTCTTCTTGGGATCAGCAAGCCTTTCTCATGGAGATGACTGAAACAAAAGAAACTAAGCAAAAATACAGGAGGTTACTTGAGATTCAGAACCAAGTTGCTTTTACCTCATCTATTTGCCCAAAGCATGCCATAGTTGGGCTCAGTTTGGAGGGGAGGGGAGATAGAGGCAGGTATAAGAAAATGACACCCAGGATACAAGAACAGACAAGGGAAAAGTTAATCAAGAGGATGGGTTCACAGAGAGAAGAGAGTGCAGAAGTGAGGAAAGGTAAACATGGAAACTCACAGGTCACCAAGAACCTGGAAAGATAATTTTAGAGGAAGGAATGGGTGGCAAAGGTAATCATTAGGTTGTGGTGAATGGGAAGAGAGAAGGTAGAAGCAATGTCCCACCCCTTCATCTAATGTGTCCAACTGAGCATCCTCTATCTGTCCATCACTGTTTAAGATGCTAGGAAGGCAAAAGGAGGGTCTTCTTTTAAGAAGTGCATTCACTTTGTTGTCAACTAATAAGCAAGCAAGATGAGTCAAAGTGCTGCCAGCCTGTCCTCAAGATGATGATCTTCCTACCTCTGCCTCTTGATTAGAAATATGTGCTACCACAGGCAGCCTATTACTGAAGTGGAGATGCTGGGTCTAATGGCACCACCTTGGCCATGTGGCGGATAGGGAATTGGGTTTAACTGCTGTCATCTTGTCTTCATAGTGGAGGGAGGGAGGGAAAGTCCCACCTCAGGTGATTGGTATGCCTGAATTATTAGAGGCAGGGGTGGGGAAATGATAGGTTACTGGGTCTGTTAGTCCTGTGCCTGTCTACTGTGACCCTGTCCCCAACCTGACCCTATATTAGGGCCAGACCAGCTCAGACACCATTACACCAGGCCTTGGGTGCTGTGTCCTGTCTCCTGGGTATCTTCCAGTTAATATGGCATCCCACTTCAGCTCTCTAACAGGATTGATCTGGTTTATTGGTATTGTGTTTCTGCTCCTTCTTTCCTTTTTTGCTCTCATGGCTCAGTTTTCTAACAGTGTTATGTGTATTCACAGGGCTGCAGGCTTTTTGTGATTGGAATCCACCTGCAGTCACCAGCTTTCTAATAAAGACTCCCAATGTGACCTCTCAAAATGTGGCTTCCCTGTTTCTTGCTGACTGGATTCACCTTACAGCCTTACTTTTGGTTGTTATTGTTTTGTTTTGTTTTGGATTTTGTGGGGAGAGTGGTTGTTGTTTGCTTTAGTTTTTGTGCCAGCCCCGGGGTTTGAACTCAGGGCCTGGGCACTGTCACTCAAGGCTAGTCTACTAACTACTTGAGCTATATCTTCACTTCTGGCTTTTTGGCCATTAATTGGAGGGAAGAGTCTCGTGGAATTTCCTGCCCAGACTGGCTTTGAACCACAATCCTCACATCTCAGCCTCCTGAGTAGCTAGGACATAAGCCACTGGCATCCTACTACGTGTGTGTGTGTGTCTGTGTGTGTGTGTGTGTGTGTGTGTGTGTGTGTGTGTGTGTGCGCGCGCGCGCGCGCGCGCGCGCGCGCGCGCGCACGCATGCGCACAGACCGGACCTGGGGCTTGGACTCTAGGCTCTGACCCTGAGTCTCTCAGGGCTAGCGCTCTACCACTTGAGTCACAGCGCCACTTCCAGCTTTTTCTGAGTAGTTTATTAGAGATAAGAGTATCATGATTTTCCTGCCAGGGCTGGCTTCAAACCATGATCCTCAGATCTTAGCCTCCTATGTAGCTAGAATTAGACATGAGTCACAAGTGCCAGTCAATGTGAGTTTTAATGATGGTTTTGTGTAATAACTGCTAGAGAAAGTCCTAAAAATGTAGCAATAAGTTCTCATAAGTAGGCAGACTTCATCATAGCACTGAAGATTATTGTCAACTGGAATCTAGACAGGCGATGGGGTGGTAGAGGGAGGATGAAAGGGAAAAAGAGAGGGAAGAGGAGGGAAGGGCACAATGCAGAGGCTTAATAGGATTAAATATTTTTAATGAAATAATTGTGCATTCACATTGATGTTTCTGCACATGTCTCATCTCCCCATCTAATCTGTAGGCTCATTTGGGGTCAGTGGCTCTATCCATTGCATCATTATGCACATCTAACACAATGCTTTGATTCTAGTAAGGACTCACTTCATTGGAGGTTGAATCTCTCCAGAAACACGCCCTAGGAAAATGTTATAAGTCCAAGTTTACTTAGGAGACGATCCCAGAAATCACCAGTAAAGGAGCAGGAACATGAGATGGGCAGGAGAAGACAGCCAGTGAAGAGTCCATCCTCACTAGTTCCTGCTTGGGTTGCTTCCGAGATTCCAAACTGAGAAGCAAGGAAGCTAGCATTTTTATTCCCACTCCTATCCCTCACCCCAGAGAAAGCACTGCTGGGGTTTGTAATCACAGCCTCCAGATATGCACTGGAATGACAAGAGGGGATATGGGAAGGGTACTAACTGTACTCCAAAACTCATTAATACT
This sequence comes from Dipodomys merriami, assembly GCF_024711535.1. Lineage (NCBI taxonomy): Eukaryota > Metazoa > Chordata > Mammalia > Rodentia > Heteromyidae > Dipodomys > Dipodomys merriami. The sequence continues at coordinate 985,046 of NW_027205004.1, read as the reverse complement.
TCTTAAATGAATTAATAAGTGAACAAATGGGTTTAAGTTCTTGGTGTTAATCACAAACAATTTAGAACTTAAAAGTTTTTAGAATAGACTATGCATTCTGCCATTCCCTGGTGAACACATGCATTGTGTGCTTTTGCAAGCTCTAGAGCACAGAACCCATGTGATATCCAAGATCATTTGAAAACTGCAGTAGTGTTTCATGAAGTAATATTACTATATACACAAGGGGAAAATCTATAGAGATGATAGTAACTGTTAAAAAATGAAAACATATACAAATGAAGCAGATGGTGCATGTGAAATCATATTACAAATTTCTGTGGTTGTTGCGGTAGGAACCAATAATTTGGGTTGGACTATTTGGCTGTTTTGTGGGTGATTTTGCAGGTGAACTTAGAATTAGGAACCTTTACAGAAAGGGCAATGAATTGACTCAATGGCTGGCTGTAGGGCCTGTAGAAAACAGAGAAAGGCCAGGCAGTGGTGACTCACTCCTGTAATCCTACTCAGGAGACTGAGATCTAAGAATCATGGTTCAGAGCCAGCCAGCCAAGGAAGGAAAGTCCATGAGACTCTTATCTCCAATTAACCAGTGAAAAGCCAGAAAAGGAGCTGTGGCTCAAGTGGTGGAGTGCTAGCCTTGAGTCAATAAGTTAAGCAAGAGTGCAAGGCCCCCACTTCAAGCCTCAGTACTAGAAGAAAGATAGATGGGAGGGGAGGGAGGAGGGGCAAGGAGGTAAAGAAAACCAAAATAATAGATGAATGATATTTATCTGACTTTTCTTTTTCCATAGTGCTTTGCAAATGATCCTTAATATAACCAAAACAGGAAAGCATTATTATCATATTATCATTATCTTCAATTTAGAGGTGAGGAGCTAGAAGCTGATATTCAAGGAAATACAGTAGTTTGCCCAACTCTTCACTTACAAACAGCAAACCACCCCCTGGGAAATGAGCAGTTATAACAGACTGTACATGTACCATGTACCAATGAAACCTTTTTTTCTTCCTTTCTACCATCCTTCGATGCAATTGGCAAACTGTCACAAATGTTTTAATTGAATCAAAGATCCTATCTAATTGTGTTGTCCTTTCTCAGCTGTGATATCCTAGGAATTTAGGGATCACATCCCTTCATCTCAGGCCAAGGAAAGGACCAGTTAGGAGAAATTCTGCAGCCCTGAGGACAGCCTGGCATGGCTAGATGCCACACACTGGACATCTTGGGACAAAAGCCAAGGGCCATTGGATTAGAAAGTACAATGGGCTTCATCTTTTCATCCCTGAGCAGAAGGCATTCTTTTTTTTTAATTTATATTTTTGAATTACGAAGGTGATATGCAGAGAGGTTACTGTTGCATAAGTCAGTTAATGGGTATTTTTCTTTTTAGACAATGTCACTCCAGAAGACATTCTTTTTCTTTTCTTTTTTTTGTCAGTTGTGGGGCTTGAATTCTGGGCCTGGGCACTGTCCCTGAGCTCTTCAGCTCAAAGCAAGCATTCTGCCACTTGAGCCACAGTGCCACTTCCGATTTTCTGGTGGTTAATTGCAGATAAGAGTCTTACAGACTTTTCTGCCTAGGCTGGCTTTGAACTGTGATCCATAGACCTCAGCCTCCTAAGTTGCTAGGATTACAGGAGTGAGCCATCAGCACCCAGCATAGAAGGCATTCTTAATTAGCCTAGCTACATACACATCCTGGTTCCTATGGAATATTACCAGAGATGAAGAGCTCAGGACTTTGACCTGGAGTCTATAGCTTCATCCTTCATTCCTGGTTTATTTTATTTATCCATTCAATAAATATTTATGGACTACTGTGGCATGATATAGTCTATACTGACTGACTGCCAAGACTTCAACAGAGACAAATAGGACCCATGGCCTCATTGAGTTTATAGTGCAATGGTAATATGGGGAGACAGGCTATTAATAATTTAGCAGGCTAACATTCAACTGGAGGTAAGTGCTCCCAAATAAATTCACATGGCAAAGTGATATACAAGGACTGTGAAGGAGCCCTCCGCTATTTCCTTTCCTTTTTTAACAAATATCACCTTCAAAATGAAGACCACAAAACTCTTCTCTCCAAATAACCAGGAAACAAACAAAAACTACAAGTGTTGGTGTGGCTCAAGTGGTAGAGCACCGAGCCTTGAGTGAAAAAGCTAAAGGAAGCCCTGAATTCAAGCCCCACTACCAGCAAATATACAAACAAACAAAACACCCTACTGCTTCTATCTTATCAGGAGCTAAAATGCTTCTCTGCCTGACTTATTTTCTCTTGCCAGTCCTGGAGCTTGAACTCAGAGCCTAGGCACTGTCCCTGAGCAACTTTTGCTCAAGGCTGGCACTCTACCACTTGAGCCAAAGCACCACTTCTGGCTTTTTCTGTGATTAATTGGAAATAAGAGTCTCAGACTTTCCTGCCCAGGCTGGCTTTGAACCTGGATCCTCAGATCTCAGCTTCCTTAGTAGCTAGGATTATGGGCTCTCTGCCTGAATTTTATAAACCTCCATATACCAGAGGCTGTTTAACAAGCAGTACTGTTGCTTCCTGGAGCACATCCCCACCCTCTCACCTTTCAAATGTGATCAGCATTCATTCATTCATTCATTCATTGGCACTAGGTTTACAAGTACCCTGTTTCTATTGCTCTTGTTGGTGGGGATGTTTTGGTTGTTCCCCATCCTGAAAGAGCAAACACAACTCCCCATCTACAAAGCTCTCAACACCCCTCCTCACCCAACCACCACCACTGGCTCCCTCTGGGTCACCAAAGGTTACTGGTAGATAATGTATAAACAAGAGTCAACCCTGAAGCACCAATAAAACTGTAAGGCCCAAGCCATACTTTTTTCCTTCTCAACCCCCTGAGATTTCTATTCTTCAATAAGCTAGTTTTGGTTTCAGGAAGTCCTTTCTTAGGTCTACCTTAAGTCCCTCCTACCTCACTATGTGCTTATTTCTTCAAGTTTTGTTCTTCATTGCTTTAGGGCAAAGCTGAGACACCCTGCTCAATGCTGGGTCTGGTTTAGGAAGCATCTGTCTCTGTCAGTTGATTAGTAAGTGCCTGACACTTCAGCATCATTATTTGATTCCATTTCAGGTTCTTTCCTCCAGCCTTAAAAACTGCAGCTCCTTAAGCTTCTGTTCCCAAACCACTTCATCACCATCTAGCTCTTCTCAAACTCCACTAATCAGCTTTTATTTTTCCTTTATTTTTTAATCATTAGTGAGAGTTTTGAAGAAGGTACTTAGCCAGACGAAAGGGAAAAAAAAATGGAAGTCTAATAAAACTCTGAAAGGACCCAGTAAGGGGAATGAGCTCCACTCTGCCTTCAGCCTGGCTGTTCCTTCGACAAGCTAATCCATCAGACAGGCTGTCCTGGCTCAGCACAGCGCTCCCAGACTCCCTCGTGAATGTGAACTGCAGAAAAATTAGATTTGGAGGGAGGAGAACTTAGTCTGCACCCCCATTGGCTTTCTGTGTTAGGCTGCTGGTGGCCACTGTCGTCAGAGAACTCCAGATCTGTGTAGAATTTAGTTACTTCTGTTTAATTTAGGCAGCTCCCCCCACCTTCTTTACAGAGTCATTTCCTTAGGAGGCCACTGATTCTCACAGAGCTCTAGGTACCATCTGCTGGGGCTGAGGGTGGGGGTGGGGTGGGGAGGGAGTTGTGTGCCTGTGAGTGAGAGAGAAGGGGAATGACAGACTAATTCATAGTTGTTTTATTGGTTACTATTCAATGCCTCTTCAATATTTTTGCTGAAGTAGCAACAGAATGGAAGTGAACATTGAGGGTTGGAGACTCTATCCATCAATCTTAGAACCATGTTAGTATTGATGCTAAAACCCATGTGAACCGGATGCCAGGGGTTCATACCTGTAATCCAAGCTACTCAGGAGGCAAAGCTCAGGGATAGCATCCAGGATCTGAGTTCAAAACCAGGACCAACACACACACACACACACACACACACACACACACACACACACACACACACACGTACAGAGGGGGAGAGAGAGCGAGAGAGAAAGAAAGAAAGAGAGAAAGAGAGAAAGAAAGAAAGAGAGAAAGAGAGAAAGAGAGAAAGAAAGAAAGAAAGAAAGAAAGAAAGAAAGAAAGAAAGAAAGAAAGAAAGAAAGAAAGGAAGGAAGGAAGGAAGGAAGGAAGGAAGGAAGGAAGGCAGAGAGAAAGAAAGAAAGAAAGAAAGAAAGAAAGAAAGAAAGAAAGAAAGAAAGAAAGAAAGAAAGAAAGAAAGAGTGGCTGGAAAGGTGGCTCAGTGGTAGAGCGCTTGCCTTGCATGCATGAGGCCCTGGGTTCGATTCCTCAGCACCACATAAGCAAAAAGAAAAAAGCCGGAACTGGTGCTGTGTCTCAGGTGGTAGAGTGCTAGCCTGGAGCTGAAGAGCTGAGGGACAGTGCCCAGGCCCAGAGTTCAAGCCCCACGACAGGACCCCCCCCAAAAAAAAAGGAAGGAAGGAAGGAAGGAAGGGAAAGAAGAAAGAAAGAGTAAGAGAGAGAAAGAGTGAGTGTGGGGGGGAGAGAGAGAATGTGTAATTTTTGCATTCTTCTCCAAAATAGATTCACATTGCCAGGTGTCAAAATGGAAATAGCTTTATTGTAATTTTGTGTATATGTATGTGCCAGTACTGGGGCTTGAACTTAGGACCTGGGTGTTATCCTTTAGCTTTTTTACACAAGGCTGGCACTCTACCACTTGAGCAACAGCTCCACTTCTAGTTGTTTTTTTTTTTTTTTTTGGTAGCTAATTGGAAATAAGAGTCTCACAGACTTTCCTGCAGGGATTGGCTTCAAACTGTCATCCTCAGATCTCAACCTCCTGAACAACTAGAATTACAGGCGTGAGCGTGAGCCAACTATGCTCAGCTAGCTCTATTGCAACTTTATGGTCTAAGAGTAGACATGTTTGAATATATAATATGTATATGCAGGATAAGATATAAAGAAAAATACAAGAGAGATCTATCTTCTGATGTTGCATTTAAGTATTTCCCTTTTGTTCTTCTCTCTGTCACCCCCCCCCCCCCGCCTCTTTTTTGTTGGTCCTTAGGCTTGAACTCAGAGCTTTTTCACTCAAGGCTAGCACTCTACCACTTTGAACCACAGTGCCACTTCCAGCTTTCTGGTGGTTAATTGAAGATAAGAGTCTCATGGATTTTCCTGCCTGGGCTGGGATCAAACCATGATTCTCAGATTTCAGCCTCTTGAGTAGCTAGGATTACAGGCATGAGCCACCAGCACCCAGCCTACACTATTTTCTATATAGAAAAACACATTGTTTCACAGTACAGTGGTTTATTATTGTTTTGTTTATTTATTTTGACACAATACAATGTTTTGAATCATCACTCACTAAAAAGATTCTGAGTGTTTATCTGATATCAAGTAGTCTAAGCACTGGGGGATTGACTTACACTATTGTCCAGTTTGAAAAGCAAGTGTGTGGGTATGATTGCTCAGAGAAATGGTGTGTATTCACACGAGGAGGGAAGGAACATTAGTAGAAGAACATTCTGGAACATTTTCAAGGTGGTCTCTACAACAAGAGCAGGGTGCTTTCCTGCCTCTGCTTATGTCACCTAGGACAGTGGTACCATCGCTGGGGGGTGGGCTGATGTTTCCCAGCATGACTCACCCACCTTCCTCTTGGGAAGCTTTGCCCTCCTTCCACAGAGCAAATATGCCGGTTGCTCAAGAAGCCTTTTGTTTCTTTCACACATGAAAATTAATGAGCTCCCTCTTTGGCATGGGTTAGAAAATTCCACTATGGTGTTGGCAGGGCTTGCACTGGTCCCAGAACCTTGCAAAATCCCCATGCTGACACTGAAGAGAGCCGTGAGGTGGGCTCTCCTTGCTTTTGGTGGGGAAAGGATGATACAGCGGAGAAGAGAACACCTGGCCAGGAAGGTTATACCCAGCAGTTTTTTTTTCCTGTGCTCTTTTCCAAACACATGCATCTCTGTAGGTAGCACAATGCCCTCTTTATTGCCCTGTCTTCAGTGGAGTTGTTTGACCAGGGCAACCACACCTGGAGAGATTCCTCCAGCCACTGGGACCAGAACACCTAGCATTTACCTCCTAGTCCCTTCTTTCTGCAAAACAGTTGACAACTGAACTGAATCCATGAAATGTGTAGCCTACTGGTCAATAACTATTTGTTCATTCAGTCTGTAATTTGGAGGCACCTTTGGTATCCAAGGCTGGAGCTCTGTCTATGAGCAAAACAGACAGAACCTCTCTAACAGAAGGGAGATTTTTGAATGGGAGGTAGACCATCAGAGCCAAACAAGCCAGGTAACTTCAGGTTCTGAATTGTCCCTTGATCAGCACTTTTGCTTTAATCATGGCCAATGGAAGTCCAAAAAAAAAAAAGGAAAATTGCAAAAAAAAAAAAAGAAATCCATGAGTTTTAATTTGCATGCTGTTCTAAGTAGTCACACAGATAAATGAATCACCACTTTGTGCAAAGTAGCCAAGCTGTATAGGCTACCCTCCTGCTAGTCACAGGAGCCTGATGTCACATGGGCTGCCTCAGCACCACTATGCTTGTGTTTGGGTAACCTCTGCTTAATAATGCTCTGAGCACAAGGACATTGATGCAGTGGAGGCACCTGGGTATAAAACGTGGAAAGGATATAATTGTCTCTGGTACTGTGTGATAGCATTGCTGGGCACAAAGGAAAAGACGCCATATTTATTAGAACAAGGGAGGATTGCTTCTAACTACAATAGAGAAGCGACAGAGAACCATGTGAACGTGAGGAGGTACATGCTTTAGGAGGCTTAGGCACAGTCTCAAGAGATATTGGATCTAAAATAAAAATCAGCTACAGGGAGATGTAGAAACCGGAGTCTTCCAGGTAGGAGTAATAGTGTATGCAGAGGCCCTGAGGTGGGAACATAATTGACCATTTCAGAGAACTGGATGAAAGTTGACAAGGAAGGAGTAGCAAAGAGCAATGAATGAAAGAGGCCTAAAAGAAAGGCAGGGCCTATATTTATTATATGAACACTCTATATACCACTGTGTGTTTACTAGTTTATATAAGACTTTCAACACACAACCTCAATCCAATGATCCCAACCACACCACTGTATAAATAAGGAAACGGGGTGAGGAAATGACTTTTTCAAGGCCAGAAAACTAGGAAGTAGTAAGACAGAAATTTTGAGCAAGGACTGAAGATTCTCTTCACATAGCAGGAAAAATTATTCACATCAATGCTTGGGATATAGACAGTGAGCAACCAGTGCTACTGTATAAGTAGTTTTGTGCCAAATTAGACTTGTTTTCTCTAAATTGCTATGCTAAAGGTGGATGGAAATATAAAGAATAAAGATTTATCCTTTGGGATGATGATGTAATTGAGTAGTTAGGCTACCATAGCCTAGCATGTGTGAAGTTCTAGGTTTTGATCACCAGAGACATAGACAGAGAGAGAAAGAAGACAAGAGAGAGAGATATAGGAGAGATCAGTCCAGTCCAGTCCCTGATGAAGACATGATGTAGTTACAAAGCAGCAAAGTATAGAAAGTTGGTGGGTGAAATACTAAGACAGTATTTGCTTTAGCCAGGAACATTATGGCTGACTTTCTAAGGGATTCCAGTCTGCTTTGAAGTCTTAGAACAGGCGATATCCAGAAACAAATCCATAGGATTTTACCACACAGAATACACACTGAACATGTAGCATCCTGGAGACCACCATACCTTCCTCACTCCACGTGCAATAAACAGGGACATTTCTCTTACTATTACATAAGAGAAGAATCATGTAGGTAGGAATTATTGATAAGTCTAAGAAGATAAAAGAACCATCTAGAATACCATCCATGAAACACAAACCTTTCCTACTTTAATGTATTTCCTTTTAGAGTTTCCCTAGACAAGCAATTTGTGTATTTGCCTGTATGTTTAATAAATAACATAATATACTGGACAAACACACTTCTGTGCATGCATTTACCTTTAATAAGGTATACATTAGACTTTTAAGATTGTTTTCTTTTTCTTTTTTACTTTTTTCTTTTTGTCAGTTGTGGGACTTGAAACTCAGGGCCTGGGCATTGTCCTTGAGCTTTTCCCTCTCACGGCTAGTGCTTTACCACTTTGAGCCACAGGTCCACTTGTGATTTTCTGGTGGTTAGTTGGAACCACCAGTGAGTGCCTGGCTTCAATTCATCCATTTAATTGTATAGATCTGTGTTGCTGTTCACACAGCGGGACCCGGGAACTCAGTGTCTGGTAAGCAGAAAGGAACCCTACCTTGCGGGTATAGACAAAGTTTATTAAAAACATCATACACTTAGATAGGGCATAGGGGCAGAGAAGATTAAGTCTGTAGTCAGAGGACAGTCACAGGACAGTCACAGATAATCAAAGGGCAGAAAGTAGACCTTCTTGGGGAATGTGGACAAGTAGCAACCTTTAATTGGTGATTGGAAAGTGTCCTTTAAGGTAATAAAAGAGGAAGCAAGGAGCAAGTGGGGCTCCATTAAATAGACAAAAGGAATCTTGACATTGTTCTACACAGTTAACTAAGAGGAGCACCAACAGCACTTCCCCCAAACCATCACCTGAGTCTGGCAGTGGGTGCAGGACCTTGCCCTGCATGGAGGAAGGGGCTTTCCTTCCCCCACCCCCGCCCTCCAGGAATGTGTGCCAGCATGCACCCTCATGGCACACCGGAACTCAGATGGGGTCTTACTCGTCAATGTCTCCCACAGATCTGAATATTAAGCAGGGTGCTGGTGGCTCATGTCTGTAATCCTAGCTACTCAGGAGGCTGAGATCTGAGGATATTTGTTCAAAGCTAGCCTGGTCAGGAAAGCCCATCAGACTCTTGTCTCCAGTTGATTTCCCCAAAAAGCTGGAAGTTGAGCTGTGGCTAAAGTGATAGAGATCTAGATCTAGCCTTGAACAAAAACGCACAAAGACAGTGCCCAGGCCCCGAACGCAAGCCCCAGAACATTCATAGTCTCTCTCTCTCTCTCTCTCTCTCTCTCTCTCTCTCTCACACACACACACACACACACACACACACAATCAAGAATATTCCTTTTTTTTAAAATTTATTTTGCCGGTTGTGGGGCTGAACTCTGGGCCTGGGTGCTGTCCCTCAGCTCTTCAGTTCAAGGCTAGCGCTCTACCACTTGAGCCAAAGTACCACTTGCGGCTTTTTCTACATATGTGGTGCTGAGGAATCGAACCCAGGGCCTCATGCATGCAAGGCAAGCACTCTACCACTGAGCCACCTTCCCAGCCCTCAAGAATATTCCTTATACCCAAAGAATCACCTGTGGCAGCTTTAGCCCATCCCCCATCCCCCCCACTCCTTCAAGCAACTATTGAACTTACCTCTGTGGCCTCAGATTCTCTTGTTCTAGAACTTCCCATAAATGAAATCCTGTTGGTACTCCTTTATTTCTGCCTCTATTGCTTAGCTGGATTTGAACTCAGGGCATGACACTTGTTAGATAGTTGCTCTAGCACTTGAATCACACTTCCAGCTCTTGCTTTAGTTAACTTTTCAGATAGGGTCTCTCTTTTTTCTTGCCCAGGACCAGTCTTGGATTGTGATTCTCCTAAGTATACTTCCCATGTAGCTCACATTACAGATGAACATCAATCATGCTTGTAAGGTATATTAAATAGGTGGGTTTCATTAGGTAGCCAATGAAGAGAATACCATGTGCTATTCAGGGAGAAGTTTATTTACCAAACTGTTGACCCTGCCATGCATGGTAGAGAAGCATGGCTGAAAAGGAAAGGGGCAACCTACCCCTGGCCAGGGACAGGAAGAGGTGTGGCCAGGTAGGGGGAAAGGTGTGGCCACACTGGATCTGGATATGGCCTCAGGGTCTGGGACCCTCCTGAGGTCAGATAGGAGGCATGTGACCAGAGGTGGCCCAAGATGTGACCTAGCAGGAGGGAAAGGTGACTGCTTCCAGGTGTGTCAGTTACCTAGGTAACAGATACTGGGCAGAAACTTAGCCAAGAGGTAGGGAGATGTCCCTGTGCAGACCTTACAATGCTCTGTTTATTTTTTTGAGATGAGGCTTGATAATTTGGGGGGGGGGGAGGGACAGGGCCTTGAACCACAATCCTCCCTATTTCTGCCTCCTGAGTATCCTAGATTACAAGTGTGTGTCACCTTTACTGGCTGACTCCATCCTGAGTTCTCCAAATTGGGTCTAAGGGCTGTAGCCAGTGACCTTGTGAATCCTGGGTGTGACTGAAAGGTAGACCCAATACTCCGTCACTATAAGTGTCATGCTCCCATTAGCCAGATTGAAATGTGGGGGAAAGAAGAACCCTTGAGGTACCTTGTCCCCTAAGAATGACCTCTGAAGGTGGTCGGTCCATCAGCAATTGGGTTTGTCAGTGGCAAGTCCATCATTTCTATGAAGTGCCCGGTTGGAGAAACCTGGATTTGAATTATATTTTTCTTGCCATTTTTATTTGAGGAGGTAAGGGGGTGTTGGTGGGAGATGTGGGAGGAGTTAGGAGTAGGAGCCTGGGCCCATGGCAAAGGCAATGGAAGAGCTGCACGGATGGGTCTGTGGCTAGGTGTGAGGCTGGATGTAGCCGTGACATTGGCCCAGTTCTTAGGAAAGCGCCCTCTCCAAACATCTGATGCTCCCCAAAGTGTGGACAAGAGCAGAGTTCCATACATTTTGCATATGCAAGCCCCCACCCCCACCCACGAGCATTCTCTGTGGCCACCTTGATGGTCCTCCAAAGGGCAGGCAGCAGAGGGCCTCCATCTGCCCCGAGACCTGGTGCTCCCCAGTGAGTCAGACATGCTCCAAATTCTGCTAAGCCAGTTTCTATGTTTCCCCTTGTAAATGTGACCTTACCAAGGGCAAGAACTAGCCCTGATTCATTGTCTTAGTTCAGTTTCCCCAGAAACAAAGCCTGAAACAAAGATTCTGGTGGCTTCAGTGTGTTTCGGGGCTGGTGCCAGCGTGAGGAGGTAGGAAGTAGAGACAGGAGGAAGGCTGCAGCAGAAGGTGTGTCCTCAAGGCAGTTACCACCCAGGCCCCCTCCTCCCTACCCGGACATGAGGGGGATCCAGGAGACAGTGCAGAGCAGCTCCCTTCCCCCATTCATTTACCGGAACAGGAAGGAGCTGGTGATTGGTGCCACTGGTGAAGGACATTCCTGGGGCTTCTGTCCTAACACTTGTAACTGCCCTGCTTGTAGGCAGTGGGGGCGCCAGGAGCAGCAGAAAACCCCAAGTAGAGCACATGGACGCTGGCAGCTGGAAGTCAGGTTGTTGACAAGAGGGTACAGGCCGGGCCTGACGATGTCAGCAGGGGCCTCCAATGCCAATTCAGTCCCGGCAATGAATAGATACTACAGCACATTGGCTCAACCCAAAGGGCTCAGCTAACTTTGGCCTCAAAGCCACAGCTCCTGTTTGTTCTCCAGTAACCTCAAAATACTGCCATCAGCTGGCAGGACTATTTTAGGATCAAACCCAGGATACTAGCACCCCTTCCTTCTCAAAGTATGGTCCCTGAACCAACATCGTTTCCATGGGCTAGTGACTTGTTCAAAATGGGAATTTAGGGCTCCCATCTTAGATCCAATAATCAGGATTTCTGGGAGTGGAACGTGTTCATTTAACCACCGCTCCACGTGACTGTAGTTTGCTCTAAAGCATGAAATCCACTGTTTAGACTCTAAAACTTAGAGTTGCCAATGTCGCTTGGAGCAGTGGTTGAATGAACACGTTCTACTCCCAGAATACTAGGCTTCTAAAATGTTTTCGACTTTGCCCTATTTAGGGAGCTTTCTTTTCCTTTTAGGTGTTTTAAATATAAATTGTACCTAATTATCAATTTCCAACAGAAAAGTAACCCATGCACACTACTATCTGAGATAACCTATGGGACATCTGTGTTGGGTGTTTGTTTTCCTGAGCTAATATTTAAATCCTGTCTTGAGGCCAGACCAGGTGGCAGGAAGGAAAATTACATATATTTCTCAATCAGTAGAAAAATTTTAAAAAACAAAACAAAAAAAAAATCCTGGAGTTTTGAATGTCTCATAGAAATGGGAAGAGTTGGGATACCCCTTAAATCAACTGGTATGGAAAAATATTAACAAAGATGAACTTGGGGCTGGGACTTGGTGGCTCACGCCTATAATCATAACTACACAAGAGGCTGAGATCTGAAGATTGAGATTCAAAGCCAGCCCCAACAGAAAAATACAAGAGATACTTAACTTTTTTTTTCTTTGGTTGGTTATGGGGCTTGAACTCTGGGCCTGGGCACTGTCCCTCAGCTCTTCAGCTCAAGGCTAGCGCTCTACCACTTGAACCACAGCACCACTTCCTGTTTTGTTTTGTTTTTTTTCTTCTGGTGATTTATTGGCAATAAGAGTCACAAACTTGCTGGGCGCTGGTGGCTCACGCCTGTAATCCTAGCTACTCAGGAGGCTGAGATCTGAGGATCGCGGTTCAAAGCCAGCCCAGGCAGGAGAGACCGTGAGACTCCTATCTCCAATAAACCACCAGAAAACCAGAAGTGGCGCTGTAGCTCAAGTGGTAGAGCGCTCTCCTTGAGCTGAAGAGCTGAGGGATAGTGCCCAGGCCCAGAGTTCAAGCCCCATGACCGACCAAAAAAAAAAAAAAAGAGTCACGAACTTTCCTGCCCAGGCTGGCTTTGAACCGAGATCCTTCAATCTCAGCCTCCTGAGTAGCTAGGATTACGGGCATGAGCCACTGACACCCGGCTAAGAGATGCTTAACTCTAATTAACCAGCAAGAAGCTGGAAGTAGAGGTGTGGCTCAAGTGGTAGAGCACAAATCTTGGTGGTGGTGGGGAGCCAAGCAAGAGTACAAAGCCCTGGGTTCAAGCCCAGGCACCAAACAAACAAACAAAAAATCATAAAGATGGTTTTGATTTCAGGTAGGAGCAGGACAGAATCAGCAGTGGCTTCATCTGCCATGTCCTGTGTGTGGTAGACATCTCATTGCTTCATTTAGCAGTGTGATCAAAAATATTACACAGACTAGTCCATTTCTTCTAGAGGGACAGCCCTCCTGCCTGCCCTGTGCCTTGATACCAACCAGTCACAGAAGGCCTTCCTATAGGAACACCTCAGTGGTGTGACATCACAATGTAGTCCATTCTGAATCTTGAGACTGATTTGTCCCCTTGGGCCCAGGACATTTGCTTACCTGTAAGAGCTCCCCTTGGTTACTGAGGCAAGCCGTCTGTGCTGTCTTGTCAGGTATACCTGGTAAGTACTGAACCAGTCAGAGCACTGAGGGAAGGGAGAGACAGCCACTGGCTGCTGGTTCCTATGTACCATAAGATTGGATGGGGCCACGTTGGTGACTGGGAATGTGTGAGGATAAACCCCCAACTCTTCCTGGGAAAGCTGCCTAGCTCATGTATATATCCCCTTCCTCCCAGCCTCTTCCTGCCAGGTAGCCAACCACAGGAGGCAAGACTGGAATGGCCTATAAAGCTGAATTGTCTACGTATGCCAGCACCCTGGACAAAAGTCATTTGTGGTCATAATATTTTTTTTCCTTTTACTATTTTTAATGAATTTTTTATTGTGAAAATACTGTACAGAGGGGTTACAATCACATGAGCAAGGACATGAGTCCATTTCTTATCAAGCATTGTTGCCTCCTCTGTTTTTCCCCTACCATCCCTTCCCTCCCATCTCCACAACTACATTCCTGTGCCCTCCCCCCCAAGCCTATATTGTAAAGTTTGTTTTTCGACATAGCGTCTTATACATCTCATTGTTGCAATGGGTTAACCTGTATTCCTATTTAAACAATTTGTTTTTCCCTTCCCCTCCCCAAATTATACCAACATCAAATACAGTGAAAACAGGGGTTATACTGTGGGGGAGGGACATACAAAGCAATATTGATTTATGATAGTAGTTGGATTTGAACTTATACTTGTTAGGTTCTCCTCCACTTGAGCCACATCTCCAGCCATCACTTAAGTGTGTGTGTGTGTGTGTGTGTGTGTGTGTGTGTGTGTGTGTCCATATTGGGACTTGAATGAATTCAGTGCCTGAGCACTGTCCCTGAGCTTTTTTTCTTCCCCCTCAGGGCTAGCACTCTACCACTTGAGCCATGGTTCCACTTGCAGCTTTTTGGTGGTTATTTGGAGAAAGAGTCTCACGAATTTTCCTGCTTGGGTAGATCTTGAACCACAATCCTCAGAACTGTTTCCAAAGTAACTAGAATTACAGACATGAGCCACTGGTATTTTTGATAGATGCCTATGACAGAAAATCTGGGCTCTCCCATGGCAAATCCAATAGTGTGAGCAGAGGTAGCTTTGGAGTACCAAGCTAGGGCTTCAGAGGGGTTTGATGGTAGCTGTCATCTGGAGAGGACAGAGGAAGAAAACCATACACCTACTTCGTGCCAGATGTGGTAGCAATATTACTACTTTTTGTTCCAACCAGGCTCTGTAAAGTGCCTTTTTCTTCTGCTTATCTCCATTCTGGACAGAATGCTTTGTTCTACACTGGGTGTGTGTTAAAAGAGGAATTAGTTGAAAGCTACATACACTCTGTGTTAACTGTCCCCAACAATAGAATACCCTGGAACTAGAAGAGGTGCCTCACAAGGCCAGGAGAGCTTTAACAGGAGCCAGCTTTCATCAGCACAGCTGGAGACCCAATTCTCACCACCACTCTGGTGGTAAGGATCTAGAAGATCCTTAAAGGCCATTTCCAAATCCAAGATTGTAGGAGTTTGTGTCCCAACAGTTTACTCACTTTATGATGGAACCCACATGGGCCAGGCTTTCCAGGTTGGCTGAACATTGTAAAGTAGGAAGAATTGTAAGGAACCCACAATCAGCCATACCAACCTCATAGGCTCCAGATGACTCACTGAAGCACATGCTGACTAAGGTGTCCCAGGCTGCAGAGCGAATTCGCAGAGTTAAAATGTGTTCAGAAAATAAACAGAGGAACCAGCCTGGGCACTATTCAAATGTCCTGTGCCCATCCATTTTCCTTCCCTCCTAACAAGATTATGCTTCAGGCCTGGTATGATATTACACATCTATACTCTTAAGCACTCGGGAAGAAGGATTAAGAGTTTGAGACCAGTCTGAACGTATATAGTAAGTTCCAGGTCAGCCTGGGCCACATAGTAAGACCTGTCACAAACATCAAATTATGATTCAGCCATCCCTGACTGAACACCTACTGTATACCAAGTATGAGTCCAGAGGTGTGTTACTTATCTATTCACTGACCCCATCAAGTGGATGTCACTGCTCATATTTCTCAGATGACAAGATAACCCACCTGAGGTTGTCGTACTAACTGTGTTACTTCACAGGAGTAAATGGCAAAGCTAGTCTCTCTTGCCTGCTTGGAGGAGAGCTTGCAAGGCCCACTCAGGTCAGTTGCCATTGTCTGGCTGGATTCCATGGGATAGTTTCAAGCCCCTGCTGGGTTTTGCCCTGCTTGCTTTGGGATTCCCTGTGGACCTTCCTGGTTCATCACCCAGGCCCCTGATTCTGATGGGACAAGATAAGCGAGTGGCTGTTTCCCACCAACAGATGCTCTGTGCCCAGGGAGAAAATATGCTAATAGAACCCAGCTTCGGCTAATTGTGGCAATTTCCCTTCTGCATGTCATCCTGAAATAGTAGCCAGGCTCTTTTTTCACATCAGGGAGCCCCAAATGAGCAGCTTAGATGGGGTTGTAGGCAAGTCGGTGAGCCAGACCTCCCTGCTACAGTTACACAGAAGAAGCTAGATAGGGGCTTCAGTGAACGCTGGGTTCCGCTGTTGGCAAACTTGGTTTATTGCAGTGGATAATTTGGACCTGCTGTTAAGCTGGAAGAGCCTCATTTAAACCTAAGAGGAAAATGGTACCTCAAGGCATTTAATAAAGGGCCAAACCCAAGGACATGCAGTCTGACCTTGAACTCAGATCCAGGCCTACATTTAATTTGTCCTAGAGGCAATGCTAGCCAATAGAAGAACTGTCTACAATTGTGAGAAGGTTCCACATGAATGATGTCCAGCCTGGAAACCACTAGCCTCTTAGGGTGGCTGAGAAAGCAGAGTACAGGGTCTATGCAAGTTCTAGAAGGCACATAGACCTTCTGCCCCAGGACAGCTAAAGGCATGTTCCACAGAATCCTGGCTCAAGGGATCCTTACTGATGTGAATTAAAAGTCTAGATGCTTAAGGAATGTTAGGTGATGATGGATTAGACCCAATCAGCCACTCCCTCGCTGTGCAGGACTTGTCAGAGCCTTAAATAGGCTGACTTAGACTTGAATCTTCAAGAGATAGGAGGGAAATTGGAGACTATTGCTTAGAAAATTATTAACCTAACTCTGTTGTGTTGGAAAACAACATGACTGGTTTTCCTTTGCTCTCCCAGCACAACTATAACACTGAAGACGTCTGTAATCCCAAAAGGTACGGGGATTTTTTTTTCCCCACCAGCAAGCTTGCATTGTTACCAAAATTGACCCTAATGTTCACTTCTGATGCTCTTTGCCTGGGGGGGGGGGGAGGAGGGGGCATTGTCATATCTCCTGTTCTAAGAGGCTCCCAAAGGCCACAGATGAGGAGGTGCACAGGGCAAGGTATAAGGGAGGACCCAGAGCTTCCTTGCCCTCTTTGTGTGTACCACCCGGCAGGAGCCTCCATTATTCAGTCAGGTGGGAGCTGTCTGCAGCTTGTGCCTTGAGATGAATGCAGACTTGTTGCATAGGCATGGCTGGAGCCTGGGCAATGGTGGAGAAATGGGATTGGCACCAGAGGGTCCGATCCAATGTTGGGTGTGGGTGTGGAAACACAGCACAGCAGTCTTATTTACATTCTTCATGGCCCCTCTCTCTCAGCAGTATTCCTTCCTCCAGGAAATGAAGCAGTGACCCTCCAGCATTCAGAAGGTCTTAGGACAGAAAATTTCCTTATAGCCAGCTAAATGCAAGGGATGATACAAGTTTCTATGACCCATAGTTGGGGGAGAATCATATGCTAGCAACTTTGGTTGAAAATAAATACACTGTAATGATTACATTGTAATCCTACCTGCTGGGAAGGCAGAGATAGTATCATGGTTTGAAGCTATCCCGGGCAAAAAGTTAGCAAAACCCCATCTTATCAACCAAGCTTCAGGGTGCCAATAGCATATGGCTGTCATCCTAGTTACTCAGGAGGCTGAGATCGAAGAATCATGGTTTGAAGCCAACTCAGGCATAAAATCTGTGAAACTCTTTTTTTTTTTTTGGGAGGGGATCTGGTCGTGGGGCCTGAACTCTGGGCCTGGCCACAGTCCCTCAGCTCTTCAGCTCAAGGCTAGCACTCTACCACTTGAGTCACAGCTTTTTTTCTTTTTGCTTATGTGGTGCTGAGGAATTGAACCCAGCGCCTCATGCATGCAAGGCAAGCGCTCTACCACTGAGCCACCTTCCCAGCCCAAATCTGTGAAACTCTTATTTCCAATTAGCTACCAAAAAGCTGGAAGTGGAGCTGTGGTTCTGTGGCAGAATGCCAGCCTTGAATGAAAAAGCTAAGAGATAACACTCAGGCCCTGAGATCAAATCCCAGTACCAAAAACGAAGCAAGAAACCTGGGTGTGGTAATGACCACATTTGTAATTTCAGCTATGTAGGAGAAGGACCGTACTCTGAGGCTGGCCCCGGCAAAAATGGAAGACCCTGTCTGAAAAAAAAAATAATAAAAAGACTGGGCAAAGGAGGATATGGCTCAAGTGGCAGTGCCTACTTATCAAGTGTGAGGCCCTGAGTATGTATGGGGGAAAAACATCATATATCAAAATATTACATCTGCTTTTATTAATAAAGAAACTGAGGCCAATAGAAGAAAAAGTGACTTGGGCAAGGCTATGTAACTAGTTCTTGCTGGGATTGCCCTATATACTATAACAAGGTCATACTTCATGCTGTGTAGAAGCGTCCTCAGGACAGCTAGATCCATGTATTTCTGCCCCTTCTGCCTGGAGGGTGTTTTGTTTTCTTCTCTGTAGACCCCCTTGAAGCAGCTCCGGGCTTCTTTCTATAGCAGGGCCCTGCAGGGAGTCCCCAGAGTGCCCCAGCCTGGCACATGGCCCTGGGACAAGGCCCTCAACATGGCAGCAGGCCTGCAGGAAACACAGAAGAGTACAGAAGAACCTGTGGCTCTGTCTTAGGAAAACATGACCACCCAACCAGCAAGACGCCACACTGGCGAGGCTGAAGAGGCCCCTGCTTAGCTTGGCCCCAGCTGCAGGAGTTGGCGCCAGTCAGACCCTTGAGAGGGCCAGGCAGGAGGGGCCAGAGGGGAGGTATTGTTGTTGTTGCTGGAACCAGGCACTCTAAATCCAGACAGATGGTGGTGCATCAGGGTTGTACATGCTGACGTCAGGGTCACTGCTGTGATGACATCACTCTTGAGACTTTCCTAGGACTGGATGTTCTGTGTGGGTTACTCAGTGACCCAGCCTAGTGATGCTATGACCACATAGATCAGAGAAAGGCAGTCTTGGATGAGTTGGCTGTACTCACAGGTGTTTGCTAAGTCTGAAGAGAGCATGCTCTGATGCATTTCCTTGCTAAGATCATGAGCATGTTATATCCAACTGCTCCAGCTTCTGTTTCCTCATCAGGCAAACTTGGCTAGAATGAGTTCTTGCCTTGTAGCTCTGTTGTAAAGAGTTAATATGATCTTTGTGAAGCAGTAAAGTTCCTTGCAGTGGCCAGAATGGAGAGGTAAGAATCAAGGTCATCCAGCAAAGGACAAATGAAGATCATATGTCCAGCCATGCCCTGTTAGTGGCGTCAGGGAGAAGCAAGCAGCATTCAGTGAGCAGCCAGGGATGGTGCTGGATACAGGGCTGTGCACAGGGTTTTCTCTGTAGAGGAAGACAAGTGGTATATGTATCTTTTAGCCTGATCCTCTAGGGCACAGCCAGAGTGGAGAACAATTTCCAAATGCCACCAGCACTCACAGGCCACCGGAGGGAAGCACTGGGGATAGAACCTGGCACTCAGTCAGGTTTGCACAACATCTCCATGCCAGCTTGGAGTTGCAAATCCCAGTGGGAATTTAAGGAGATTCTAGAAGTGGTACCTGGCCACTGACTGCAAGAGAGAAGGGGAGGTTTGATGGTGGTCACCTATTGGTAGATATTCTTCATGGGGAAGGGCAGAGCACATCCTGAGAAGCCTCACCCAAGACAGAACATGAAAACCACATGACCCAAGGCAAAGGTTTCCTAAGCATTGGAAAACTCTTGATTGTGCAGATTCCTAACCTGCTGAATGCCCCTAGACCACAATACTGGGACTTGTGGTGTCAAGTTGTTTTTATATATGCAAGTGGGCATTTTTCTGGAAGGAAAGTCGGCAACAACAGAAGTAAATGGGTGATGTGATTTGTTAGAGGTTCACAGTGCTACAAATATGTGAATTATTGCCCAATGTTAAAGAATTAGGAACTCGATGTTGCACACTGGTGACTTGTGCCTCTGAATCCTAGCTACTAGAAGGCTGTGATTCAAAGATTTGAAGTCTTGGAGACTCCATCTCCAACATACCCAACAAAAAGCCCAGACAGAGGCATGGTTCAAGTGGCAGAGCCCCAGGCAAGAGAGCAAACCAAGCAAGTAGGAGGTCCTGAGTTTAAATCCTATACTTGCAAAAAACAAAAGGAGGAAGAGGAGGAAAAAGAAGAGGAAGACAAAGGAAAAAGAAGAAGGAAGAGGAGGAGGAGGAGGAGGAAGAAATAAGCTAGGTACTTATTACCCTCTCACTGTTGTTCCTCAGTGAATTGTTTCCACTTGCTTGCTTGCTTCCCCCTCAGACTTTTGTATCTGTAACTCTTTGATCTGAGCTCTTCATAGATGTTAAAAAGATGCCTCATTAAAAAAAGTCAATAAAGCTAAGATCTCTTCCAGGTTAAACTTCTTGACTGAGAATTTTGGTGTTGAGATTGACTCTCAGCAGGAGCAAAACCCACCCTTCCCAGGCCAGGCAAGTTCATTTATTCTGAGCAATGTGTCTGAGCTTTCCTAATAGTGTACATAGGAAGAGGCAAACTGAACTGGAGCTCAGAAGGTATCCAGAAATGACCAGCCTCATTCCTATAGTCTAATAGGAGTGATTGCTAAATGAAAGAAATATAAATCTTTGGGAGATCCTTTCACTGTGGTATCAAAAACTTGGCTTTGAGTGCAGTCCAATCAAGAAGATAGAGCTCTCCTGCAGAATCCTTTTTCTGAAGCCACTGCCAACTAGCCTAGTGATGAGAACAAAATAAAATAAAACAGGGGTAAGAAAGACTCTTAAGTAGGTCTTTGCATCAGGGAAGAAAGACCAGACAAATCACTCTTGGAAAATTTCTGAACTGAGATGCACACAGATGCACATACTCCTATCCTCACAGAGAACTGTGCTAACTGAGACCCAGGAATCTGAGCTTCCTTGGTCCTTAGAAGGCACTGGAACTATTGTGCTGGGGGCCTCAGCAGGCTGGAGGAAGCAGTAAATGTGAGAGCAGAGGAGTAAAGGAAAATGGACCCTCATGCAAGCCGTCCTGTCTGGCAAGGAGCAAAAGGAAAACACATGAATGGAATTAATGTGGTATTAAAACACTATGAAGTTGCACTGGCCCATCTGTGCCTCAAGATGTCTCCTTGTCAGCGACTGTGGTCCCTTGTTTATATCTGCTTCCAAAGTAGAGGCATTCAATCCTTGGCTATGGAGCCCCTATGGAAAACTTTCTGAATGACTCTGTCAGTGCAAGCACAGCCATCAGCCTGTGCCATCAGTATTTAAGGGCCCACTTACTGTATCTTGTCTATGAAAACGGGAATTATAATAAAAAAAAAAGACTTGATGGATGGATTCAATGATAGCTTGGAGCAGTGCCTAAGAACCTGGGAACCTGTGTGAGCATTTCCTGCTTTCTTCGCTTGAGATCGAATCCCTGATTTTCCATAGCTCAACTTGACAATGGCATGACTGGTTCCATTCCGGAGAAATCATACTCAACCACAGTCAGCAGATTCAGTATCCTGAAGGCATTTTGTATTCTGGTGGGTTTATTGAGCAGTAGCGCTTTTGGAAGTAGAGAAGCACCTGTGGTTGGCCTGAGGAGGGACCCGTGACGTGTTGTGAAAGAGGATTAAGGAAGCGAGATAAGGTAAAGAAGGCAGGCACAAGCAGGGTACCTCCATGAGCAACTGAGGCTTATCCCCACTGGAGCCATCTGGGATGTGGGAGGACACTCCAGCATTGCCCCCTCTGAGGGGATGCACCTCACATCCCTCTCTTGAGTGCAGGCTGCTCCCAAGGAGGTCTTGCTTGTCTCCTGGCACTCCAGCCTTGTCCAGTCTCAGGGCAAAGAGTCATAAGCCCTTGGAATGGCTGTGGGTCCCAAGAGGACATAGTCAGGGGCAGGGCGAGCATCTTGTTCTAACTCCTAAGCTGGAGGGGAAAGAGCTGGGCTCTGAAGCTGCCCCATCCTAAGCATCCACTTCACCACTGCACTGATAACCTAGGAGACTCTCTTTGTCTCTCTGGGCCTCAGTTTACTCATCTGTCAAAGTAGAAAGAGCTCTCTGGTCTTGTCGGATTCATTCTGAAAATTAGGGGTGATGAAAGTGGCAGGGGCAATGTATGTTGTAGGCATTCTGCCTGCATAAACCCTTCAGTTCACAAGTGCAATTTGGTTTTGTGTTTCCCACTTGTCCATGATCCTTCTGTTTCAATTTCCAGGGTGGGTCAGGTTGGCACTGGAGCTTTCCAGATGAGCAGGGACACCCTGACTTCCAAATTAGTGTTTGCCTCCAAGCAACCTAAGTGATTTCTGAATGACGTATTCTGCCACAGCAACCTCTCCAACCAGGCATTGCTGTTGTCTCCTTCATTCCTGAGCAACATCAGACCCAGGGCTGGGAAGTTGGGTCGGTGGTACAGTGCTTGCCTTGCATGCATGAGGCCCTGGGTTCGATTCCTCAGCACCACATAAACAGAAAAAAGCCGGAAGTCGCACTGTGGCTCAAGTGATTGAGCACTAGCCTTGAGCTGAAGAGCTGAGGGACAGCACCCAATCCCAGAGTTCAGGCCCCACTACCGACAAAGAACAAAACAAAACAAAGCAAAACAAAAAAACAAAAAACAAAAAACATAGCTTGTCAGATCATCATACTAAAGTGTTTTGGAGTCTTCATCTGAAGTACAACTTTATACTTTTTTTGGGGGGGGGGTCTGGTCATGGGGCCTGAATTCTGGGCCTGGGCGCTGTCCCTCAGCTCTTCAGCTCAAGGGTAACGCTCTACCACTTGAGCCACAGCTCCACTTCTGGCTTTTTTCTTTTTGCTTATGTGGTGCTGAGGAATCGGACCCAGGGCCTCAGGCATGCAAGGCAAGCGCTCTACCACTGAGCCACCTTCCCAGCCCCTATTTATACTTCTATTTATTGACTGTGGCTGTTGCTAGGTGTCCCAGGCTGGACTGGAATGTTCGATCCTCCTGCCTCCAACTCTGTGTGTGAAATTTGAATTTAATAGGTCATCTTGCAGTTTGATTTTCTAAGTCTGGAAACTTTGGACTAGAAGACCAGAACAATCTCCTGGAAGATCTGGGTTAGAGGTCAGCCCAAGGCCCCAGTGGCCAGCCCTATCAGCAAGAGAGAACACAGATGGCCATCTGCCCCCGTTGGTCCAGAGCTGGCAACCTCAGCAGAGATACTTTACTTGATGACCTTGTTCAATTACATAATGGCTCATCCCCACTGTACTTACCTGTACAAAGATTCTTAGCATCTCCACCCAATGGGTAAGAGGCACACAGCCTAGTTAGCAAAACGTTTATGGCTTCTGTGGGCTTCCCAGAGACAGAGGGAGAACCAGAAATCAGGTACACATGACTCAGTGAGGGGCTCAGGGGAGGAGCTGGCCCTCTGGGGTCAGGTGGGATGACTCAGCCCTGTCTGATGGCAGAGAATGCTCTCTGATGCCAGTAGGCCTCACCTTATTACAAGGGAACCAGACAACTGTGCTTGTGTATCTGTCATTAGCTGCCCTCGGGCAGGGGCCTGGGCCTCCCAGCCTCCCCATGACTCCAGGTGTGGCGGCTTCTGTCTCCTAGGCAACGGTTCTCAGCTGTGAGATTTGCTATGGTACCTGCTGCAGTCAGGGATCCAGAGGCACCTGCCACACTGTCCCTCCACACTGTCCCTTCAGTTTCCCACTATCTCCTTGCAGTATGCAATGTGGTCAGCTTCTTCCTCGGCTGCTGTAAAGTGTCTGCTGTGAGATGCAGTCACCTTGGAGATGGTTCTGCCCTTCTTGGATTTTCCCAAAGGAGTGATGTAGCTGTTGGGGGTGGGGGGAGTAGGTGAGGACAGATGCTCATTGTGTCTTGGAGGCAGTGGGAGAGGGGAATCTGAATACCTGTGGAGTCTGCAGGATGGTGGCTGATCCTTGAGGCAGTTTCTCTGTTCTAGACTAGAGTGCCCATCCTGTCTGCTGTGCTACTGACACTCATCACCGGCTCCTGGTCCCTTGCTCTTGGTAGTAAGGTCTCTTCTCAGGACTCTATCCTCCACCGCATCCTCAAGGCATCGTCGTTGGCCTTGTCCTGACTGTATGCTACAAAATGCCAAAGCCACCTCTCCAGAGCCACAGTCTTCTGCTGCTCTGTCATGTCCCCACAAGCCCAGGGAAGCAAGCCATTAAGTCTCTGCATTGTCCCCAGACCCTTGACCCTTCTTGCTTAGAATCTCAATATCTACATTTGTGTCTCACAGAGTCACAATGTCAAGGACCTCACCTCTATAGTATGCCTCCCAAATATCCATCCTCCCTCCTCTCCTATCCCTGGAAGTATGGTGTGGATAATGGGGTGAGCTTTCTCCTTTTTGGAATCCCTGGGGCAGAAAAGGTAGACTTTGCATTCATTTTTCCCTCTCTCTGAGACAAGAATGGCAGAGGGAAGAGGAACCAACATGCTCTAGACAGAAGACACTATATTTAGAGATTTAAAAATGTCTGTTCTAGCTGGCGTCGGTGGCTCATGCTTGAAAACCTCGCTGCTCAGGAGGCTGAGAATCTGAGGATTCCAATTTGAAACCAGCCCCACACAAAAAGTCTTCCAGGCTCTATCTCTAATCAACCAGCACAAAAGGTAGGCTGGAGATGTGGCTCAAGTGGTAGAATGGCAGTCATAAATGCAAAAGCTGAGAGAATGCCTTTGGAAGCCCTGGTATGCTTACAGTTTCTTCCCACCCTTAAATTCATACAGGGGAAAAGGGATCCTTAAAAGTCAGATCCCAATGTCCTGGCAGCATTACCATCCTCCTTTCTCCATGAAGAAAGAAGAAGCTGTAGCTTTGAGGCCCAGGGCAGAGGTATAGAGAACCCCAGGAAGTGATATCAGCAGAGTCAGTGTTCCCTCAAACCTTGAAGGAGTGAGAAGTGAGTAGATGCATTGCCTCAGAAGTGAGTTAGCATTCCATCAGGCTGTTTCCATCAATACAGCCATGCTCCGTGTCAGCACACAGAACAAGGGACAGTCCTAAAATTGCTCCTATCCCTGTTCTCGCCTTTCCTTGGTACCCATAGGGATGGATCCTCATTTTTTCATCAATCTGCTTGGTTTAGGAGAAATCTGAAACTTACTCTGTATAGTAGAACAATTTTATTATTAAAGGGTGTGAGGACTCTGTATACACAAATTTAAGCGCCAAAATAAAGGTAGAAAGAGAACTAAGCTTAGTGGCACATGCACTTAGAAGGCTGAGTAAGGATGATTGTGACTTCAAGGTCAGCTGGGGCTGCATAGTGAGATGCTGTTTCAAAAGAAAACATAAAAGTCAGGCATCACTGGGTCACATCTGTAATCCTAGCTACTCAGGAGGCTGAGATCTGAGGATCATGATTCAGAGTCAGCCTGAACAGACAAATCTGACAGACTCTTGCCTACAATTAACCATCAAAAAAAAGTGGAGGTGCTGGGCGCTGGTGGCTCACACCTGTAATCTTAGCTATTTAGGAGACTGAGATCTGAGAATCACAGTTCAAAGCCAGCCTGGAAAGGAAAGTCTGTGAGACTTTTATCCCCAATAAAACCACTCAGAAAACCAGAAGTAGCACTGTGGCTCAAGTGGTAGAGTGCTAGCCTTGAGCTGAAGAGCAGAGGGACAGTGCCCAGGCCCAGAGTTCAAGTACCACGACTGACAAAAAAGAAAAGAACAGAAAAGAAAAGAAAAAAGACAAAAGAAAACTGGTAGAGCTCCAACTGAGAGCAAAGAAAAACAAAAACAAAACAAAAAAGATAAGCAAGAACATAAGGCTCAGAGTTCAAGTCCCAGTACACACAGACACACGCACGAGCACACACACGCGCGCGTGCGCGCGCGCACACACACACACACACACAATTCTTATCTATTATTATCCTCTTAGTTCCTTGGGTAAGCAATACTATTTGTGCCCAAATAAAAAGACAACATGAACACTATTTTCTTATTTTCTCAGAAAGAAAAATTCCTTTTTTTTTTTTGCCATTTATGGATAGAGATAAAATAGTTTTCCATAGATGGCTTAATTTCATAATTTAATTATATACACTTAAATCTCAGATTATGTAAACTACTTACAGACACTTTCCCCATTCACATTTCAAGAAAATAATAGTTTTTAGAAGTCACCCCAGACAATTTTGAGGGAATGAAAGCTTCTCTTTGGCTAATGATGGTTTTGAGAAATGCCACTTTTTATACACTTGTATAATGTTCCCAAGAGAAGTTGTATCCCAAACCCCAAATGCCCATGCACATAGTATTGGCAGTCTCTCTACTGCCTCCTCCCCCTTTATCTGGGGCATATTTAAATTTGTGATTATCTCCTCAAACTATCATACAGCTTTTTCTTTCTTTTTTCTTTTTTTAGTGCTATGATTTGAACTCAGAGCCTTGCTCTTGCTAGGTTGGCGCTCTACTACTTGAGCCACACTTTCAGCCTTTTTTTTTTTTAATTTGGAGATGGAGTCTTGGGAACTTTTCTTTCAGGCTGATATTGAACCATAATCCTCTGGATCTCAGCCTCCTGAGTAATTAGAATTACAGGCTTGAGCCACTGGTGCCTGGCTTAATATAACAACTCTGACATCCACTTAAGAGGATGTCAGACTTGCAACCAGGAAGCCTTTCCTTTGGGAATGGGGCTTAAAAAATCCACAGACGACTTTATTCTTTAACCAGGTGTCTCACTAAGTATCTAAGACAGAATTGATTGAGGTCACTTAATCTATGCTCCCTGAGCAGCGCTTTGTGGTCTAAAATGAAGTCCTGGAAAGAACATTCTGGA
Organism: Dipodomys merriami; assembly: GCF_024711535.1. Taxonomy (NCBI): domain Eukaryota; kingdom Metazoa; phylum Chordata; class Mammalia; order Rodentia; family Heteromyidae; genus Dipodomys; species Dipodomys merriami. The sequence continues at coordinate 958,668 of NW_027205004.1, read as the reverse complement.
ATGTGAGGCTCTTCCAGTCTGGGATTGTGCAGAGGCCTCTGTCATCTCATAATTCAATGTGGTGACAGATGCCACCAACTCTGGGGTTACCAGAGAATCCAGAATGCCTTGGGATGGGTCTGTTCCCCAAGTGATAGTCTTTTGCAGGTTCATTGAATTGTCACACCTTAGCTTTCTGACAGATAAAAGGAGAGGTTTGGGTTAGAGAGAGGCTTTTTGGTGGGGGGGGGGGAGGGGAGAAAAGGAATCCTGAAGAAATTTCATATGTCTCACCTAATTCACCAGCCAATACCGTCATTCAGCTTTGCTGTTTTATATAAATAAATTCCAGGCAAAAATGTCCTTGGAAGTAAAGAAATCTCTTTTAATTTAAGAAAGGAAAAAAGAAGCAGGTGGTTATGAGGTGTGTCTGCTCAGAAGTTCAAAGGCACCAGGGTCATGGTTAAGTCTTGTTAGTAGAGGCTAACGAGAGTCTGGTGCACCTGCTGACTGGGGTAGACACTGCCTGGGAGCCAGGAGCCAAGCCATATGGTGTCACAGATGTACAGATCCCCCCATAAACTCCCACATAACTGCATCCCTTCATCTCAGCCAACCTGCTGCAGATCACCCAACAAGGAGACGATGGCTCAACTTTGCAAGCTATTAAAATCTCCACAGGCATTTAGGGGAATCTTGAGGGTTAGGCCTTTCCTAAGATAACCCCACTAAAAACTCTGGAAGAGGGACCAGAGCACCAGGAATCTGTCATCTCCCCATGCGGGTCAAACATGCTGTCGAGTTTGAGTCAAGTACAAAAATCATCTGTTGATTCCTCAAAGACTTAAAAATAAAGTTACTACCCCATGACATAGCAGTTCCAATGATCATTATACATCCAGAAGATGTGAGAGCAGAGTCCCAAAAAAGAGAGTTATGTGGCCACAATCACACCAGGATTATCCATAACAGCCCCAAGCAGGAAGTCACCCTATGTGTCCACCCATCTATACAGAATAAGGCTAGACTTACCCATAATCCTAGCTACTCAGGAGGCTGACATCTGAGAATCCTGGTTCAAAGCCAGCTTGAGCAAACAAATCTGAGAGACGCTTATCTCCAATTAACCAGCAAAAAAAAAAAAAAAAAAAAAAAAAACAGAAGTGGATTTGTGGCTGAAATGATGAGTACTAGCTTTGAGTGGAAAAGGTACGGGAGAATGTGAGAGACCCTAAATTCCAGCCCCAGAACCAGCACATAGAAAAGAAAAATAAGGAAAACATGGTCTCTTTACCTACAGCAGAATATTATGTAGCCTTAAAAAGGGAAGCCAGGCACCAGTAGCTTGAGCCTGTAAGCTTAACTACTCAGGAGGCTGAGATCTGAGGATCAAGATTGGAAGACAGCTGGGCAGGAAAGTCTGTGAGACTCTTATCTCAATTAATGACCAAAAAGCTGGAAGTGGGGCTGTGGTTCAAGTGGTAGAGTGTTAACCTTGAACATGAAAAGCTCAGGGACAGTACCCAGGTCTTGAGTTCAAGCCCCAGGAATGATACAACCAAAAGCTGAGGGAAATGGAGTTCTAATCTACTCTACAGCATAAACAAGTCTTCCCCTCCCCCAGTGTGACCAGCAAGAATATCAACAGCCGTTGCCAAATCCTCTTCCCAGCTTGGGGGGTGGGCGAGTTATGAGTCATCCATAGTTGAGAAGCACAGTTGGAGCTGAAGTCACCATCTCTCTCAGAGGTATTTCAAAGGTCCAAGTGAGTTTGGGACAGGAAATGTGAACTCACAGAGTATCACCAAATCATTACCATCTTTGATGTTGTTCCAGCTTTGATAACATTGGAGTACTTTCCATTTATTCTTAGAAGATATAGTAGGCAGAGACGTTTAACGTGACAGATGGTCAGCATGGGTAGTGGGTGGAATTTTCCCTCAGCAAAGTTGGTGTGGCTTGTGAGACTTCCAGGCTCTCAGAAACCCTAGGTGCTCATGAGCCTGCCTCTGAGCTGGGCCACCAATCTGTATTGTCATTCCACAAGGCCATGGTTGCTAAGGTGCTCACCTGTCAGTGCCAGAATAAACCAAACCAAACTTCAACAAAACATGAAAAAAAGAGCAAACCCCTCCTATAGTAAAGTAGTTAGGAGTTTATGTACATCTGTGTGCTTGACAGACAACCTCTCCTATTTTTTTTTTTTTTTTTGGGTCCGGTCATGGGGCCTGGGCGCTGTCCCTCAGCTCTTCAGCTCAAGGCTAGAGCTCTACCACTTGAGCCACAGTGCCACTTCTGGCTTTTTTCTTTTTGCTTATGTGGTGCTGAAGAATCGAACCCAGGGCCTCAGGCATGCAAGGCAAGCACTCTACCACTGAGCCAACTTCCCAGCCCCAACCTCTCCTATTTTATGTCTCCCTTCCTAGGATCTGCAGGTACCCAGAGACTCTTCTCCTTAGGATCCCCTACTTCCTCTCAGGGCCTTTGGACCCATCTTCTTTTGAAGACTTCGGTTTCATCTAACGTTTTTCAAAACGTCCCACAAAACAAGAAGGCTCACAAGAAGGGCTCTGCTTTGCCGAAAGGTATGGAGGAAGACTGGGGGGGGGGAGGGGGGTATGAGAAGAGAGGGGATAGGCCTTGTGACTGGATGCATCTGATCATTTAAACCAGCAAGTATTTACCATGTGCCAGGCACAGTACTGAGTACCAGGGTTAGAGGTAAGAAGTCATGAGGAGACAGCCACAGCCCTGGGAGCTTATTGGGTTGTCCTTCTAACAAAATCCTCTGTAACTACCCCAATGTGTGTCTCATCATCGCCACCACTGCAACCCAGGAGCTGTCTGAGCCTGGAGGTGTAGGACATGTGGATCAGACCATGGAGAATATTACTGTGGGGCCTGGCGCATGACAATTTGAGCTACAGAAGGTGTTTGTTGGTGGCTTCTAACTAGAGATCTCTAGGTTTTCCTTTGGCAGAAGGGAATGTGGCCTGAAATGGTAATGTAATGGTAGGATCTGGTGTGGCTTGCTCATTTCCATGAAGGATTTAAGCTGAAGATGGATGGGATGGACAAAGGAAGGCTAAATCAACAGACCAGCTGGGAAATCACACTGGAATCTTGGTCAAACTGTATTTGATTTTTTTAAAATCAGTTGTGAGGCTTGAACTCTAGGCCTGGCACTGTCCCTCAGCTCTTCAGCTCAAGGCAAGTGCTCCACCACTTGAGCCACAGTTCCACTTCTGGCTTTTTCTGTTTATGTGATGCTAAGGAATCAAACCCAGGGGCTCATGCATGCAAGGCAAGCACTCTACCACTGAGCCACCTTCCCAGCCTTATACTTGATTTCTTGGTAGTATATACTAATAAAAAAAATCTGAGAAGCCACTTATAACTGGATTTTCTGTTCCTTGCATCATAAACTATATAGATTGAAATAGACTTTGGTAACAAGCTACAATAAGCAAAATTCCCAGTGTTGGGTTGGGAAGAGACTTGTTTAGGCAGAGACCAGCAAGAATGCCTTTACTCTGCCTTGCCTGGAAAAAATGGATGACAGTTAGCTGGGCACTGGTGGCTCATGCCTGTAATCCTAGCTACTCAGGAGGCTGAGATCTGAGAACCAAGGTTCAAATCCAGTTCAGGCAGAAAAGTCTGTGAGACTCTTATCTCCAATTAACCACCAGAAAAGTGGAAGTGGTGCTGTAGCTTAAGTGGTAGAGCACTCACCTTGAGCTGAAAAGTTGAGGAACAGTGCCCAGGCCCAGAGTTCAAGCCTCATGACTGACAAAAAAAAAAAAAAGGCTGACAGTGTTGGACATAGACCTTATCCTAATGGAGTCCCTGCCCTGTGGAGCTCTTATGAACAAGATACCAGCTGCCACCGGCAGTCTTCATTGAGGTCCTCAGAGACTCAAGTCAAGGAGGAAGTTGGCCCATTTAAAAGGGGAAATTAAGACAATCCTGCTGGCTTGGAAAACCTTGTATTTCTAATTAGAGTTAGAAAATCACAAATGGGTGACTTAGCAATGGAGTTGCCAAAGAAAGTGATGCTTATGTCCTGAGATTGCCCAATCCTTAAACATGTACACCCTAAGAAGTAAGGTGCTAAAACAGCATCTTTCCTAGGAAGGCACCAACCCCCTACCCACTCAGATATGAATAAGAGTGGATGAGAGAGATATACTCCAGCACTTGGGGTGCTCTATTGGCTGAACAAGAAACTTATTCCAGCCTGTAATCCCAGCTACTTAGGAGGCTGAGAATTGAGGATTGTGGTTTGGAGCCAATCTCCAACTGACCACCAGAAAACAAGACTGGTTCTGTGGCTCAAAGTGGTAGAGTGCTAGCCTTGAAAAACTCAGGGACAGCATCCAGGTCCTGAGTTTAATCCCCACAACTGACAGAAAAAAAGGAGAAGGAGGAGGAGGAAAAGGAGAAGGAGGAGGAGGAGGAGGAGGGGGAGGGGGAGGGGGAGGGGGAGGGGGAGGAGGAGGAGGAGGAGGAGGAGGGGGAGGAAAGAAGAGGAGGAGGAGAAGCTTCCTTGACCATGTGGGTGGGGAGAGCCTGTGTTTCTGTCCAGCAAGGTGCTGTGCTTTATGCATTTTTGACCAACTTCAATTCAATGTGTTTCCCACCCTTCCCCTCTTTAAGGAAGCAATTCTTATTTCTGATTTATTTGATCTTTCCTTTCAACATTGCTGGCTATGGTGATGAACTTCAGGATTTAGTTCATAGAGTACCCCAGACATAATGAAGAACATGATGCCTTGCCCCTAAATATGACGTTGAATCTGAACCCACTCACTAGCCAAGTCCTAGGAAGAGGGAGGAATAGATATTTATGATGGGCCTCTAAGGGCAGGAGGGGAGAGTACACAGATGTCGAGTGGCCAGAGTCAAGTGACCAGAAGTAGACTACAATGGGACACGGTGGCTATTCCCTTAACACATACCTCCTTGTCTGTGGAAAGCTATTGCGGATTTTGTTCACAGCTTAATCTGCCTTTAGGGAAAGCTAAATGTACCTCTACATCCAGGACTGGAGCATATGGTAGACACCGCTTCTACTAGTAACCTGGGCATCTGTTAGAAGCTGGTGTAGCGTTTGCTTGCTACTCTTAAACAATGAGTTCCCTCCATCCCTTCATTTGAGATGGGATGCTGGACAATAAGGGCTGTAGCAGCCAGAACACTGCCACATGAGAAGTAACCAGGGGTGAAAGCCATCTTGATTGTCCCATATCTGATCTCACCGTGGACTTGTGCGTTGTTTGAGGTTAGCATAGCGATCTGTCACCTGCAGCCAAATAACTAACCATTAGAGAGTGATAAGTGCTACAATAAAAGTATGACAAAAAGGTTGGGTGTTTGAGAGAAAGCAGGTTAATTAGTTAAGAAAGAGCAGCTGGCTTTTCAGCAGGTAGAATGGCAAGCATTGGAAAGAGACCAGCAGTTCTTAGCATCAAGGACACCTTTTAGTTAGAACTGGCTTTTTCTGACTCATCTGGAGCCAGCATTATACTTCTCTCCCTTCATCCAGGTGGGCACAGAAGTAGAAAGGACTCCTGGGACAGCACACCTGATTCCCCATAGACATGGAATGATGGATCAAAGTCTGCCTTCTGTTGTCCCAGTCCATCAGGCTCAGGGAGCTCCCCAGAACCCCCCTCACACTGTGTAGTCAGACACCTCCTCATGCTTTCTCTTCTTCCCACATTGCAGGAGATGGAGCACATGTCTCCCAGGCTGAGAGCCTTCCTTTCAGAGCCCATTGGTGAAAAGGATGTTGCCTGGGTGGATGGTATCAGCCGAGAGCTGGCCATCAATTTGGTCACCAAAGGTTTTAACAAGGTAATTTGTTCCCCTCTGCCACTAGCACACACACATCTCTTCCTAACCTCTCTTCCTCTAGTTCAGGCCAGATGGCAGCCCCTGCCACATGTCCTTATGAGGGACCATAAGAGAGCAAGGCTGGCACTTGGCAGGGCGCCACCTGCCTCAGTGCTGATGACCCCACATGCTTGAGCAGCCTCAAGGGCTTGCAGATGATGGGCAAACAGAACTGCTTCAGCTCAGAGCAGCTGGGCTGGGCATGAGTCATTCGGTCAGTGTTCAAAGGCTCAGAGCTTGGTAGAAGGGAGCCTTGCCACCAGTGTCTGGGGCAGAGCTGTCAGAATGGATGACTTGGATCCACGCCCCGCCCCTCGGGAAGAGGCTCATGGAACCTTGCTTGCCCCTGTCAGGATGCAAGCATTGTCAAGGCATGTGACAAGCCGGCATCCTGGAGTCTATACCAAGGTGAGAAGCTGACATTCCTAGCTCAAGAAAATGGCTTCAGGACTATCCAAAGCAATCTCTGAATAGATTAGTCTGCTTTCCATCGCTATAACAAAATATTTGATGCAAAGTACTTTATAAGGAAGATACTACACTATGGTGCCTATTTCATAGCAAGAATACATAAAAAGGAGAGCAGGAACACATAAAAAGGAGAGCTGGATCACATGGCAGGACAGGAAGCCAGAGGGTAGGGAAGAGACGTCCTTACTCTTTTATATATTCAACTTATTTAGTTTAGTGCTGGATTGATCCCACACCTCACACATGCTAAGCATGTACTCTACCACTGGCCAATGCCTCCATGCTTCCCACCCTATTTTTCACTTTTTCTTTTGTCTGTCACAGGGCTTGAACTCTGGGCCTGGGCATTGTCCTTCAGCTCTTCAGCTCAAGGCAAGCGCTTTACCACTTGAGCCACAGCACCACTTCCAGTTTTCTGGTGGTTAATTGGCCTTTTCTGCCCTGGCTGGCTTTGTACCGCAATCCTCAGATCTCAGCCTCCTGAGTAGCTAGGATTACAGGCGTAAGCCACCAGTGCCCAGCTTGAAGAAGTTTTATATGGATAGATGTACCCACATAGCCACCACCCTGACCCAGACACCTTTGAAATTCCAGATGGCTCCCTTGTACCTCTTTTCAGCCAATGTCATCCCCTATTCCAAGAGATAAACACTGTTCTGACATCCACCACATTTCCTTAATTGTAGGGTTTCATACTTGCCCAGCTGTGTTTATCATTTAAAAAAAATATTCTGGATTGGGGATGTAGTTTAAATGGTAGAGTGCTTGTTTAGCAGGTACAAGGCCTCCTGGGAACAATTCCCAGTACTGCATGCAACATATGTATATATGTGGTATTTGCTATATACAGGCACTTCCAAGCTTATCTATCTATCTATCTATCTATCTATCTATCTATCTATCTATCTATCTATCTATCTATCTATCTATCATCTATTTCTATCTATCTAAATTAATTGTGAGATATACTATTTCATTTCTATTGTACTGATGTGGAAACTGGGTCAAAGAGAACACATGTGGATTGCTAGTGTCATATGAAATAACAGTGATGGAATCTGGGGCGGGGCAGACAAATCACAGGACTCAAGGCCTCCAGGCTCCATTGTGCTGTGTGCACCGCTAGAAATAAGGTGGGCCATCACCCACCCCTCACTGTTATACTCTCCAGATTCCAGGGCCTTTCCTAGACCCTCCCTTGTAGTTAGCAGAAAGGAACAGAGACCAAACTCAGGACCATATGACCCCAGTGGTCAGCTGCCATCTCTCCTGTCACCCAAGTCCCAAGGCTTAACTACTGAGGCCCTCAGCTCCTGTCTGTTCACTCTGTTGGCACAACACCCTACTACCTAATGTCTAGACCCTACAAGGAGTCAATTACATGACTTTGGGGTTGCCCTGCTTTGAGCTTCTAGATAAAATGCAAAGGATTTCATAAGCCTGGGATTCTGGATTTTATAGGATAAGCATGTCTCACCAGGAGACAGGGAGGAGAGAAAAGGATTAAGACCTAGTATTGGGCTGAGCATCCACACCAAAAGCACAGTGATACAAGCATGATATGACTGGGGGACGTTGGCTTTTCAAGGTTGCCATTCGTCATCAGTGAACATGCAGACCTAGGTGTCGGTGTCTGCTTAGAGAAGAGCAGAACTGAGCTGCATCATTGTGACAGAGGCCCACAGTAATGTAAGGGACATTCAGGACAGGAGCTGTGAGTGGGGTCTTAGACAGAGGGAAGTGAAGGAAGCTTGAGAATGAGAAGCCAAGACAATATGTGTTTATTTAACGAGGGCAGATGCCAATGTGAAGGTTCAAAACTTTAATGAGCCCAGGCCAGGGCCTCCTACCTAAATGGCAGTGCCCAGTGCAAAATGAAATGGAAAGGCTTAACTGTATTTAGACTTCCAAGATGGTGGCAGCATGACAGTAGACATAAGGTGGTTCACCTATGCATGGGACCCTACATACCCATGCAGATCTAACCTAAGCAAAGTCAATCTTGGTACAGATTCACATTGCCATAGTTTGGCAAGAGGTGGAGATACCCTTTGGGGAAAGCCTCTGGAGAGCTTCTCTTCTTGGTCTTTCAGTTGAGGACAAGTCTGCCCTTGTATCACCATTTTGCTGCTACAGGAAGAAATGCACTTTCTTGCTTGGTCAAGACGACCATCCATTACATCTTTTCAGGATTTCTGAACCAAATTCCTTACATCTGGGCTTCCCTCTGATGAATGGTTTACTATCTGAAGCCACTGGAGAAACTAAATGGGCAATGAGCAGGGCCCTGATGGAGTCTCATGAGGTTTCCTTCCCTTGGAAGCAAGGTGAATTCCTCACAGCTGAAGTGAGAAGGAAGGTCATCTTTCCCTCCTCACTTGCTACAAGATGCCAGAATGAGACCAGTGGGAAAGCTGAGGATAGAACATCAGGTGGCAACTTGGCTTAGGGGCCTTGCCATGTTCCTGGAAAGTTCACCTGGATCCCACCTGTTGTGCATTCCTGGATTTCTGTCTGCTGAGCTTGGTGGCTGGAGAGGTTCAGATGACCAGATCAGCTGATTTCCATAGCTGGCCCCCAAACGGGCAGTAGATGAGTGGGAAAAAGGCAGGGGGCTCAAGCTCTCAGATTCTTAGGAGAATGGGGTGGGCAGGGTACACATGAGGACTAAAGTGTGCCATGTATCTCCAGAAGAGTGTGACCTATCAGAGTGCTCAAAAGTGCTACTTGCACCAGGTGCTGGTGGTTCACGCCTGTTATCCTAATTACTCAGGAGGCTGAGATCTGAGGATCAAGGTTCAAAGCCAGCTCAGGCAGGAAAGTCCACGAGACTCTCATCTCCAATTAACCACTCAGAAAACCAGAAATGGCGCTGTGGCTCAAGTGGTAGAGTGATCACCTTGAGCTGAAGAGCACTGGGACAGCACCCAGACCCAGAGTTCAAGCCCCATGCCAAAAATTTCAAAAAATGCTATTTGCTATTAGTTAAAATTATTATCACTAATGTTCCTCTCCTTAGACAAAACTCTATGTCTCTTCATCCTAATGCATTTGCCTGGCTATTTCCATAACTACAGCACCTAGCAAATGCCAGTGTTTTAAAGCACTTAAAAACATGTTGACTTAAAAACACCACCATAAAATCCATCAGTGAAGATAGAAGGAGACTGATAACAAGTAAGATCATGCTAAGCAACTCTACAAAACAGAGAGAATAATTAAAGGGTGAACAAATGCAGCAGTGGTACTCAGGAGACTCTATGTTGAAAAGAAACTATACAACTTATGAACTAAGTAGGAGGGAAAAACTGGGAGAGAAGGAAAGAGGGAGTAACATTGTCCGAAAAGAAATGTACTCATTACCTGACTTATAAAATAGTAACCCCTCTGTATATCATCTTTATAATAACAACTTTAAAAGATATAATAAAGCAACAAAGGTGGGGGAGAGCGATGGGAAGGGGAAACAAAGGAGGAGGCAACAATGCTTGATAAGAAATGTACTCATTACCTTGCTCATGTAATTGCAACCCCCCTGTACAGTATTTTTACAATAAAAAAGATTAAAAGAAGATATAATAACAACAAATCCATTTAAAAAGAATGATTAAAGTAGCAGTGTAAAATCACCATGAAGTTCTGGCTGTTTCTCTCTTCAACAATTAGACAATGTCTAAAAGCAAAATCCCTAGCTGGTGATATACCTTAGCTTAGTGATAGAGTGCTTGCTTTCCTGGTGTGTACAAAGCCTTCAGTCTGATCCCCAGTACCAAAAAAATTTTTTGAAGAAATCCAAACTCAAGCCAGGTTCTCATTCCTACAATTGTACAATTCTAGGTACTCAGAAGGCTGAGGTCTGAGGATTGCAATTGGAAGCTAGCCCGGGCAGAAAAGCCCATGAGACTCTCACCTCAACTAACCACCAAAAAGCCTAAAGTGGAAAAGTGGTTCAAGTGGTGGAGCATTAACCTTGAGGGAAAAAAAGCTAAGAGACAATGCCCAAGCCCTGAGTTCAAGCTTCAGGAACTAGCGCGCACGCACACACACACACACACACACACACACACACAAGCTAAGAGACAGTGCCCAAGCCCTGAGTTCAAGCCTCAATAACTAGCACACACACACACACACACACACACACACACACACACACACACACACACACACACACACACACACACACACACACACACACACACACACACACACACACACACACACACACACACACACACACACACACACACACACACACACACACACACACCCTAATGCTTGGGTCCATTTTATGACTAGCTGTTATTTGATTTTACTTGTTAAAAAATATATGCCTTTTAGTTAAGATGAAGTTTACTTTGTTTTATGTAACAGAAAGTCAACAGACACCAGCAGGTTTTCCTGGAAAAGGCCCAGAACTCAAAGGCGTGGGTGGATATTGGTTCTTGTTCATTCTGAACTGGAGAGCCCCCAAACCAGGCCCAAGAGACAGACATGCAATGTGACCTAAAAGCTCTAGCCTCCACCACGTAATGGCTTGGCCAGCTTATGCTCAAATAGACTTGGGAGATATCTTTCTCCACATGGTCCTTGTTCTTCCTCATCAATCATGGTGTAATAAAATTGTAAAAGAGAGATGAAAACCTGTGGAAGGCACGTAGAAAACTAAAACACCCTGTAGAAACATGAGTCATGGTGCACTTAACATTTATCTAACATGTATTGTTTAGCAAATCTATTAAAACAGACCGTTTCTATAAAACTAATAGTCCAAGAAGGTGGTACTCCCATGGCTCAAAGATATAATGAGATCTAAGGATCAAGGTTCTAAGCCAGCCCAGGCAGGAACATCTGTGAGACTCTGATCTCCAACTAACCAGCAAAAAGCCAGAAGTGGAAGTATAGCTCAAGTGGTAGAGAAACAGTCTTGAGTGAAAAAGGCTAAGGCACAACCCCCAGGCTCTGAGTTCAAGCTCTAATACCTATATACACACACATAAAAATATACCAATAGAAGACCACACACACACACACACACACACACACACACACGAGTCACAAAGTTGACTCATACAAGCAGAGGCTGAATAGCTCCACAGGCTGCAGAGACAGAACTATTGAGTCTAAGAAGTTGGAAAATACAGGATACAATAGAAGCCTATGATGTGGCCCCGGTCAGTAAAAGGCTTGGAAAAGAGATACAGGTCTAGCATGTTTTATACTTTCAGTGCTGCTCCCAAACACAGGACAGCATCTCTCTCTCAGGACAGAAAGAGGAATCTGCATTCTTTGAATGTTTTGGCATTTGGTTCACTTGATTTAATTTCCAGGGCAGGATCCACCATGAACCTTGGAAGGTGCCTTAACTTCTGCTGGTCCACACTGCGGTGCAGGTGCCTAGATCGCACAGGTGGTGTACAAAAACAAGTCGATGCTAAGATGGCCTTCACCTGCCAGCCACATGTGCAATATTTCTCAGCTGAGGGCGATCTTGGCACCATGGGGACATTGAGCAATGCCTGGGAAATGTTATGATTGGGAAAGTAGTGTGGGATAAGGAATGTCTATAACTCATTGATGTGCATTTCAAAGAAGTGCCTTGGCTGGGGATGTAGGTCAGTGATAGAGCATTTGTCTAGCATAGGTATATGCTAGGTCCCCTACTTAAAACATTGCTACCAGATCAACCATAGCCAGGAACATATTAGAAATAGAAAATCTCTAGGAACTAATGGCTCATACCCCTAGCTGAGATGTGAGGGCCATGGTACAAAGCCAGCCCTGGGCTGCAGATATATCTGAGAGACTCTTATCTCCAATTGACCCACAAAAAGCCAGGAGAAGGGGTGTGGCTCAAGTGGTAGAGTGCCAACCTTGAGCAACAAAGCTAAGTAAAAGCATGCGGTCCTGAGTTCAAGCCCCAGTGCCAGCACAACAATCAATCGATCAACCATTCAGTGTAGTAGAATGGAAACTCAGGTTGGCTCACACCTGTAATCATGAACTCAGAAGGCAGAGATTGAGAGAATCTTGGTTTGAGGCCAGACAGGGCAGAAAAAAACTAATGTAGTGGAAAGTTGTAAAGCACCAGCCAGTTTCCCTACAAAAGGCCCAGAACTCAAAGTTAAACCAGGTTTTTAGGTCCTAGATAAAAACTCCAGAAGTTTTTCATATCAGGTCTTATATGCCAAATAAAGAGACATAATGAAGAAGGGAGGAAGGAAACTTATCACTTGGAAACCACAGAAGACAGCACTTCAGTGTGTGTTTCAGTCATGTTTAGCTGTCTTCAGGGGTAAAGGCATGGGCCTTAAGTTAATGGGGTGAATTTAGGGCAGGGAGTAAGAATGTACACATAATATATAGGTGTAGCCTGGTTGACCATTATCTCAGTGTTTGTCTCTGAAAGAGTTTCAAAGAAGTTATCACTTCATCCCTGGAGGGCAGCAGGAACAAGTCAGTCTCTGTTGCAAGGTCACTGTTCCCTGGCAGTTGATCTGTAGTTTTGAACTGTTCATTTTCCTTTGAAGCAGTTTTACCTTTTGCCACAAGATGATAAGAAGAAAGCATTGCCTGTCTGAGGGGCATTTGCCTTTTGTCACAAGATGCTTATCGGTAAATCCTGTTCTTTCTGGAGGTGATTGCACAGTGACTGCAGGAAAGAATGGTTCCTATCAAAGCACACACATAAATGGAGTCTGGGTGCCCAGCTTTTATCCTACTTTTGCTTAATTCATGGGCCCAGCAAAGGCAGCTTTTCAGTTGACTCTTAAACAAGTGGTGAGTGGATGTTGGTTCTCATTCATTCTGGGCTAGAAAATCCCCTCTAACCAGGCCCAAGAGATAGACATGTAATAGGACTTGAAATCTCTAGAGTCTGACAATAAGCTGGGCATGGTAGGCCTGTCTCGTCATCCTAGCTTTGTGAGAGGTATAAATAGGAGGATCGAGGTCAGGTCAGGTCAGGTCACCACCAACAAAAACATAAGACCCTATCTGAAAAATAACCAGAGCAAAAAGGACTAAGGGCATGGCTTAAGTGGTAGAGCACTTGCCTAGCAAGCACAAGAGCTGGAGTTCAAAGCCCAGTAACACCACCACCACCACCACCACCACCACCACCATCATCATCATCATCATCATCATCATCATCATCATCATCATCATCATTATCATCATCCTAGAACTCTTGATTTAGACTCTTTTGAGTCAGAAACTGTCTTTTTCCAAGATGCCAGGTGATCAGTGTGCTCCTTAAAGTGTAAAGGAGCAAGCAAGCGCTTGCTGGGCTTGGCAGCCCTGGAAGATGAACAATCCATTTGGCTTACCTCTCACCAATTGTCCCCAAGCCCTGCTGGCTGTAGTCAGGGTTTCAGAGACTGACAATCTCCCTTATCTGACTCATTGCCCAACCTTTGTCACCTAGGTCCATATGGTTGGAGGAGGAAGGAAGGGCACATCTGAGACATATTACGATAACTTTGTTTTCCTTCTTGCCTTGTCCCATTCTCCTAGGCCTACATCCTGCTGGGCCAGTTCCTTCTAATGCACAAGAATGAAGCAGAGTTTCAAAAATGGCTTATCTGCTGCTGTGGTGCCACTGAGTGTGAGGCCCAGGAGAGCTCTAAGTGTCTGAAGGAATGGTGCACCTGCTTCCTGTAGAAAACCCTCCTTGGCCCCTGGGCCAGAAATAATACCTTCTAGACCACCAGGCTCTGAGTCATTACTTGTGTTTTTGACTAACAGTACACATACACGTGCATGCTAAAAAAAAAAAAAAAAAAGTATAAAGGACCCACACAAGAAAAAAAAAAGCCACAAATCAATTTCACAAATCATTCTCTGTAAAAATGTATATACTAGAATGGATAATTTTAGCCTTAGACAAGAACTGCATCTCAATAATGAATTACTATAAATCACGGTGCCTGAAAAGAACATAGAATATTACCAGTTAAGTATCCCTATTCCACACATACAAAGCATGGCTGGACTTTGCTGAATTATTTCTTCTTCATCAGATATGGTAATTTTCTAAATCAGTTTCTTGTGAGTTTAAGAATAATAGCCAGGGCACTAGAAGTTTCGCTCAATGGTAGGGTGTTTGCCCAGCACACATGAGAGCCTGGCGCAATCTTCAGCACCATAATTTTGAAAATTAATTTAAAAATTTTTTAAAATAATCAGTATGGGAGAAACAAAGGTTAGGATGTTAAGTTTATTTTAAATTCAGTTATTGAATGATTTGCACACGTATACTGTCTCCTCATTTTTCACTGATATTAATGCTTTCAATTTATCAAGATCTATAGCAAATACATTCTTCCCATAGCACAGATATTGAAGAGTAGCTGTTCCTTGTGCAGTGTAATTGTGAGGACTCCTTGCTCCTAGGCAATAGAAAGTTTTTCTGCCACTACATCTTCAATGTAGATAAAATTTTGGCCTGAATTCTTAGGATAAATTATTGGCCTCCATTCTCCACTTCTCCCTACATTCCCCACCTTTACAGTCATGTGATTTTTTTTTTCAGTCCTGCCCATTAAATGTGAGGGTAATTCCCAGTCTTGAACTGAAAAAAAAAAAAAATCATGTGACCATGATTTGTCTGGATGACTTGCTTTGGCCAATGATATGAAGATGCAACGGGCCAGTTCTGAGTTCCTCTTGCCTCAGAGCACACTCTGTGCTATGTTGGCATTAAGAGAACAGACATTCCCTTGGATACTTGCTGTCCTTTTGGCCTGGGCCCCTGAAGGAATTCAAGTGCAGCTGACCTGAACTCACATTGCTGCACAGACCCAAGGCCTGCTTGACCTTTTTTTTTCTTCCTGACCTTTTGTTGATGCCAAGTCACCTTCCTACATCAGCCAACACTTAACCGACACAGATGTATTAACAAAGAGTCACTCTTTTCGGCCTCTGATGGTTGGGGCAGCTTACCCTTGAACAATAACTGATACCTACCTTCTAGTCTGAAATGTCCCTACCCTACCAACCTACCCTTGGACACACCCAAGTCCAATCAAGCCTTCAGCTCAGGGCAGGGGAATGCATTATATCCAGATTCAATCAGATTCAAGTCTGAATGCTGTTTTTCCAGCATTCTTCCACCTCATTTTGGGTGAATTAATTTCTTTCTCCCATCTTCAGTTTTCTCATCTGTCAGGGTTTAAAAAAAAATGTTAACCCTGCCTTGAAAGGTAGATCGATGAGAATAGCATATGTAAGGTACATGGTGTAGTAAGCACTCAATAAACGACGCTGCTGTCTTTGGAGCCCTGGCCTCCCAAGTGCTTGATCCTCCCATGCCCCTTGGGAGAGAATTCACAGCTGTGAGTTGGAAGACGGCCCAGATAGCAATGTATCTAATCCAGCCTAGTTATGTCCCAGCATAGAGTAATGGACATTATATAACTCTTAGGATCCTCATACTCTTTAATGGGTAAGAGAGAGAACCACTGATGGCTATTGGGTTAGTTCAGATTTTGACTCTGCCCTTTTAGTCACATCAGCTCCCACAGGGCATCTGAAAAGATACACATAGCTTTGCATGCATGTCCTCAGCCAGCCAGTGGTGCCTCTTCTATTTGCAAGGTAGCTGGTGGTTGATTTGAGAAAGGACTGGTGTCCAAGAACATTGATCAAATAACATAGTTTTGACCAGCATCAGAAAGGGCAGTGAGATGTATACAAGAGAGAAAAGTTGGCCAAGACTCTCTAATCTGTAGTTTGGAAGTATCTTTGAGTCAGCAATTTCAGTTAGAATTTACAGTGTTTAGGTCTGCAGACGTGGTTGGTGCTGTGGGAGATAAAAGTGGGGGGGGGGAGGAGTACTAGTTTCTCTGGTTTCTGGAAGTTACAACTTGATGAAATGTGATTGGGAGAAGGGAGGAAACCTTAGCAGAGGTATTGAGAAGTGGGTCTATTTTAGATTCCCTTAGAAGTGAACCCTGAGACAAGAGTCCTTGTGAGAGTAGTTGGTTGACAGGATATGCAGATGGAGAAGGAGCTTGAAGAGAAGGCAGCCCATGAACATGAACTACCACGGTTTCTCATCACTGTAGACAGCCTAGCTCAGTCCATCCTGCAGGGTAATTATGGGAGCCCAGTGGAGAGCAAGCACTTCAAGTGTTCCTACCCTGGATACGGTATCTCCATATCACTCATCAATGGTTTGTGGAGGGCTCTCCCACAGGAAGTTAACAGCTCAGCTCCTGAGCCTGCCCCAAGAGGAAATGCACCTCACAGAGAAAGGCAAAGAGCTATGGGAACCTGCAGCTGGTGCTGGGTCAGCCCTGTCCCGAAGAGGGGACATAGCAGGCTTCAACATCTCCTGCCTCAGGTGGGTTATGGAGTATGACAGGCCTGGCTTTGAAAACAGAATCCACACTTTTGCCATCAGTTTTAAGGTCTTCGGAAAGCTATCTTCTCTGTCCAGTTGCCTGACTCTAAAATTGTAGCTCACGGGTTAAGATTCAAACCCTAGGCTCCAGGGAAGAGCCAAACTCATGGTAGCTCTGGGAACTGAAATACTAAAATGGGTAGCAGTCTGTTGTCTCCTTACTGTCAGAAGGAGGTGGGTAAGGACCACAGTATTCAGGGGAGGTTCCTCGGAGAAGGTGACCTTTAAGCTCAGTATTAAAAGGAAGGTCAGAGTTTAATTGGTTGATGGGAAAAGAAGAGGGTAGGAGAAGACAGAGCAGAGCAGTAAGAGAAAGCCATGAAAGGGAAAGCACACACACCTCAATTGTCTCACTGTAGGTCTGCAGGGTATTAAAGCTCTACCTGTTTCCCCACCCCAGGTGCTGTGGATCACATCTGGTGACCTAGAGATGCTCTCAGGAAGCCAAACGTAGCATTTGCAAGGTTCAGACAGGCAGTAGAAGGGAGGAGGCGGATGGGACAGATGGCCCCAGGAAGATGCTTGTGATGGTTAAGGAGATAGCAGCTTTCCTGAAGAATATCCCTCAACACACATTTACTAAGCATGCAGTATGTGTTAGCATAGGTCTAGACACAGTGAGGAATTGAGCAGACAAAGCCCAAATCCCTCCAGAACAGACACCCCAATGGGAAGAGAACCATATGAAACTACTCTTCTTAAGATCAACTGTAGCCATATATAAGCAAAATAATAGGGCTCAACCTAATACAACGTTAGTTTCCTGATGGGTACTGTGAAGAGAAGAAAGCAAGGTGAAGAGGTTAAGAGAGTAAGGGTGGTCACTACAAAAATTAACTGAAATCTTTTTTTTTTTTTTTTACTGTCAAGGTGACAGTACAGAAGGGTTACATTTACATTACCTTACTTAGGTAATAACTATATTTCTTGTCAAACTAGTTACCCCTTCCCTTATTTTTTCTCCTATGTTCCCTCTCCCCTCCCCACTCCCCTAACTGAAGTCTTAAAAGAGGTGAGACTAAAAGCCAGAGATTGGACCATTCCCGACAGAGGGAAGAGTCAGTGCAAAGGTGCTGGGGTAGAGGGAGTCAGAGGATGCCAGGTGAGTCTGGGGTATGAAATGAGCAAGGAAGAGAACAGATGGGTGGGATCAGAGTGTGTGGGGTCTGGTATGCCATTGATAGGACTTTTTCACTCATTGAAATGTAAATCCATTGAAGGATACCTCTGGCATTAAGACGGTCTGGAAGGGCACAGAAGGGAACTGAGAAACCAGTTAGAAGGCGATGGCAGTCACTCAATGAAAGATGATGGTGGTTGGGCCAGGATGGGAGCAAAAGGCTGGTGAGTTTTTAGACTCTGGATCTATTCGGAAGGGGCTGTCTCTGAGGAAAGTGAGAATGAAAGATCAGAGGACCATGGTCTGAGCCCCAGGCACCAGAAGGGACAGTGATAGAGGGTAAAGCAACCAGCAGTTAGGAGGCACTCCACATACACACCAGGGTATGAGTTCCTCAAAGACAAGGAAGAGCAGGTGCTCTCAGGAGAATGGAAGACAATTGGTGATAGGTGAGAGAGGGAAGTGCTGCTGGTTCTGTGTCGACAAGCAGGAAGCAGGCCCAGTACCCAGGACACAAGAGGAAGACTGGCCTTGGCTCTGAGCATACCCGTATGTACCACAAAAGGAAAGGCAGAGCAGAGGGAAACTCGCTGAGCTGGAAGATCATAGAATTTCTCTTCTGGTGGCTTCTGGTTCCCTGATGCAATGAAAAGCAAGTTAGCAGGCTATGAACAAAAATAGAGACTGGAGCCAGGCACGGTGACTCGTGTCTGTTACCCTAGCTTCTAGGGAGGCTGAGATTGATAGGATCTGCCTGGCCAGAACAGTCCATACCAGTGGAAGAAGCTGGGTATGGTGGTTGAACACCTGTCATCCCAACTCGGGTGGGAAATGTAAAATAGGTGGATTGCAGTCCAGGTGCACACTTGGCCAGAAAGTAAGACCCTGTTTCAAAATAACCAGAGCAAAAAGATTGGGAGGTGTGCCTCAAACAACTATGTAGCAAGTGCGAGATCCTGGTTTCAAACCAAAGTGCCCTAAAATAATAAACGAGGAAGACAGTGTGAAGTAGCTGTCTTGGGCCATGGGTAGATTTTAGAGAGAGAAGGATTCCTTTATATAAACAAGATAGATGGATGGATAGATAAATAGATAGGTAGATAGATGATAGGTAGGTCCACTTTAGAGTATCTTATCTATCCTATGATACATGCATAGGAAAAAGCAGAAAGACACTGAATTGTCAACAGTAATACCCTTTGGTAGGATTAAAAGTTACTTTCTTTATGCTGCTTATATAATATTCTATCATTTGGATTGGTTTTTAGTAGTATTTCTTGTGTCAAAAATAATCTAAGACATTCCATTGTGGAACACAAAGAATTGGAGCTCTGAACATGAGAGAGTCTAGAGCTGTATGGCAGTGGTATGAGTAGCTCCCCAGAACCTCCATATGTATTGGTCTTGCATGATGAGCTTTGCTTTCTGAGCAGAAGTACGGAATAGTGTCATATCTGCATATACTCGACCTCCTGTATACTTCTGATGGTTTCTAGATTACTCACAATACCTCATACAATGTAAGTGCTGTGGAAGTAGTTGTTTTACTGCCTTGACAAAGAACATCAAAGTCTGTATATGTTTGGTAGGTATCTAGTGTTTCAAAAAATAATTCTGATCCACAATTGATTGAACTTATGCATATAGAATCCAGGGGTGAAAAGCTACAACTGTATAACTATCATCATGCAGAATGTGTGGCACAGCACCCTCCATTTTTGCTGTTAGATTTTTTTTTACCATGATAAACAAAGCTTCTATGAGTAGTAATCCATTTACTGAATGAATGAACCAATCTCTGCAGCTTTTCCCGTATTTTTTTATTCTCATTGCGACTGTTTTTTGAGAAAGTTTGATCAACCAGCTGGACTGGGGCTTAAAATGAATCAGATGGCATTCCTCCTCATCTTACGCTGAACAAAATGAAGTTCTTTATGATAGCCTGGGAGGCCCTGCACCATCTGGGCTCTTCTCCTTTCTCGTTACCTCTTTTCTCTGCTCCACCAAGCTCGCTGCTCCAGCCAGATGGGCCTTCTTCATCCTTAAACACCTATCCCTGGCAGGGAAGCTGACTGGCCTCTTCCAGGGCTGCCCTGTGGCCTGAGCACTCTTCCCCAGTCTCTTCCCATTTCTCTCACCTGCTCCAAGTTTCTGCCTCCATGTTCCCATCAAGGGCCTTCCATCACAGCGCCATTGCCAGCCTTTTTTTTTTTTTTATCAGCTCTCCCATCTGCATTTTAATTTTTTCTCTATAGTACTTATCACCTCCTAATAGGCTGTATAATATACTTCCTTATATTATTATCTTCACCCATTTCAATTCATCATTAGAACCTGGCCAGCTGCCTGGTGCCCATAAGAAAGAAGTGTTGAACTGAGTCAATGGATGGTTGTCATAAAATTGCGAGGTGGGGGCTTCCCCCCACCTACCCACCCACTTTGACCTTCTTCCTCAGAGGTCAGTGGGAAGCAGGATCTTCTAACAATTCCTGGTCAGTTCTGCTTTCTTGATTCAGCTGGGAGGCAAACTGTGAAGGCTGCAGCTGCCTTCAGGTTTGTTTGTTTTGCCCCACAATGAGCCTAGAAGTTGGCCCTGCCAGATAAGCCTGCTTGAGATCGGGGAGAACAAAGGATCGTTTCTGGAACCAGTGCAAACCTTCCTAGCTTTCCCACAGTGCAAAAACTACTGGGGGAAAGCTGTAGGCTGCCCAAATTGCAGCTCCTGATTTCCCAGGAGGTAGCTCCAAGTGTTATGGCCTCATCAGAACCTTCCAAAAACTGGGTCTCCATGCCCAGACAAAACTGGCAGCTGACTGTCCTTAGACCGCAAGCAGTTTCCAGAAGTCCATGATGAAACATTGGCTTGGAGCGAGCGAGGAAGGACCCACAGGAAGCATCGAAATCCCTTCTCTGGCCAAGCCAAAGCAAATCAGCATAAAGTCCCTCAGGAACTTCCCCATTGTGCCACATTTCCGGCCAAGCTCCTGGGGTTTCCACTGCAGGCATAGGATCAAGATTCCCAAGCCCAATATGGTAATGTTTTAAAGTGCCCATAAGTCACTGGGCAAGGTTCCATTATGAGGGGTCTCAGGGGTGAAGCCTCAACAGAAAAAGAAGCAGACTCAAAGAAGGTCCAGTCATGGACTCACTCCAAGTTACCTCCACAAGAAAGCAGGCTCACCGGGGAGCTCAAGTGTTTCACCTCTGGGACCTCTCGGGAAACACAGAGACACTCTGGGCTGAGAACATTCTGGAATGTTCTTGAGAATGGCTGTTACAGCCTAAAATTGTTCCCCTTTGACACTCTCAGTGTGATGAATCATCTTCAAAGATCCATTTTGGGGAGCCAGTTACGGAATATGAATAAATAGAAGAATAAGTATCAGTAGAGGTATCAATGAGGAACCTTGTGCAGTAATCCTGGCTAGAGACTGTCAGGGCTAGGACAAGAACTACATTGTGGGAAGACCAAGAAGGAGGAGTATACTAGAACTAACAGGTCTTGTGAATGGAGCTAGGGTAGAAAGCAGGAGACAAGGACAACTCTTAAGTTTTCTTATTTTTTTTAAATTTTTGTTTTACTTATTTATCTTTTGTCAGTCATGGGGCTTGAACTCAGAACCTGCACTGTCCCTGAGCTCTTTTACTCAAGTTTATCATTCTATCACTTTTAACCACAGCACCACTTCCAGTTTTCTGGTCATTAATTGGAGATAAGAGTCTTAGACTTTGCTGCCCAGGCTGGCTCTGAGGCGTGATCCTTAGATTCCTGCCTCCTGAGTAGCAAAGATGACAGGTGTGACCCACCAGTGCCCAGCCCAGCTGACAATTTTTGAAGGCATTTCAAACATGGTAGATCCAAGTCTGTATTGACTCTAGATTCTATTATATTTCTCCCAAGAGCCTTGATGCTTGTTTGTCTGGTTACTTGTTTTATAGAGCAATAAACTTGACTAGTCTTCAACTCTGGAGTTAGATCTTATAGTTCAGTCTCTGAGCTATGGCTGGACCCAGTCCAGCCAGATTTGAACAGAGTTAATACCAGCATTTGGGCTTTTCTCTGGCCCTTATCTTTCTAGGGTTTTCCAATCAATTCCTGGCAGATGTGATGACCCAAGCTCAGTCTTCTACTTCATCAAGGCAGAAGGTAGCTGGCGAGAATAGTTTCTTATTGTAGTTTTAGCCACTCTACATAGTACAGTCTGGAAACTGCTTTCAAATGAAAAGCTATGAAAAAGAAAACATGGGAAGCCCTGCCTCCATCTGGTTTCACTCACATTGGTTTATATTCTGCTGTCTTGAGGCAGTTCATTTGTTAGTTTATTTTTGTTAATCTTTTCTTTTGCAACAACTGTAGAATCCTAAGTGATTGTACAAAATAATTTGATAGCACTTGTGCCCTTTTTCTCAGTGCCCCAATAGAAACATCTTACCCAACTATAGTACAACATCAAAACCAGGATATTGACATCAATACCATCAGGATACATATTTCCCATAACCACAGGGGTCTTCAGATTGCTGCTGGATAGCCACACCCACCAGGGAGGTAGGGAACCTTTCCTTACCCCTTCCTTCACTCCAGGTATCCACCCAGCTCAAAATGTTTCAGCAGATGCTGGTAGTTCATGCCTGTAATCCTAGCTACCCAGGAGGCTAAGATCTAAGGATCAAGGTTTGAAGCCAGCCCAGGCAGGAAAGGCTGTGAGATTTTTATCTCCAGTTAACCACCAGAAAATCAGAAGTAGAGCTGTGACTCAAAGTAGTGGAGCACTAGCCTTGAGCAAAAAGAGCTCAGGGATAGTTCCCAGGCCCTGAGTTCAAATCCCATGACTATTACCACCAACAAAAAAATGTTGTTGCTTCAAATGGAATCATACAGCATGTAACATTGGGAGATGAGTTTTATTTTTTAGCAGAATTTCCTAGTTTCATACAACTTGCATATAGCAATCATCCTTCTGTTTGTTTCATGCTATCAGTGAGCCACAGATCAATCTTTTATTTACCTGTTGAAGGCTATCTGGAATGATGACAACTTTTAGCCATTACCCTAAAGCTGCTAAGCAATATTTGGGTATAGGTTTTTGCTTGAATGTAAGCTTTCATTTCTCTAGGAGATGTGTGTAGTTGTCTTTTTTTTTAATAGAAACTGCCATTCTGTTTTCCAGAGTGACTATACATTTTACATCCCGCTAGCCATGAGTGATCCAGTTTCACACCAGCATCCTCACCCGTATCCGGTGTTGTCACTACAGGTTAGTCATTCTCATACATCTGTAATGATATCTCATTGTGGTTTTAATTTGCATTTCCCTGGTGGCAAAAGATATTGAGCATCGTTTCATGTGCTTATTTGCCATCTGTAGATCCTCTTTGGTTAAATGTCTCTTCACTTCTGAGCTGCTGCTTTTTTTTTTTTTCTGGAAAGCAACACAACACATGTAATTCTAATGCCCATGCTCTCTGCAAGTCTTCACATCTGCAGGAGCCCCATCTTCTGCCAGCTGCGGATGATACCATCATCATTGTCAGACATCATTACGCCAGGGCTCAGCAGATGATTATGGGTCTGAATCACCCAGGGACCAGTGAGGATGGCCAGGGAGAGAGCAGGGAACAGGCAGATCCTGTGGTGTCCTTAAGCAGGGCTGTGGATGGGAGTCATTCATTCTCTTTTTCAGTTTCTACCACAATCCCCCACCTCATTTCTAATGGATGAAGCCTAGCGTCCTAACCCAGGTTTTAAGGATGCCTTTCTAAGACATCTTTTCCTACCATCCCTCTCTGTATTGCACATAGTAGGTGCTTCATGAATATTTAGGATAAGCCAGAATTCTTGGTGTGCATATAACAAAGATCCAGTTAGAGCTTGCTTATACCAGAGAGATAATTAATTGGAAGGAATCATTTCTGAACTATATCTAGTTAACTTGGGACAGGGTGGATGTCAGGAGCTAAAGTCCATATCCCAACCCTCTCCCTACTCTCTTTCTGCCTGTCATCTGTCTTTGATGATCAGCTTTTATGTTCTGTGGCTACAGAGTGTAACTTCCAGAATGTAAGAAATGTAGTTGCCACCAGGCCTAGAATCACCCAGAAAGACAGGGCCTGAAGTTTAGTTTCACTATTTCAAACCTTGGGAGAGGGACTGATAGGCTGACCTGTGACCTAGCGGTGAGACATCATTCTGGATATCTTATTAATAAAGAAGGAATATATGCTTGAGCCAGGCAGATTGTGAATCCCTAGTTACAGATGGACCTTTCAACTTGCAGCTGAGGGTTTGAGTAAGGCCACTGAGGCCACAAAGTTCATCCTTTATTTTTGTTTTTGCTGTTGTTTGTGTCACCTTCAAAACCTAGGAAGTCTATTTGACTCCTGCTCAAATTCTACCTGATCTTCAAGAGGCCAATCGAGTCAGCCTGATATGTGGCCTTTTTCCTGGAGTTTGAGTCTTGATTCCTTCCTCTGTAGGTTAAGGTAATACTTGCTGCTAAAACAAATAAACCCTGCTTGATGGAGGTGAATATAAAATAAGTTTTGTGTTTTTTTCTGGTTCATTTAAAATCTAACCCCTCTCTCTGTCTCTCTGTCAGTCTCTCTGTCTTTCAGTCTCTCTGTCTGTCAGCCTTTCTCTCTCTCTCTCTCTCTCTCTCTCTCTCTCTCTCTCTCTCTCTCTCTCTCTCTCTCTCTCTCTCTCGTGTGTGTGTGTGTGTGTGTGTGTGTGTGTGTATGTGTGTGTGTGTGTGTGTGTGTGTAATTAAAAGGCCTCACCTCCAGATACTGTTAACACAGGAGACAACTTTGAGGATTAAATTTTCAACACACAAATTCTGGGGGTACAGCACAGCACAGCACCATGTAAGAAGAACCATCTCTTGGCTATCTAACCCTTGCACTTGTCCACCCATGGATGAGGATCTACCTCATTTTCTTGTGCTCTCTGTCTGCTAGGATGAATATCTATGACACTTGGAGCCCTTGCCCCCTTGCAATACCCAAGACACAGCAGGTCAGTAGATCATGAAGATAATGGCCAGCATTAACCAATATTAGATTAAACATCAAATTTGCAAGCTATGGTCTGCCAGCTAGCCACTTATTCTTATAACTTAGGTTTTTGTCGAAACAAGGACAGCAACGAAGGTAGAACATGGGATGCAGGATCAAATATTTTGTTCAGGGGAGGGAACAGAATTCGAGGGGAAAAGTGTGGAAAAAATACAGTAGTGAAGCTCACTGAACATGGAAGCAAATGAACTATACAACTTGTGGATAGAGATGGGAGGGAGGGACTGGGAGAGAGTACAAAAGGAAATGTATAGTACACTGTACAAAAGGAAATGCACTCTACCTGATTTATATAATTGTAACCCCTCTGTATATCACTTTTATAATAACAGTAAACTAATTATAAAAAATTGTGTTCATCACTGACATTGTCTACATTTATTTTTATTTTTAAAAGTACACAATGGGCTAGGAACTGGTAGTTCACTCCTGTAATCCTATATACTCAGGAGGCTGAGATTTGAGGATCACAGTTCAAAGCCAGCCCAGGCAGGAAAATCCACAAGACACTTATATCCAGTTAGCCACCAGAAAACTGGAAGAGGAGCTGTGGCTCAAGGTGGTAGAGTACTAGCCTTGAGCATAAAGCTCAAGGACAGCAGCCAGGTCCTGAGTTCAAGCCCCACAACTGAAATATATATGTATATATGCAATGGAATTTTATACAGCCTTTAGAAAAAAATGCTATTATGTCATTTGCAGGGATATGAATGGACCTAGAACAAATCATGTTAAGTGAGATAAGCCAAGATCACAGAGACAAATGGCACTTATTTTCTCTCATATGCAGAAGCTAGATCTAAAATACACTGGGACATGATCAATTATATAGGACTGTAGGCATTCACACACAGTGAGACCAAAGGAGGATACTATTACGAGAAGACACAAAGCCTATTTGCATTTGATCATATAAAATAATAGTTATCGAAGTGAACTCCAGAAAATGGGAGCAAGAAGGTTTTTTTCTTAGTTGCTGTTTTTCTTTTCTTTTCTTTTTATCTTGTTTGTTCATTTCTCTGTCTTTGAGAGGGTAATAGAGGGAAATAGATAGACAAAGGTGAACAAATGCAGCAGTGATACTCAGCAGACACTATGTTGAAAGTAAACTATACAATTTGTGGGCAGGGATGGGAGGGAAAAACTGCGAAGAGTGAGGGAAGAGTTAGACATTGTCCAAAAAGAAATGCATTCATTACCTGACTCATGTAACTGTAACCCCTCCATACATCACTTTTATAATAACAATTAAAAAATTAAAGCGCTATATTACACCAGGAGCTAGGAGTGTAACTCAGTAGTACAGTGCATGCTTAGAATGCCCAAGGCCCTGGGGCTGGGAAGGTGGCTCAGTGGTAGAGCGCTTGCCTTGCATGCATGAGGTCCTGGGTTCGATTCCTCAGCACCACATAAGCAGAAATAAAAAGCCGGAAGTGGCATTGTGGCTCAAGTGGTAGAGCGCTAGCCTTGAGCTGAAGAGCTGAGGGACAGCGACCAGGCCCAGAGTTCAGGTCCCATGACCGACCAAAAAAAAAAAAAAAAAAAAAGCCCAAGGCCCTGGATTCAAGTCCACAACCACTCCCCAATTACATCAAAAGTTATTTCTCTCTCTCTCTCTCTCTCTCTCTCTCTCTCTCTCTCTCTCTCTCTCTCTCGCTCGCTCGCTCTCTCGCTCTCTGTCTCTGTCTCTCTGTCTCTCTCTCTCTGTCATGGGCTTTGAGCCCTGGGCCTGGGTGCTGTCCTTGAGCTCTTCAGCTCAAAGCAAGCACTCTACTACTTGAGCCACAGCACCACTTCCAGCTTTCTGGTGGTTAATTGGAGATAAGAGTCTCACGGACTTTTTTGCCTGGGCTGGCTTTGGCTTTGAACTGTGATCCTCAGATCTCAGACTCCTGAGTAGCTAGGATTACAGGTGAGCCACTGGCACCCAGCTAAGTAATTTCTCTTGAATACTGAGTTTCTTGGCACCCTTAAATGTTATACCCAAGGTGGCTCCATTGACTGACCTAACCCTGGTAAGTCTCATTTTGTTTCCTGTCATGTCTTCCTCTCTGATAACCTAGCATGCAGGACTATATACTGCTTTTAGGGAGACCATCTCAGGAGAAAGAAGAGTAGACAGTGGGGGAGGGGAGAGGACGTGGCGGGCTGCAAATCAGGGGTACATGCTTGAGAACTGGGACTGCAGTTGGGGGCTGTAAGTCTTGTCCTGCAGAAAAACATTCCAGCAGCCCTTCCCACACCCCTGAACCTGTGGGATCTGGCTGCCTCTGGAAGTCTCTGGGGATCTGAGGAGAAAGGTCCTTTCATCCCCAGGAGTCTTCTCTTTGCTTCCTCCCTGAAGGGAACCAGAATCCTCATTTCCCTGGAGCCATTTTGAATTGAACTCTGTGAGACTTTCAGATTGAAGCTCCATCTCACAATTTGGTGGCAAAACACAATTGTCACCCATGTGGAGATAAAGATTTTCCCCTTACAGCTATTTAGTTTCCTTTGTAATCTCAAGGTTTTATTCCTTTCTGCTTTTTTCTTAATATATATATTTTACTGTAAAGATACTGTACAGAGGGGTTACCGTTACATGAGCAAGTAATGAATCCATTTCCTCTCAAGCATTGTTACCCCCTCCTTTGTTTTTCCCCTACCATCCCGTCCTTCCCCACCTCCCCACCTCTCTCCCCCCTCCTACCCCCTACCCCCATCTCTCTGCCAAAGTTGTAAAGTTTGTTTTCAACATAATGTCTTATACATCTCATTGTTACAATGGATCAACCTGTATCCTTATTTCAGCATTTTGTTACTTCCCTTGGCTTCCCCAAATTAGAAAAATGTATCTACAAGATGCAGGGCACCAGAATCAAATACAGTGAAAACAGGGGTTATACCATGGGGGAAGAACATACAAAGAAACAAAAAAATCAATAGTGTATTATAAATATGTTAAAAACAATAGCAAGAAAGCAAAAACCACTCGTGTTCCTATCTTGGGGTTCATTTTGCTTAGCATCATCTTATATGGTCATGTGTACATAGCTTTTGACCTTTTCTGCTTGTCCTAGACATATACTAGTTATTGCAAATAAGGGAAACCATAGGTACTATGTTTCTTTGGGCCTGGCTTACTTAATATAATTTTTTCCAAGTGTTTCCATTTCTAACAAATGGAGTGATGTCATTCTTTCTGATGGAGGCATAGAATTCCATTGTATATGTATATATTATATATATATACATTTTCCTTTTTGTACATTTTTTGCTGTAAAAATACTGTACAGAGGGGTTAGCATTACATGAGCAAGGTGATGAGTACATTTCCTATCAAGCGTTGTTGCCTCCTCCTGCCATCCCTTCCCTCCCACCTCCACAACTTTCACAAATTTGTGTATCATCCTTGAGCAGGGGCCATGATAATCTTCTTTGTATCATTCCAATTTTAGTACATTTGCTGCCAAAGCGAGCCTTCCTTTCTGCTTTGCAGAGGCCTTTGCCATTAGGGCTCTATCTTTTCTCTCTCTCCCATCCCTATCTCCTTCTCTCCATTGTATGAATTCTGTATTTTATCAGCCACTGACTTCTTTTCTTAGTCTTTTGTCTCTGTCTCCTCCTCCTCTTCCTCCCCCTCCAACCCCCCCCCAACAATTCCAGGGGCCCTCTTACTTCAGCTGGACACAGACAAACAAGGAACTAAATAGGACCTGGGGTTTGGCCTCTCATTCTTCCCACTAAGATCCCATCTCCCTCCCCTCCAGCACTGAGAGTGTAAGGTGGCTCAGGCTGGGTGGGGGGAGAAGGAATGTGGTCCCACAGGATCCAGGCTCTGCTCTGGAGGCCATAGTGGGTAGTGAACAGCCTCATTTACAATGAAAGTTTTTCCCAAACTGTCTGCATATATCCCAAAAGAGAAGGACCAAAATCTTCCCCCACCCACCTCAAAAGAAAATGATCCATGTTCTATAAATTAATGGACACTGACTTAAATACATTCACCTCTCAACCCTACAGATCCCTTCTTAAGAGAATGGTAGCCCTGGTACCAATGGTTCATGCCTATAATCCTAGCTGCTCAAGAAGCTGAGATCCAAGGATCACAATTCAAAGGCAGCCATAGCAGATGAACCCAAGAGTCTCTAATGTCTAATTAACTAGCAAAACATGGTATGTGAAGGTGTGGATCAGCTGGTATGGTTTTTAAAAAAGTGATACTTTAAAAGGTTTGCTGTGGCATTAGTCACAATCCCTCAAGTTAGAAACCAGTCCAATATACACCAATCATTAAATGCACAAAGAAATGGAACAAATAATAATTATAACTGAGTGCCAGTGGCTCACTCCAGTAATCCTAGCTACTCAGGACGGTGAGATCTGAGGATTTTGGTTCAAAGCCAGCCTAGGCAGGAAAGTCCATGAGGCTCTTAATTAATCCTCAGAAAACTGGAAGTGACACTGTGACTCAAAACAGCAGAGTGCTCACCTTGAGCAAAAAAGCCCAGGGCCCAGGCCCTGAATTTAAGCCCCACTACTAACAAATAAACAAATATAACTAATAAATAAATAAATGGATAAATAATCTCACCCAGTGGAATATTCCCCCCAGCAATGAGAACAATCTATAGCTGTACACAAAGACATTGTGTTAAGCAGAGGAAGCCAAACCCAAGGAACACATGCTAGATAATTCCATGTTACACAAAGTGCAAAATGATCAAATAAATCTCTGCTATTTGATGATATTGGCTGCTTTAACAAGCACAGGCTAGAGAGGAGGTAGAGGGTCCTTTCAGGGCTGGGTGTCCTAATGTTTTTTGACCCAGATGCACATTTGTCTTTCTCTCTCTCTCTCTTTTCCTTCTTACCTTTTTTCTTTCTTCCTTTCTGTCTTATTTGGTTGCTTTCTTGCTTGCTCACTCACTCTCAATTTCTTTTTCTCTCTCTTCCTTTCTTCCTTCCTCCCTCCCTCTCTCCTTCCCTCTCTCCTTCCCTCTTCCCTTCTCTCTCTCCCTTCCTTCCTTCCTTCCTTCCTTCCTTTCTTTCTTTCTTTCTTTCTTCCTTCCTTCCTTTCTTCCTTCCTTCCTTCCTTTCTTCCTTTCTTTCTTCCTTCCTTTCTTTCTTTCTTTCTTCCTTCCTTTCTTTCTTTCTTTCTTTCTTTCTTCCTTCCTTCCTTCCTTTCTTTCTTTCTTTCTTTCTTTCTTTCTTTCTTTCTTTCTTTCTTTCTTTCTTTCTTTCTTTCTTTCTTTCTTTCTTTCTTTCTTTCTCCCCCAGTACTAGGGGCTTGAACTTGAATACTGTCCCTTAGCTTTTTTACTCAAGGCTAGCACTCTACCACTTAAACCACCACTCCATTACTGGCATTTTGGTGGTTAATTAAAGAAAAGAGTTTCACAGACTTTCCTGCTCAGACTGGCTTGAAATTGAGCCACCAGTACTCAGCTTCAGATGTCCATTCCTTATGTGTGTTCAGTTTGTGAGAATTTGATATTCTGTACATAGTGGCATGTACACATTTCTGGGAATCTGTGGGAGTTAGATAAGTTCAGAACAAGACAAAAAGTGGCCAGATTACCAGGTGCCAGTGGCTCATGCCTGCAATCCTAGCTACTCAGGAAGCTGAGGTCTGAGGATTACAGTTTGAAGCCAGCCCAGGCAAGAAAGCCCAGGAGACTCTTATCTCCAATAAACCACAAAAAGCCAAAAGTGGAGCTGTAGTTCAAGTGGTAGAGCATTAGCTTTAAGCACAAAAGCTCAGGGACAGCACCTAGGCCTTGAATTCAAGTCCCAGCATGTACACTCTCTCTCTCTCTCACTCTCTCTCTCTCTCTCTCTCTCTCTCTCTCTCTCTCTCTCTCTCTCTCTCTCTCTCTCTCACACACACACACACACACACACACACACACACACACACATACACACACACACACAAAGTGGCCAGATTACTTACTGATAGGACTCCTGGACTTTCTGAGCAGTAAGAGGGCATGGGAAGAAGTGGCAGGCCCAACAGGTCCCATAGTGCTCCTCCAAAGCATCTGATGCTCCTCCAAGGAGGAAACAGTTCTTAAAGCTGCCCTATTCCCAGCATTCCTCTACTGGAATAGCTAAGTCATGTGGGATGTGATATCATTTGTATTGGTCAACTTGCTGATACTGTAACAAAAACCAGAGGTAAATCAACTTAAAAAGAGACAAGGTTTATTTTAACTCACAATTTTAGAGGTTTTAGTCTATGATCTTATGGTCCTGTTGCTTTTGATGGTCATATTTAATCCATTCATTCATTCACACACACACACACACACACACACACACACACACACAATCCAAAAATTTCTAACGTTTTCTGCCAAAGGTGATTATAGCAAAATGTTACACATATATACCGAGGTTATATGATCATCCTGATCAATTATGCAATTACCAAGTTATAACCAGTCTTGTGGCTTTTATACCTGACACCTTTTCCCCCTCCTGTATTGCTTGGAAACAAATCCCAATCATCAATCATTTCATCTGTAAAGGTATCAGTCAAAAGTCAAAATAATACTTTCATATAAAAAAAAACAATTTAAACCAAAGTATAAGCAAATGAGAAGGTCTAAATAGTTAGCTTTCTGAAACATCATGGTGTTTTAACTGAGTCATAAACTAAAAGATAATGCTGTGGTGACTGCAATTTGAGGTATCATCTCTCCAATGGGGAAATTGGGAAGCAAGGTGTCTTGGGGAGTAGATGTGGGGGTGGTGAGTTCTATGGATGAAACTTAGGTCATAGTCTACCAACTATTACCACGCTACTCATACCATTGGTTATTACCTTCAACCCCAGACACGTACAAAAAGATGTTTCAGGCTGCTTTGATTTTATCCCAATCTCTCAAATTCCAAATACAAATGCCCCCTGACCTACAATAGAATTACATCTCAAAAACCCCATTGCAAATTGAAAACAGTGTAAGTGAAAGCACATTTAATCTTCTAACCTACTGAATAGCCTTGCTGGTCCACATGGCACAATTACCCAAATGACTACCAGTGGTTTTCCCTCATAACTGTGTGGCCAGTTGGGAGTTGTGCTCACTACCCCTGCCTGGCATTGCCACCACAGAAGATGATACTGTATATGGCTAGATGTACATAAAAAGATCACAATTGAAAGTACGACCCAGTGCTAGTGGGTCACACCTGCAATCTCAGCTATTTTAGAAGTGGAGATCAAGAGGATCACAATTCAAGGGAAGCCTGGAAAAAAAATTTGTAAGCCCCATCTCAACTTATTTACTTATTTGTTTGTTTGTTTATTTATTTATTTATTGACAGTCATGGGGCCTGAATTCTGGGCCTGGGTGTTGTCCCTCAGCTCTTCAGCTTAAGGCTAGTGCTCTACCACTTGAGGCACAGCACCACTTCTGGCTTTTTCTGCTTATGTGGTGCTGAGGAATCAAACCCAGGGCCTCATGCATGCAAGGCAAGCACTTTACCACTGAGCTACCTTCCCAGCCCCCAACCAATTTTTTAAAAGCTAGGCATGGTCCCCCTTCACCCCAGCTACACAGGATGCTGAGATCAGGAGGCTCAAAATCCCAAACCAGACAAGGCAAAAATAATTCCACAAGTCTCCATCTCAAGAGAAAAAAAAAATCAGAGCATGGTTACATATGCCTGTCATCCTAGCTTACAGATGGAAGTGTCAATAGGTCAGAGTCCAGCCAGTTGAGGCAAAAATACTGTATCTCAAAAAAAAAAAAAAGTGAGGGAGAGGGAACTGGGAATGGCTTAGTGGTAGAGTGCTAGCCTTGAGCACAGAAAGGCTCAGGGACAGTGCCCAGGCCCTGCCTGAGTTCAAGCCCCAGGACTGGCAAAAAAAAAAAAAAAAAAAAAGAGCAAAATTTTTTCTAAAAAGAAGGGTTAGGGATATAGTTCAAACATTAGAGTAGTTGCCTACTAAGTACCACCAAAAAATTTCAAAAGTTTGAAGTATAGTTTCTACTGAATATATCTATATCTATATATCTATATATAGATATATATCACTTTCTGTCTATCCTAAAGTCAAGAAGTCATTAAGCAGAAACATTGTCAGATAGAATATAAAGTCATCTATAAATATATAAGTACATGCTGAGCACAATGATTACTTACATCAGGCTCCAGTGTTTCGGGGTTTTTGTTTTGTTTTTTTGTTTTGTTTTATTCTTTGGTCAGTCGTAGGGCTTGAACTTTGGGGCTGGGTATTGTCCCTGAGCTAGCACTTTACCACTTGAGCCACAGAGCCACTTCCAGTTTTCTGGTGGTTAACTGGAGATAAGAGTTTCACAACTTTCCTGCCTGGGCTGGCTTTGAACCGCCATCCTCAGATCCAGCCTCCTGAGTAGCTAGGATTACAGGCATGAGCCACCGGCGCCCAGCTCGGTCTCCAGTTTTGAACTCACTAAGACCTTTCTTAGGTGAAGAGCGGGGACTAATGAGTGCTCAAGCCTGAGCCACTCTGACAGCTACTCTCTGCTCTCTGGCTCCTTAGTCTACCACATGTCGCGAGGTCTCCCAACCTGCACGCTGAGAAGGAAGCCCTTGGAGGCAGGATAGCCAGGGCTGTCCTCCTCCCAGGAGTGGTGTCATCCAGGAAGTTCACAGTTGTGAACTTGGGAGTTCAAGTTTTGTTTAGCTCTTGGAGCTCTTAGAAAAGTCGGGGGTCCTTTGTCAATGGTTACCAATGAGGAGAGAAGTTCCATAAAATTCCCAAAGAGGCCAACACAGCAGCTTCTCTTCCCACTCAGCCTCAGGCAGGACAGGCTGGAGACTCAACCCCTTCCTTGCTCCCAAGGAGCCTTGCATCAATGACAGATGGCCAGGGTATTTATTCCCTGGCTTCCTAGCCCCTCCAGGTAAGGGCAACCCTGAAGAAAGTCCAGCTCAGTCTCCCAAGGCCTCAGGGTTCTGAGTTGCCTATCAACCCCAGGCTCTGTGCCCATCCTTGCCTACCTTCCCCCTCCCCATCTTGAAATCACCTTCTAAATAACCTACTTGAACTCAATTTGTGTCTGTTTCAGGGAGGATTCATCTGAGAATGTAGTCCCCCAGCTCTCAGCCCAGGCTCTCCCAGTTATCAGCCCTACCCCCAGCTGGGACATGCTCATCTGAAAGGCTCCTGTGAACCAGACATTGTGCAAAGGCAGCTTGCCTCAAAGATCAAAGAAGCTTCGGCATTCTGGAAAAGACTGGGTCAAATAGCATGTCATTTCAGAAAAAGCTCTCAAGTACAGCATTTCCTGAGCTCTGCAATTACAGCCGCTTTCTGTGTTTGCTTTAAATGACCGTGTAAGCAGCTATTTACTCCCTGGCTCTGGGCACCACTAAAGGGCTCATTCTAAATATATCAGGATAGACTCATAACCCTCAGGCTACTCGAATGCATATTTGTGAGGGTTGCCACCGTGTTTGCGGTTGAGTGCCTCCCCATAAAACCCTCTGGGGTGTGCCGCGCTATTCAAAGCCAGGCAGAGCCCTGCCTCTACTTTCCCCTTCTCCCCACCCCCCACAGAAGAAGCCAGCAGGAATTTGTATGAACAAGGAAAAGCAGCAGGGCTTGGAGATTCATTGTTAGTCTGGCTCCAAAGGCAAGAGCTCCATGGAGTTTAACAACAGGCCTGGCACTTAAAATATGCGCCCAATAAAGATAGTCAAATTCTGAATCCATGCGGGTAGATACTTTTACCCTTCTCTCCATCCCTCCCTGCTTCTTTCCTTTCTGATGTTTCTTTCCTTTCTGATTTCCCTTCCCTTTCTCCTTTTTTTCCTTCCTTCCTTCCTTCCTTCAGTCTTCCCTCCCTTCCTTCCTTCCTTGCTTCCTTCTTTCCTTCTTTGCTCTCTGCTCAAAGAATATACGTGCAGTCATTGCATGAACAGGCAAAATCTGCAATCATCTTTCACATTCATGGATAAGGGTGAGTTAAGTCCATTAAATGCACCTAATGGAATATTCTATGGCCTTTTCAAAGGAAGCTTTTTGTGCTCTGAGAGGCAAGTGCCTCCAAGACACAGTAAGTAGAAGCGACATGCAGAAGAGCATGTATGGGTGCTAGCACTTGTGAAAAAGAGATGTTAGAAATGCATGAAATACGTCAAGAAGGATTAAACAAGCAACTAGATAGGGGTTGCCTGTGAGGAGAAATGGGTCTAGCATAAGGGGCCCAGTAAGAGTGAAACTACACTTTTGAGTATTTTATTCACTTTTGTTGACGTGCACGTAGACATATTTACAATGCAAAATTGATAAGAAGAAAAAGGAATCCCGTGTTCTGGTGTGAAGGAACTCATCACAGCTGCACAATGGGGTTCCAATCCTGTGTAACTTCCAGCCCGCAGCGTGGCTCAGAGCACACAGCCCACACACCTGTCCTGAATAAGACTAGCGCTGTTCCAGCCCTCCAAAGCACACTAACAGCCTTAGAGCAGAAACAGCAGTCAAAAGAAAGAATTACACAAGAGGCCAGGTGTGGCAACAGCCACTAAAGTCCCAACTACTTGGGAGACTGAAGCAAGAGGATCCACTTGAGCCCAGAAGACTGAAGCCAACCTGGACCATACAGTTAGGCAAGGAGAGAAGAGAGGAGGGAAAGAGGAAGGGAGGGGTAAAGGAGGAAGAAATGGAGGGAGGGAAGGAGGAAGAGGTGAACTCTAACAATAGCACTGAATGAATGATAACATCAATGACAGTGTACCCATAAAATCACAGGGCTACAACATTCCAATCACCTGGAGAAGTCATTGCCATTGCAATGTCAAATGTCACAGTGATGCTGGCAGGAGCCTACTGCTCAGTCAATTGTATAAAGTGCAGTAGCTCCTACGGTTACCTACAGTACATAATACTTGATAATGATAAGGATGCTGTGACTGACATATATTTCTATAAATACTTAAATAGTTGCTACAAATAAATGTTAGAGCCTACTTCTACATATAAAATCCTTACTACTCAGGTAGCTGAGATCTGAGGATTATAGTTCAAAGCCAGCTTAGGCAAGAAAGTCCATGAGACTCTTATCTCCAATTAACCACCTCACATTGCAAGTGGAGCTGTGGCTCAAAGTGGTTGAGTGCTAGCCTTGAGCAAAAAGAGCTCAGGGACAGACCCCAGGCCTGAGCCCTGTGATCTGAGTTCACACACAGCAAAGTTGCCCAAAGATACATTTCCCAGAGCACCACCTCAGCTTAAGTGACACATGACTGTGTTTGTTAAGCACCTGGTGTGTGCCAGATCTGGGAATCTGGGATGAGACCCACAAAAGTCCCTATCCAGACAGGACCTACCTTCTCCCTGGAGCAGGAGGAGTAGACAGTCAGGTGACACAAGCCAAAGATGAAGATGTGGTATGGTAAATTGAGATAGGGAATAAGGAGGGGAAACTGCAGGAAAGGTATATAGAAGTGGAGGGGGGTCAGTTTTAGACCTGATGAGATGGACAAGGTCAAGGGAAGAGAAAACTTTGGAGGGACCAAAGAGCCAGCACTGTGCATAAAACCCTACAGAAGGCCTACAAGGCAGGGACAGAACCACTACCACTGTCTGCATAGGGGTTTGGATGTCTGAAAATCCCCCAAAGCCTAGTTCTCTATGAACCTGGACCAGTCATCAGTACTATGGGACTGGAATGAACCCAAAGCAAGAAGAGACCAGGCCTATGTTGCTTGCCCAGGCACTCTATAGACAGAAAGATATCTCGTGGGCCTGGCTCAGATTTGAAGACAAATCGGCCTGAGGAATCAAAGCCAAAATAATGGTTCCAAGAAAACCGTGACCTAAATATCCTCCTACATAGACTTCCCAGTAAGGGTCCTTCACTTAGCCCACCAAACACTTCAGAGAATAAGGGGCACAGCGGACTGTTTGGGAATCCATCAAGGCTCCTAGAAGTGCTGAACAAGAGAATCTGCTCACTTTGTCCAGTTGTTTCCCAAATCTCTCCGATGAGGTTGACCATTATAAATATCACCAAACACTGCCAGGCACTGGTGGCTCACACCTGTCATCCTAGCTACTCCAGAACCTGCGATTTGAAGATTGTGGTTCAATTCCAGCCCAGGGGAGGAAAGTCCATGAGACTCTAATCTCCAATTAACCACCAGAAAACCAGAAGCTCTACTGTGGCTCAAAGTGGTAGAGTGCTAGCCTTGAACAAAAAGGGCTCAGGGACCCTTAGGCCCTGAGTTCAATCCTCACAACCAAGAATAAATAAATAAAATTAAATT
This sequence comes from Dipodomys merriami, assembly GCF_024711535.1. NCBI lineage: Eukaryota > Metazoa > Chordata > Mammalia > Rodentia > Heteromyidae > Dipodomys > Dipodomys merriami. Next base: position 921,481 of record NW_027205004.1, on the reverse strand, counting down.
AAATCACTAGACACATTTTCGACAGAGCCTTTAAACAGAAGGTTCTGGTAGAACCATGCTTGGAGAAACCATTTCATGAATCAGAACAAGTCATTGCTTCATGGGGACCCTGTAAGAATCTCTTTGAAGAACATTACATGCACAACGGAAAAGAAATGGAAAGAGAAAGAGGAAAAGATGGAGAAGGAAGAAGAGAAAGCGCAGAATACTGACAAAACAGAAAGGATCCCTTTCCCTCAAGCTTGGTATCTGTGTGCACCTCAGGCTGGACAATGACCATCTGGATGCAGGGACAGACCCAGGGTCCTGACATAGGCTCATTGACCAGCTGTGGGAGCATTCAGTATAACACACACACACACACACACACACACACACACACACACACACACACACACACACACACACACACACACACACCAACAGCTATCCCTAAAGTCTTTCCTTTTGCATAAGAAAGAAGAGCAGGTGGAAGAAAACTTCCTAAAAATGAAGTCTGGAAATTGTTTCCCCGACCATGTGCCTGGCAGTATTGTGCATGAAGCCTCCTGAGAGTATTCCAAGCAGCACTATTCATAAGAGCCCAGAAATGGAGACAACCCTATCAGCAGAATACGTAAATAACGTAAATTCACACAATAGAATACACACAATGAGAAATGGATTGGCCTCTGGACACACGGAGGCATGGACGAACTCACAGACCTAATGCTGAGCAAGGGTGTACCTGCTGCGTGGTTCCCCTTGAATAAAGGTCAAAGACAGGCATGCACCTGATGAGTAGGGTATGGTGGTATATGTCTGTAATCCAGCACTCAGGAGGTTGAGGCCAGGAGCAGGAGGATGGTAAATTCATTACATATATGCAGCAGCTGGTGACTGTTGAGCTGTTATATGAAGTGGGTGAATGTGCTATGGTTAAAATTCTTCACTTCTTCCTTCCCTTCCTTCCATCTTCCTGCCTCTCTACCTTCTTCTTGTCTGCCTCCTGCCTTCCTTCTTCCTTTTTTTTTGGGGGGGGGAGTTGGGGGCTTGAACTCTGGGCCTGGGTGCTGTCCCTCAGCTCTTCAGCTCAAGGCTAGCGCGCTACCACTTGAACCACAGCACCACTTGTGGCTTTTTCTGCTTATGTGGTGCTGAGGAATCGAACCCACGGCCTCATGCATGCAAGGCAAGCACTCTACCACTGAGCCACCTTCCCAGCCCCACTTCTTCCCTTTATACTACCTACCCTCCCACTTCTCTTTTCTTCCTAGCTTCCTTCTTCCCTCCCTTCTTCCCTCCCTTCCTCCCTCTTTCCCTTCCTTCTTCCCTTGCCTCCTTTTCTCCTACCCTCCCTTTTTCCTTCCTTTCTCCCTTGCCCCTTAGACAGTCTCACTGTATTGTTCAGGCTGGCTTCAAACTCCGGGGCTCAATAAAAACCCATTGCATCCTATGAGCTACCTGATGGCAATTGGTACACTTTGCCGTAAGTTCCACACCAATAAAGAGGTTTACCAGTTGAAAGAAATACAAAGCTAGAAAGGGGAAGGACCTGCTTGCTTTTTCTGTCCTATCAGGGGTCCCTTAAAAGCCTTAAGGAAACAGAGGCTCTTTTCTTTCCACCCTGCCTCCCTTTTAGGTCTCCTCCGCCCCTCCTAGGTGTCCCCATTGCCCCTCTTTTACCTCCCCACACCCACTGATAACCGCCACCGGAGAGGTCTTCACAAAGCACAAGCCTGCCCAGTCCACGTCCACAGTGGACACTTGAAGAGTGTCCTGAAGGTGTTTCCTTTTGTCTTTTGCACAAAATCTCAGCTCCTTCATCAAGTTCACAGGATCTTTCCAGATCTCAGTCCCCCACACACCCTCTCACCTTTCCCTGTTTCTCCTGCCAAAGGCAACATGCTCCCCCAATACTGACCGACCTCTGCAATGGCATCATGCTTCTCGCAGCCTGAGTCCACCTCTCAGCCCTGGCTGAGGAGGAGGAGGAGGTCTCCTCTGAGAAGCCCTCAGTGCCCTGGTGGCACTGCCACCCAATAGCCTGCTTAGGCACCTTGATCTCCCACCAGATTGAGCCCTGGGAGGGCAGGGGCTGCATCAGTCTTGCCCAGCCTGGTAGCCTAGTCCTAGCCCTTGCTCTGATACAAGGAGATGCCCAATAATGTATGTCAGTGGATGTGTGCCTGGACCTCTTTGGAAGAGGCTGTAGCACATATAGATGCTCTTCTGTATTCTTCCATTTTTACCAGTCTCATCCACCTCAGTCTTTACATAAAAGTTTCCTTGAAAGCCCAAGTACAGGGCAAGTTGGAAGGGCTGAAAACCCATCCAGCAACTCTTAATCAAAGATGGGTAGGAACTGGTGTATAAATGCCCCAGCTATCCCCCTCCCAAAAGGGTGATTCTATTTCCCAGAGTTACCCCTAGAGGAAGCTCTAGTTGACCTAGTGACCTGCTTTCTAAGACCTTGGTTCTTTCCTTCCTTGTTTCACCCCATCAATGTCTCCCAGGGTCACCTTCCAAGTAAAGGGCTTTGTCCTTGGATCATTGCCTTAGCTCTGAGCTTGATCTATAACAGCAGGACTCTACTGTACCAGAAGGCATTGAATGCCTGGCACAAAACTAGATTTGAGCCTTCCAGGCCAGGCCCCAGACCTTTGCCTGGACGTCCTCTGTAGCACACATGGGGTGAATATTATTAAGTGTAATTGCCAGCAAGGATTTGAAAAAAGGAGAACAGCGCTTGCCAAGCTGAAAGAAGCAGCCAGGATTCTGAGGGTAAAGGAAAATATGAGACCACAGGGTACAGTAAAGAATGGCAAAAAGTAGATCTTGAGGTTGGAATTGCAGGGACCTGATGCATGCCTGGAAGGGCCTGGGGTTCCACAGGAGGAAGGAAATGCATGCTGGAACTCACAAAAGACAGGAGAAGCCTTTTTGAAACCTTCCATTCCAGTCATGGGAAACCCAGGAGTCCTACAAGTTGTCAGCAAAGCAGGAAGCTCTACGTTGCAGGGATGCTGGGAGCTCTGCTGTGCTTGGTGGAGCTGTCTAAGGGGTGCAGTGGACACTGGTGCACAATGCCAGGTTTCCTGCAGTGGAGATCCAAGCCTTAGACAGCCTGGGGGCCACAGCCTCTATTTGAGATGAGACCGAATTCTCCTGGTAGTCTTGAACTTGCAAGTGTGCCATCCTGAGTTGTGTTGCAGCTGTGGTTTGTAGATTTGTATTTATTTACTGCTTTGGTTTTGCAGTACTGGAGTGTAAGTCCAGGGCCTGCTAAGGAGCTCTACCACTGAAGTACAGTATACCTCAACCCTGGATACTGAGTTAAAGATGTCTGAAGCCCTGATGTCAGAGGAGGTTGTGTGGGCATTGATGGCTAGCGAGATGTTCATGGAGCATGTGTGTGCACCAGGATGGGGAAGCTTGAAGTCTGAGAAGGCTGGATCTTGTTAGAAGTGCAGAATCTTCTCCAGACCCACAGATGACTGGATTGCAGCCCAGCCTTTCCATGAGGCCTCAGGAGAGCTGGGTGGGGTCTGGGCTAATCCCATTGTCTCCACCTCTCTGGCTAAGTCTGCTGAGCCTTCAGTTGGGCTTCAGTGTGTTTGTTAAGTAACTAATTCTGCCAGAAATCTAACTCAGAGCCTTATGCATGCATGCTAGGCAAGCACTTTACCATTTAGTTACACCCCAGTCCCTTAAAGCCCCTATTTGAGTGAGCTGTTTGGGCTGTAGCCAGCTGGATTTAGAATGTGCCTCATCTGTAGGTCTGCATTAATCTAGGGCACCTGTGCCATCTGGGATGGCAGCCACGAGCCACACATGACCATCGAACATCTGATGTGTTGTAAGGAAAGTGTGCGTGGAGATTCCAAGACTGAGAAAGAAAAAAAGAGGAAATTATCTCACCAATGTTTTATACTGACTATATGTTGAAATGACACCTTTGCTATATTAAGTCAAATATATTGGTAAACTAAACTCACTTTGCTTTGGGTTAAATTATGGTTCCTTTCCCCACCCCCCAAAATAAAGATATATTAGAATCTTAACCTCCAGTGTTGCAGAATATGAGCTTATTTGAAAATAGGGTTGTTAAAACAGGCATCAGTGGCTCACACCTGTAGTCCTAGCTACTCAGAAAGCTGAGATCTGAAGACTAGGTTTGAAGCCACCCAGGTAGGAAAGTCTGTGTGATTTTGTGTGTATGTCTGTGTGTCACTTGCAGGGCTTGAATTCAGGGCCTAGGTGCTGTTCCTGAGCTTCTCTGTGCAAGGCTAGCACTCTACCACTTTGAGCCACAGCCCCACTTCTGATTTTCTGGTGGTTAATTGAAATCTCATGAACTTTACTGCCTGGGGATGGCTTTGAACCATGACCCTTAGATCTCAGCCTGTGAAGTAGCTAGAAATACAGACATGAACCAAATGCTCCTGATTCTGTGAGACTCTTATTATCTCCACTAAACCACCAAAAAAGCTGAAAGTGAAGCTGTGGCTCCACTTCCAACAATTGCTCCCTGAATACTATACTATCTCTTTCCCTCTCCCCCTCCTCCTCCGCTCCTTTATTTGTTTGTTTGTTTATTTATTTATTTCTAGCTCCAGAGACAGGGATCCACAGTTCCCGCAGCCCAGGAAGAAATTCTAAATGTATTCGGCTCTAGAGCAGCAGAGGTCCAAGTTATGCCTGGCACATAGTAAGTGTTCAATAAACACCTGGCAAATGAAGGGATAGATCCCAGGCCCATTCCAGAAGCTGGTGCAAGCACAAACAAAACACAGAGATTGCCATTTAGAGAAGAGGTCACAATAAACTAATAATGAAGAGAACTCAGACACTGTGGCAGGAAGCAAATGAACAGGGCTCTGTGATAGAGAGGGCCTGGATGTAGCCAAGGAAGCCTCCAAGGAAGTGACACTGAATTGAGACTGAAGGATAAAGATGCCTGCTTTGGGCAGGTGCCAAGGTATATTCCTGACAGAAATACCAAAGGAACAGGTAAGGAGGTATTAAGAGAAGCAAGGCACCAGTGGCTCAAGCTTGTAATTCTGGCTATTCAGAAGGCTGAGATCTGAGGAATGCAGTTCAAAGCCAATATGGACAGGAAAGCCTGTGAGTTTTTTTTTTTTTTTTAGCCTGTGAGATTCTTATCTCAAATTAACTACCAAAAAACCTGGAAGTGGAGCTGTGGCTCAATTTGCAGAGCATCAGCCTTGAACAGAAGGAAAAAAAAAAAGCTAAGGCATAGAATCCAGGCCTTAAGTTCAAGCCCCAGTACCAACGAACACACACAAAGTATTAAGAATATACACATATCTGTGTGCACACACATACAACTTAAAATATAAAGGAAGCCTCACTGATTTTTGAGCAGGGCAAATAAGGCAAATAATTACTAGCATGCTATGAAGAACAGGACATTTGCTAAGGAGCCCAGCTTTGCCACCAATTCTCCTATGCTACCTTTCCCATTCTTGCCTTTGGCCTTCTTGCTAAAGAATGAAGAGATTAGAAGATAGGTATCATGGTTCACACCTATAATCCTAGCAATTGGGAGGTAGCAACAGGAGGAGTGTACATTCCAGGCTAGCCTGGACTACATAGTAAGACACTGTCTCAAAATGAAAGGGTAGAAGAAGGAAGGAAGGAAGGAAGGAAGGAAGGAAGGAAGGAAGGAAGGAAGGAAGGAAGGAAGGAAGGAAGGAAAGAAAGAAGAAGGAAGGAAGAGGAAGGAAGGAAGGAGGGAAGGAAGAAAGGAAGGAAGGAAGGAAGGAAGGAAGGAAGGAAAGATGGAAGGAAGCAAGGAACAATAGACTATAATTTCCAGCCCAACCTCCATCCCTCCTTCCTTCCTTCCTTTCTTCCTCCTTCCCTCCTCCCTTTTTCCTTCCTTCCTCTCACAGGCTCACTGGCCTGTGAGAGCAGATTATGCACAAATCTTCCCAACTCTCCTGGCTTCAGCAATGTCCTCTTGATTGATGGACATTGGCCATCCTTGGAGCAATATTTACACCACAGGACTGGCAGACTCTACAGAACTCTTTTTTCCCCTTTGGGAGCTAGTTTACCAGAACATCATTGGGCTGGATGGGTGCTTCCCAAACTCCTCCCGATGAAGAGTCAAGTTTAGCAAAACTCCAGAGACACTAGAATATCAGCATTTTAGAACTGTTCTTTGTACCCATTGTAGTTGAAATTTTTCAGTCAATATTACCTTCTGCACTCTAATGTGTCTGTGCTTCTTTGTTTTTTCAAACTTGAGAAAACATACATTTTTATTACATTTTAATCAAATATTTATTGTTTTATTGTACTAAAATATATGCTGTTCACCCCAAAGGATGTTTTTTATATCACAGGTGAGTATACACCACACACACACACACACACACACACACACACACACACACACACACACACAGCCCTTCTTAGGTCAACGTCACTCTGTGATTAAAGTTGGCATTACTCAGTCCTTCCTGATGGAAGGCCTCCCCTTTCTCACCTCTCTCCCTTCAAACCTATGGTTGCCTTAACTCAGAACTGGGCTGGCCATGGGAGGAGTTGTAAACCAGCTCTCAGAGCTGCTTCATGAAATCCAGAGTGAGGCCAAACTATGTTTAAGAGTGGCTTAAGTGGTAGAGCACTAGCCTTGAGCACAAACAGGCTCAGAGACAGCACCCAGGCCCTGAGTTCAAGCTCCAGGACCAGCAAAAAAACAAACACTAGTGGCTCACACCTGTAATCCTAACTGCTCAGGAGGTACCAGTTTGAAGCCAGCCTGGGCATAAAAGTCCCTACGAGATTTTTCTCTCCAATTAACCACTCAGAAACTGAGAGTGGCATTGTGGTTCAAAGTGATAGAACTCTAGCCTTGAGCACAAAGAGCTCAGGGGACAGCACCGGCTCTGAGTTCAAGCCCCATAACAGACAGAAAAAAAAATAATAAGGGACCCATTCCTGGTCTGAAGACATTTCCTCCCCTTCCTGACAGGCCCAGGGCTCCTGGTTCCCATGAATAGCTCTCAATGCTGCCAAAGCCACAGTTCTGTCCAGTCTTGATTCCCTGCAGTCAGAGAGAAGGTGTTCTTTCTTCCCCTCCAGGAAGCTCATGGCTTAGGCTGTCAGAAGAGCTTAGTCTGGGAGCTCTGTTTTCCACATCCCAGACTTCAGGCCACCACAGGCTTCCTAACCCACCTTGGACAAATGCTTAAGTTTCGTCTGTACCTCTTTTTCCACCGTCTGCTGCCACTTACCTCACTGCTGGGGGATGTTTGGTAAATGTCTGGGACAGTCTCAAAAGTGGCCAAGCATAAAGCAAGTGAATGGGCCAAGGTTCCACACCACAGAGAGAGGGGCAGTAACCCCTAGAATATTCATCATGAAAAATTCCATTAAAAAAAATTACATAGCCCAGAGTCAGTGGCTCTTTCCTGGAATCCTAGCTACTCAATAGACTGAGAGCTGGGGATCACAGTTCGAAGTTAGTCCTGGCAGGAAAGTCTGTGAGACTCTTATCTCCAATTAACCCTAAGGCCAGAAGTAGAGGTAAGGTTCAAATGGTAGAGTACTGGCTTTGAGTGGAAAAAGTTCAAGGACTGTGCGCAGGCCCTGGGTTCAAGTCCTAGTGCCAGCACACACACACGCACACACATACACACACAATAATATTATAGCTGGGGGCTGGGGGCTCATACTTGTGAGTCTAGCTACTCAGAAGGCTAAGACCTAAGGATTGCAGTTGGAAGCCAGCCCAGGCATGAAAGTCTTTGAGGCTCTTAGCTCCACTTAACCACCAAAAAGCTAGAAGGAGAGCTGTGGCTCAAGTGGTAGAATGCCAGCCTTGAGCAAAAAGAGCTTAGGGACAAAACCCAGGCCATGAGTTGAATTCAAACTCCTGGACTGGCACCAAAAAAAATTTACAAATCAACATCAGCAGCAGCAGACTGGAGATCTTTGTGGAAAAGTGGAGACAGAACCTGAGAGTATACAAAAGTAGGCATCTTGATGTTTCAAGGACCCTCTCCTCCCCTTCTACACACTAGGCCTCCTCTCTCAGGGCTGTTTTCATCATATCACCCTGCCAAAGATTTTCACCAGATCACTCTGCCAAAGATGCATTGAACACAGGTCATCCTTCACTTCCATGTGCTTAAAATTGTCTGTACTTGTGGCATCTTAGTTTGGGTCGCCTAAAGCAAAGGCCTGAGCCAAGGACTTGCAGGCAGATGTTCTACGGGGAACGTTGTCTCAGGAAGCTGAGGGGAGATAAGGGAAATGCCCTCCCTGGCCCATACACTTTCACAAGACTCAGAGCACATGCAATTTTTGTGTTTTCCAGGAAAGCTAGAGTTTGCTAAATCCTGTATCTATTAAGCAGTTATTCTCCATTGCCAGCCTTCTCACCTGATAGTATAGCTATATTATCTCTGTGGATTTTTCCATTCTGGATTTTATACATATAAACAAAGTCATATGGAATGTGACCTTGGTGCCTGGCTTGTTACATGGAGGAAAAGAAAGGATAGTTTAAGCATGCATCCATATTTAATTTCTTTGTAGAGTTGAACAATAACAATATTCTTTTCTTTTTTTTCTATTGATGGTCATGGGGCTTGAACTCTGGGCCTGAGAGCTGTCCCTCAGTGCTTCAGCTCAAGGCTAGTGCTCTACCACTTAAGCCACAGTGCCACTTCCAGTTTTCTGAGTGGTTTATTGGAGATAAGAGTTTCACAGACTTCCCGCCCCCCAGGTTGGCTTTGAACCACAATCCTCAGATCTCAGCCTCCTGAGTAACTAGGATTATAGACGTGAGCTTCCAGTGCCTGTCACTCAATTTTTTAATATACTCCAATTTGTTTATCCATTGGTGGTCATTTGGATTGTTTCCACAATTTAGCTATTTTAATTAGAACCTACTAAGAAGATGGATGCCTTGATGTGTTTGAGCACCAGTTTTCAAACCTTTTGAGTATAAATCTAAGTATGGAATCACTGGGACTTATGGTAATTCTGTGTTGAATTATTTTTGAAATTTCAAAATTCAGTTTTGAATTTCAATTTCTCCACAGCCTCATCAACATATTTTATTTTAATCACAGCATCCTAGCTAATATTAACTGGTATATTGTGTAGTTTGGGTCTACATTTCTCTCATGGCTAGTAATACTGAGCATCTGGTTATGTCCATATCTTCTATGGAGAAACATTTATTTGGTTTCTTTTTTTCAAGGCCTTTGAAATGAGGTTGTCTAAATTCTCAAAAGAATTACAAAGGGACAATTAACATGAAGAAATGTTCAACATCCTTAGTCATGAAGGACAAAAACCACACAGAGAGTCCATTTCATCCCAGTCATCAAGAGAACACACACACACACACACACACACACACACACACACACACACACACACACACACACACACACACAAAACAGCCTAGCGCTGGTGGCTCAAGTCTATATTCCTACCTACTCAGGAGGCTGACATCCAAGGATCACAGTTCAAAGTTAGCCCAGGCAGGAAAGTGTGTGATACTCTTACCTCTAATTAACCACCAGAAAACCAGAAGTTGTGCTGTGGCTCAAAGTGGTAGAGCATTAGCCAGCCTGGAGCAAAAGATCTTGGGACAGTACTCAGGTTCCAAGTTCAAGCCCCAAGATTGATGAAAGAAGGAAAGAAGGAAAGAAGGAAGGAAGGGAGGAAGGAAGGAAGGAAGGAAGGAAGGGAGAGAGGGAGGGAGGGAGGAAAGAAGGAAGGAAAGAAAGAAAGAAAAAGAAAGAAAGAAAGAAAGAAAGAAAGAAAGAAAGAAAGAAAGAAAGAAAGAAAGAAAGAAAGAAAGAAAGAAAGCCAATGCTGGTGAGGTTGCAGAGTAGGAAGTGGAAGGAATCCTCATATACCATTGGTGGGAATGTAAATGAAGCGTGACACTATGGAGGTCAGAACAGATCACTGCCCTCACATATACACCCAAGCTTGCTGAGCTCTACCACTGTTCGGAAACATCTACCAGACCATGTCATTCCCTTTGTTGAAATCCTCCCAAGAGTTCCCCAGCCCATTAGAAATGAAGTTCAAATTCTATATCCAATGGATCATACCCTTCTGCAGAGACCATAAGTCCTCCAGGGTCAGTGGCTGTGACTGACACCATATCTGTGGGCCGACTGTGCTTCTGAGAACAGCCAGCCACTGAGAGCAAAGGGGGTGCTAAGTCAGGACTCACCCACCTGCCTCTCTCACCAGCCAGTTCAGCCTCAGGACTCCCCAAGGGCTTTGCTGAACCATCCTTAGGATTCTGGATGGGGGTGAGGGTGGGGGAGGGTGTATGCCTACCCAAACTCAGAGCCCAAATTCCAGCCATTCATTATCTCAACTAATGAGGAGCTGCAACTCCTGTTCTCTAATCTGATATGAGTAACAGAAAAGAGCCCAGTTCCTCAAATCCTTCTCCTACACCCGGAGGACATACTGTCCAAGAGGCACGCTCCCTAGGTATAGCACAGAAAGCTACTAGGATGTGCCTGGTCCAGGGAGAACTCGTCAGAGCAGGAGAGAATGGGATGTGGAGGAGGAAGGATGAAGACGGGATAGGCTCAGCTGAGGTCTCCATCTGAATGGCTCTACCTGATGTCCTGGCCTGATCATATATCCTCTGAATGTACAGGGGGTACCGAACAACACCCCCCTCGCACAGATATGTGTCCTAATCTCTGGACTTTATGAAAACATCACTTTATATGGCAAAGAGAAAGCTCGTGGATGTGCATGAATTAAGGATCTGTGAAATGGGGAGATGGCCCTGGTTTGTGGAGACATGCCCAAGGTTTTGTGTCCCAGGAAAAGCATTAGGTCCAGAGAGGGAGGACGGAGATTATGGATACAAAGGCAGAGGTTGGATGGATCCATGGGTGACTGGGGCCATGTTAAGGAAAAGACAAAAAAACGAATTCTTTCTGAGAGCCTTCACAAGGAAGACCACCCTGCCCACACCTTGATTTTAACCTAGAGGAACTCATTGCAGATTTCTAACCTCCACAACTGTGAGATAATGTCTGTGTTCAGCTACTAAAATGGGATCGTTTACCAGGTGGCAGCAGGAGGCTAACACAACAAGTACTGGAGACAGAAGTCTCCTGAGCCTCCTAAGGCAGAAGTGGCGGGAGGCCCCCTTGGATCTCCAGCCATCTCCCCCTCACCTCCCTGACACCCTAGGGATGTGTCACGAGCCAGTTTTCTCATGACTCCTGGGATCTGCTGGAGTGCAGGGCTTCCTGCCCCACCCCACCCAGCCACAGTGCAGAATGGGCCCTTCAGCAACAGAAGTGGAGAGTTTGCCCCCACTTAGAATTATCTGGATTTCTCGGCTTGGGGGGGCCATTGTTATTTTTGTTGTTGTTGTTATGTGACCAGGTTCTGGAGAACTAGTTTTATTCTTACTTTCTGTCTTACTCTTGTTTTCACCGTTGGTATGAACAACAGTCTGTCTCTGTCCACGTTCTTCTGCTGTAAAAACGGAACTCTAACAAATAAGAATTGATAGCTTAGAAGTTTGCATGCCCATTAAAAAAGACCTTATTTGTGATGTCAGAGAAATTAAGAGGGTTGGTTCTAGAGAGTGCTGCTGGCCAGATTTTTGTACCTGGGGAATAGTGTTCATGTACAAATGGGGCATCCCTTCTCAGTAGGAAACACTTCTCCAATCCCTCCCCTTTATCTCCTGAGCTCCACAGGGCTGATCTCCAGCGCGTGCGAGCACGTGTGTGCGTGTGCACGCAAGTGCACACACACACACACACACACACACACACACACACACACATACTTCCAAAGCATCCAGCTCTGCAGTTTCTCACCGTCGGACTATTTCCCAGAATCTAAATGATTATGACTAATAACTGCCAGACTCCTTGTGAAATCCAATTAATCGGCAATTAATAAGCACCTGCAGCAACCAACTCTCAGCAGGATGGAGGTGGAACTTTGGGAAGAAACGCTGAAAACCTTGAGTCTTGTAAACTAAGTCTTTTTCATTTTTAAAGAATTCCCAGAATCACTCCACTTTGAAGTATGCCTAGTATCTGAACATTGAAGTTGTTTGAGCCTCAGTGCACTCAGCTGCTAACCGGAGTTAACACTTGCCTCTTGGGGCTGTTGCCATGGTAACCAGTGGCAGCAGAAGGCCACTTGTCCCAGGTCCACTCTAAGGTCATTTACAGCTTTGGTGGAGAATCCGGGCATTCCTGGGCTGCCCCCTGAGCATCTGCATCTCTTGTTTCTGAGGGTGCTCTAGATCTAGGCATACCCCCTCCCCACCACACACACACACAGTCTCTCCCCAGAGTGCTCAGCTACACTAAGCACAGTCCTGGGCAGGGGAGGATGGGCAGGAGAGTTGGGAGCAGGGGCAGCACCTAAGCAGTGAGGACAGAGAGGAAATGGAGGGGTAAATCCCATTAACCTCACCCCTCTGGTACAATTTTGAGATATAGCTTGGTGAGGTCAAACCTTATATAATCTCTCTGAGGGTGACCAGGGACACAGAGCCCCGCCTCGTGCTCTCATCACCAAACGTGTTGTTGGTGTTCTTTCCTTCCCTGTCCTGCTTCTTCAGTCTCTCCCAGTGCTTCTTGAGCCATTACTCAACTGAGCTCCCTATGCCAAGTCCTGTCTGAGGGCATCCCAAGCTGGGGTGTGAACATGAGTGCCCCTTCCTCTGACTCTCTGGCCGTAGGAAAGAGTAAGAAGATTAAAAGTACTGCAGCTCCCAGGGTGTACGGGGGTTCTGACTGTGCAAATAGGGGCTGTCTCATTAACAAGCAGAAGGCTGAAGTGACCAGCCAAAGACACAGCTTTTGTCTGTTCAGGATGTTCCTATCCCCCATTAACTGGCTGTTCGGGGAACTCCCATTCATGACTCAGTGGGTCCGCAAATCATGCCACCCCACTTCACCCTCATCACACCCTTGCTGTGGGCATTAACCCAGGGGAGCCAATCAGAATGTTCCCCATCCTCTTGGACACTGTGATTGACTTCGGCAAGTCCAATCAGAATTCCCCCTTAGGCTTACTTGGGACCTCCTGAGAAGCTATAATGGAAAATTGCAAAGCAGGGTTATAAACTAGGGGGTAGGGTTGTGGATGCCTGCCATGTGAACAGAGGAGAATAAAGGTAAGAAGAAAAGATGAGATGTATATCTGCATGAGAGAAAATGAGAAAATGAGGGAGAGAGGGACAAAGAGAAAGAGAGGAGAGCAGAGCAGAGCAGAGACAATGCTCAAATCATCAGGGCCGCTGGAACCAGCTGCGCCTGACGCTAGCCACCTTTGGAATCTTCTGGTTACAAGAGCCAACAAATTCCTTTTGTGCTTATTTGAGCTGGATTTTCTGTCACTTGGAGATATTTTCAACTATGCCTACTCAGAAAGGTTTTTTTTTCTTTTCCCCTTTTTCTTTTCTCTCCTTTCTTTCTCTTTCTTTCTCTCCTTTCTTTCTTTCCTTCCTTCCTTCTTTTCTTTCTTCCTTCTTTCTTTCTTTCCTTCTTTCTTTCTTTCCTTCCTTCTTTCTTTCCTTCCTTCTTTCTTTCTTTCTTTCTTTCTTTCTTTCTTTCTTTCTTTCTTTCTTTCTTTCTTTCTTTCTTTCTTTCTTTCTTTCTTTCTTTCTTTCTTTCTTTCTGTTGGTCATGTGGCTTGAAGTTCAAGGCCTGGGTGCTGCCCCAAGCTTTTTTGCTCAAAACGAGTACTCTACCACTTTAAATATATATATATTGTTATTATGAAGATGATGTACAGAGGACTTACAGTTATAAAAGTCAGGCAAAGAGTACTTTTCTTTTTGGAAAACATCACCCCTTCCCTACGCTTCCCAGTTTTTCCTTCCCATCCCCACCCATAAGTTGTAGTTTATTTTCAACATAGTGTCCAGTGAGTAGCATTGCTGCATTTGTTCACCCTCTTCGCCTCCCCGTACAGTCCCAAAGACATATAAATGAACAAAAAGAAAAGGAAAAAACCTCTTGTTTTCATTTCCTAGAGTTCATTTCAACAAATACTATTTTGCATGATCATTCGTACATGGGCATTGTGACACTTTACCAGTTTGAGCCAGAGATCCACTTCCAGCTTTTTGGTGGTTAAGTGAAGATCAGATTCACACAGACTTTTCTGCCCAGGCTGGCTTCAAATTGTGATCCTCAGATCTCAGCCTCCTGAGTAGGTAGGATTACAGGTGTGAGCCACTGGTACTTGTCTTGAAAAGTTACTTTTTATGACAAAAGCCTAGCTGTTCTGTATAATTTTTCCCCTAACAGCTTTCTACTAATGGACACAAGCAGAAAACACTGTCACTTAATTTGAGCATTACACAAAGCAGAGCAGTAGCTATTTTCTCAAGCAAAAAATAACTGCAACTATTAATAAATTGGCCAAGACTTTATTAGTGACCTTTGAACAATTGCAGAAGTGCAGACAAAGGTTCTGCAAAATCAACAATTAGTGTCAAATGATGTTTTAATGCGGCATCAGACAACAAAAGAAGAGTATCTCAGGAAACCCAAAATAGATATCCATTTGCCATAAGAGAGAAGAATTTAATCAATAACATGTGGAGAGGTTGAAGCCACACCCATGTATGTTAAGCATACAATATTGTCATCCACTTAGTAACAAACATTTATTTAACATCTTATCTGAAATTTCCTTGAAGCAAACCTTGAAACAATGTTTCACTTGCAAGAAGGTGGTGTCTGGTGAGTTGCTTAGGCTGGCTCTGCCACTGACTTTCTCATCTGCTCATTCCATTTGTTGTTTCAAGTGGAACTTACTTAGCCACAGTAACAGGATGCCCAAGTTATAGTGGCTTGAGCAAATAAAGACATGGTTATTTCATGAAATAGGAATGCTGTGGAAGTAACAGTTTTGATGTTGCAGAAAGAAGGATCATGATATCTCCACCCACTCCCAAATACACAAGTACACACACACACACACACACACACACACACACACACACACACACACACACACAATTTTGTCACCACCAACTTCAATGTGTTAGTTTGACATCACGTATGGTCACAAGATAGCTGCCAAACACTGCTTGTCTGCTCCAAGATACATAAATCTTTGCACAATTCTGGTCAACCCTTAAGGCTGTCCATCAGAGTCCTATCAGAGAAGCCAGAACAGATGCATATATTTTGAACAGAAAGAATTTAACATAGGAAATTGGTTAGTGATCTGTAGTTCCACTGTGGTGATTTCAGTTACCCCTGAAAGTATGAAATGGAAAATTCCAGAAATAAATATTGTATACGTTTTAAGTAATTTTATTTCCATAGATTGTTCTAATTGCTCTCCTTTAGTAGTTCTTGCTGTTAATCTCTTACTGTGCCTACTTCACAAATGAAACTTGATCATACAGTATGTGTGTATGTATAATTGGGAAAACACATGGGCTATATCAGATATGGGTGTTATCAGCACGGAATGTCCTGGAATGTATTCTCTGAGATAAGGTGGAACTACAGGCCTGGAAATACAAACTGGGAAAGGTAAAGATACTTAAATTTTAATAACTGAGGAATGCCATGAGCAAAATTACATTAAGCAAAGTAAGCCAGACCCAAAGAAACATGGGTTGCATCGTTTCCCTCCTCTATGGTAATGACAATGTGCCTATAAATCTACAAGTAAACACACTGGATGGTAAAAGACAAAAATACATGGGACATAATAAATTATACAGGGCTGGGAAGATGGCTCAGTGGTAGAGCACTTGCCTTGCATGCGTGAGGCCCTGGGTTTGATTCCTCAGCAACACATAAGCAAAAAGAAAAAAGCCGGAAATGGCGCTGTGGCTCAAGTGGTAGAGTGCTAGCCTTGAGCTGAAGAGCTGAGGGCAGTGCCCAGGCCCAGAGTTCAGGCCCACAACCGGACCCCCCCCCCAAAAAAATAATAATAAATTATACAGATCTCTAGACATTCACACAGTGATATCAAAGGAGGATATTTTTAGGAGATGATCAGAAGGACTTAATAGCTATGTGTATAAAATCACATAAAATAACATTTATCAAAATGAGCTTCAAGAAATGGAAACAAGAAGTTTTATCTTTTGTTTGTAAGTGTATCTGTTTGGGGGAGAGGGAGGGGGCACAGAAATGGAGGGATAAAGAGTGAACAAATGCAGCAGTGATACTCACTAGACACTGTGTTGAAAATGAGCGATACAACTTGTGGGTGAAGACCAGAGGGAAAAACTGGGAGAGAGCAAGGGGAGGCGTGTACTCAGTACACTGAATACAATGTACCCAGTATTAGCTGACCCCTCACCTTTATAATAACAAATATCACATTTATAATAACAATAAAATATAGTTGTATATTTATTTATTTATTAAAAAGAAAAAGAAAAAGAAAGCCATGAGCACTTTTGGGACTAGCGGAGCAACAAGAAGAATGGGATAACTCAGGCTGTGCTTCTAGATCTCCTAGGATACTGGAACAGGCATTTGGGAGTTCGCACTCTGCTGATGGATGGGAGGTCAGCTTCTCCTCTTCTGCCTTCTAGAACTCTCCAGAGCCTTCCATTGACTGAGTCTCAGCAGAAGCCAGTTGGCAAGAGCTCCTGGGAAACTCTACCCACAGGGCTCTGGAACCAGTGGTAAGAACCATGAGTTCCCCGTGCCAGGTGGCAGGTAGAAAGGAACCATGTAGATGGATGGGAGAAAGGCCTGTGGATCAGCCAGATGTGGACAGAGTTGAGAGAGAAAAGGGAAATGCTTCCCCCATTTTTCTGAGCCCCCTCAGCAGATATAACAAGGGGGTTCTGCTGTGTCATTGCTCATTGAACAGAATATTTCAGAAGGTCCCTCCAATGGCCTAAAGACTCAAACACCAGTCATGTCCTATCTTCATTCTTATTTCTCTGTCTGTGTTTAGTTGCATGGCAATGGGGTTTCACAGGTATTGGCTCTATGTTGCCTTCATTAATGCTGACTCCAGACTGCCACCCTCTACCCAGGAGCCTTTTCCAATCCCTCACTCCTGCTCTTGAAATATGCCCAGGATTCTTTCCAGAAAGCAGACAGGCACCAGAAATAAATTATCCAGAAAAATCAAGCCACTTTTCTCCAGTACAAAAGAAATTTGTGAGAGCTCATTATTAGCCTTAAGAATAAATAGGATTTTTGAATGTGTGAGGACAGTAGAAAGATCCATGAATATTCATGAGCATGTTTCTGAAATGAGAACATTGGAAATCTTCTCTCGGGCACTGCCCCTTAGGGGAAAAGGTATAGTAACAATTAGTGGGCTACTGACCCCAAATCTTTTAGGCAGGGGACTTAGAGCCTTTCTGTGAGAAGTAGCACCAGGTTCTGACACAAGTTCACTCCTAGTAAGGACAATGGGGAAAATGACCCAACTGCCAACTTTAGATCAAAAGCCTGGGATCAGGGAGATGGAGGTGGCAAGGTGGCTTTACAAACCTGACCCACACTCCTACACTGAACAGAACTTTCCACCCTGATGTCCTGCTGCTCTGTTCCCCCAGAACGCCAGTAAAGAAATGCCAAAGTCCAGCAAGAGCCAGACCAACATAGGGAGGACAGTTGCTATAGTTTGAATCTTTTACATTTTTTTTTTCTTTTTGGTGGTGGGAATCAAAGAATTGTTCCCATCCTTCCGGTCAGGTGCTAGGAAGGCACTCTAACCAGGCAGCTGCATCCCAGCCTTTGGTGCTTGTTCTGTTTGGGTTTTGTAGATTTGAGCTCGCTGTGTAACCCACACTATCTATCTCCTGCCTCAGCCTCTGAATCTCATTTCTGGGTCTATGTCCAGCTGAATTGAAACCAGCATGTCAAATCTCATCTTCGTTGCAATACTATTTGCAACAGTCCCAGATGGGAATCAACCTAGGTGGCCACTGACACAGGAATGAAGAGGTGGATACATAAATAGCGGAACACTATTCAGCCTTTAAAATGGAGATGCTGGCATTTGTGACAACCACAGCTGAAATAGGAAAACATTGTGCTAAGTGAAATAATACAGGCTTAGGAAGACAAATACCACAGGATCTCATAATGTAGAATCTTACAAAAGTAAATACAGGGACTGGGGTGGGCAGGAAGTGAAGTGAGGAGAAGTTGACCCAAGTACACAAAATTCCAGGTAAACAAAAGGACTAGTTAATAGTAACTTACTGTGCATTTCAAAATTACTAAAGAATCCATTGTAAATCTTCTCACTACAAAAACAATGCTGTTATTTCGCTCGATATAACCACTTCATAACGTGTATCAAAACATCACAATGAATCTCATAAACACACACAATGACTACTTGTTGATTAAAAATAAAATGAGGGCTGGGAATGTGGCTTAGTGGTAGAGTGCTTGCCTAGCATGCATGAAGTCCTCGGTTCAATTCCTCAGTAGCACCTAAACAGAAAAAGACAGAAGTGGTGCTGTGGCTCAAGTGATAGAGTGTTAGCCTTGAGCAAAAGAAGCTCAGGGACAGTGTCTAGGCCCTGAGTTCAAGCCCAGGACTGGCAATAAATAAAATAAAGAAATAAAAATAAAATGTGTTTGATGCTGGTGGCTCACACCTGTAAGCCTAGCTACTCAAGAGGCTGAGATCTGAGGGTTATGATTCAAAGGTCAGGCAGTAAAGTCCCTGAGACTCTTAGCTCCAATTAACCACCAAAAAACCCTAAAGTGAAGCTATAGCTTAAGTGGCAGGGTGCTAGCCTTGAGCAAAAAAGGCTCAGAGGGACAGCATCCAGGCCCTTAGTTCAAGCCCCAGGATGAGTACCCAAAAAATAAAATATTGATGATGAAAAATAAAATTTGAAATTAACCACAACACACACACACACACACACACACACACACACACACACACACACCACACACACACACACACACACACACACACACACACACACACACACACACACACACACACCCCTATATCTTGTCTGGCTCTTGGGTAAACTATGAGCTCTCTGAGGGCAGGACTAGGGCACATTTCCACCAGGGCATTCTATATTCATTTCCAGCGCTAAGGCCTCAGGTGCTATCAGCAAAGCCACCCTGGGGTGTCCCATTCTGGAGCAGGTACTGCTCAACTCTACCAGGATGCAGTGGACCTGACTTCCTAGAAAATCCCAATGCCAGAGAAGGAGAGAGAACAACAGAAGGCACAGAAGAAGACAGAGGGAAAGAAGCAGACAGGGTGGGGAGAGAAAGAGTCAGAAATGGAAAGGGGGCGGGGAGAAGGAAAAGGAGGAAGAGAAGGAGAGATGAGCAGGCTGCTTTCCCATCCCTTTCTCAGCTCCCTCCTCTCAAGTCCCCCCTAGAATGGCTCAGGCCATGTGTGCAGTTGGCTCATAATTCCAGTTCTGGTGCCAGGAACATAACCAAGAGTGGGAGAGATGTGGGGCCCAGACTGGGCGTGCCTGGCCAGGCCTACAGGACATACGGATGCTCCCCTCTAGCCACCAGAGGCCGGCCAAGAATTCTAGGAACCTAAGGTCAGAGAGTGTGGAAAAGGTCTGGCTGGGGATGCAGCAGAGGAGCCCCTAGGCCTGAAGCTCCGGGCCAGGATCTTGTGGTTGGTGTAACCCAGCTGCGTGCTCAGGAAGGGTTGGACCCCCTACTGTTACAGCACTTACATCAGAAACAGCTGGGGACAGGAGGGGCTCTGTCCTAAAGGAGGATTCACAGAGCTGCAGGAGAAGCCCCCAGGAAGTTAAGCCTGGGACCCACCTGGACTGCTTCCCAGACCCCTCAGGACCACTAGGGTGGAGTTAGGGGACTCTGAAAAGTATATAATTCCTGGAAAACTTTTTTTTGGTGGGAGGGGGGTGTCCAGTCGTGGGGCCTGAACTCTGGGCTTGGACGCTGTTCCTCAGCTCTTCAGCTCAAGGCTAGCGCTCTACCACTTGAGCCACAGTGCCACTTCCAGCTTTTTTCTTTTTGCTTATGTGGTGCTGAGGAATCGAACCTAGGGCCTCGGGTATGCAAGACAAGCGCTCTACCCCTGAGCCACCTTCCCAGCCCCCTGGAAAACTTTTTGTTTTCAAAGTTATTCAGCAATTCTGAGTATCAGAGACTTTGGGAACACTGACCTAAATCAGGGTTAAGCAAACTTTTTTCTGTAAAGAACTGGGTGGTAAATACTTTGGGCTTTGCAGGTCCAAGATGGTTGAAACCATTCAACTCAACTCAACTCAATGGTCTACCAAAGATATCCATGAATAACAGTGGCCATACTTTAATTAAAAAAAAAAAAAAAGAGAGTTTCAAAAAGCACCTTTTTATGCCCAGCATCAGTGGCTCATGCCCGTAATCTTAGCTACACAGGAGACTGAGATCTGAGAATTGTGGTTCAAAGCCACCCCAGACAGCAAAGTCCATGAGACTCTTATCTCCAATTACCCTCCAGAAAACCTGAAGATGTGCTGTGGCTCAAGTGGTAGGGCACTAGCCTTGAGCTGAAGAGCTCAGAAACAGTGCCCAGGCCCAGAGTTCAAGCCCTACCACTAACAACAAAAACAACAAAAAGCACCTTTTTAAAATTAGATTTCATACACTTTTAAAATTTGAACTCCATAGAGTTTTTACATAGTTCTTTTCTTCTTTTGATTTTTACTCCCAACTATTAAAAAATGATAAACTCCAGGCAGATGTAGTGGTTCATGCCCGTAATCCCAGCTACTCACTAAGTAGAAATTAGTAGGATTGAATTTCAAACCCCATTTCAATCCCGGCACTGGTGGCTCATGCCTATAATCCTAGCTACTTAGGCTGAGATTAAGGATTAAGGTTCAAAGCTAGCCAGGACAGAAATGTCTGAGAGACTCTTATCAACTACCAAAAAGCCAAAAAGTGAATGTGTTGTTCATATGGTAAAGTACTATCCTTGAGCAAAAAATCTAAGGAAGGACATAAGACCTTGACTTCAAGCTTAGTATCAGCATAAAACAAAACAATGATCTAGCTAAGTACCTCATTCCTCACAGCTGTAAATCCCAGCTACTCAGAAAAGATCTGCAGGACCAAGGTTTGAAGCCAGCTCAGGCAGAAAAGCCTGAGACATCCCCTTTCTACTTAACCAGCAAAAAGCTGTGCTGGAGGCATGGTTCAAGTGGTAGAGTAACATCTGTGCATGCACAAACCAAGCAAGAACATGAGGTTCTGAGGATTCACATCTTCCCACCTTGATTCATCACCTTCCTAAAAAATCTATCATCAGAACTGCAGCAAACAAAAGCACATTTTTATTCACAGAAAAGACTGAAGAGGGATATGGCAACTGTTTAATGACTTTTCTTAGTGTTTGTCTGTGTTTTCCAAGTTTTCTTTAAGGAACATGTGTGCATTTTATAATTGAGGATCTTGTCATTGAAAGGCTTAAAAAAAGCATTCTCTGGAGAGCTATTTTCCCATTGGATGATCCTCTCTGTGTCTTCCAACCCATCAATCAGAAACTACTTTTCCTATTTAATCCACTTCTGGAACTGTGGGGAGGAGAAAGAAGAAAATGGGAAACATATGCTGTCCCTGTGACTGCAGAGCCCCAGTTCTAGTCATTCTTGGTTATTTTTAACCCAGGGTTCATGGTAGTGGGAGGTGGGGTAGGGCTATGGAGGCCTAGTGTTCACAGCCCATCATCGCGAGACCTGAGAGGGCAGAGAGCTTCCCAGATGGCCCTTTCAACTCCATAGCGTCCCAGCAACCACATGCCAGTAAATGTCAAGGTGACCCAGAAACTGAGAAAGTGTGGAAGAAAGTTCAGGGCAACACCACAGACTTCGAGGGAAAGGCACCATTCCAGTCACACAGGGATCACCGGCCTCAGTGGACCTACATTTGAAACCTGACTCTGCCACTTTTCCAGGGTGAGGCTTCACAGAGCAGTGAGGTTCCGTGAGCTTCAGTTTCTTGTTCTGCAGAATGGGGGTAAAGTGCACAACTCTGCCAGGCAGGTGTCATGGAAGACAAGGAAGGTCAGTGGAGTGATAGCTTCTGACCTAGACAGATGGATTTGCTAGTTTTTCCTGTCAGTCCTGATGGCCAGGGTGAAGGCCAGCACCTCAGGCAAATGGCAGGAAATGAACCAGTGCAACCTGGACTCGATCCTAGAAAACTGAAGTTGAAGAAAAGAATGATCCAATGCTTGCTTTCTGGACTCCAGCCCTTGTGTGTCACACATGCCAGGGGCACCGTGTAATCCGTTATAG
This sequence comes from Dipodomys merriami, assembly GCF_024711535.1. Lineage (NCBI taxonomy): Eukaryota > Metazoa > Chordata > Mammalia > Rodentia > Heteromyidae > Dipodomys > Dipodomys merriami. The sequence continues at coordinate 899,241 of NW_027205004.1, read as the reverse complement.
ACTTCCATCCCAAACCCAGCAAATCCTGAAGGCTGCCCATGTTCATACCAAAGGCTGCCCAAGTTGGGGATTTCCTTTGCTCTCCAGCTGTGCTGCTCCACTCAGTAGCCACATACAGCTGCATGTAGCTGCTCTCATTTAAATTAATTCGATTGAAATGAAATTAAAAATCCAGCTTTGCATTAGTACTAACCACATGTTTGTCAACTGCTGGGTAGCCACATGTGGCTGCTCTGGTAGATGTCAGACATTCACGGGAGACTGTGGAAGGCTGTCTTAGCTCCGAGGCAGGGCAGACATGTATCCATTTGCAAGAGGGTCCTCTTATTACTGCTGCCTTACTTTCCCTAACAGGGATACCAAGATCTACAAACGGCATCTAACATCTGGGACTTGTGGGGGATATGTGTATAGGAAGGCAGAACCCTAGGTACATGAGGTCTGGAGATACCCCCACCACACACCTTAAGTATCAGGCCTTGAAGCTAGAAAAGGACTTCCAGCTGTACCAAGAAAGAGGCACTTTAAAAGAAAATAATAAGGAATTTGGGCTTCAGAATTGCCTTGGTGCTGGCCACAGAACAGAAAAAGAAAAGGCAGCTATGCACTGTGTGGACTCCTGGGAGCTGTCACCATGCTAGGTCTGTGGGTCCTGCTGCACACAGGACTCCAGACCCTCTTGAGCTCCGCATTTCTCCATGCCACAGCTCTCTGTCCCGCAGAGAAGAAGAAGTCAGTCATTTCTCAGTGCAGGAGCCCAGCTGCTCCCTTCAGGGTTTGGAGCTAGTCATCCAGAGATTCTCCAGACTCAAGGGGATCCCCAAGTTTCAAATACATACTTCTAGATACCCAGACTGGTACCTGTATCCTGGAATCTGCTCACATTTTTCCCCCTAGTTTAAGTCCTATGGGCTTGAAGGGAGCAGGAAGGGGCCATCCACTCAGGAGAGGCCTAGCCCATTAGGGTCTCAACCCTTGGAGTTTTGGTTTTAATCATGGATCATTGGGAGCTCCTTCTTCCAGTACTGGGGTTTGAACTCACAGCCTTGTGCTTGCTAGGCAGATGTCCTATCACTTGAGCCATACCTCTAGCCCTTTTTAATTTAAAAACATTTAAAGGTTAATTTAAAAATATCCTCCCTGGCTGAGCTTAGGTATTTCTGTAAAAAAAAATTCCTTGTCAACCCATTTATGAGTAGAAGTTTATCCATAAATGTTAACAGCAGCCCCCAAGGGACTGAATCTGTGGGCCAAGTATTTCCTCTCCCTATAGAACCAAAGTGTCATGTCTGATTTCCAACTGGTTTCCAGACGGCCTTCCCAACTCTGTTCAACATAGCAGCACTCACAGTCCATAAGAAGCTGATCAATGGCAAGGTCTGCCTTGGGCCTGGAAGAGCCTGGTGAGGCGTGCAGTGTCTCTGTGTTCAGAGAAGCACACCAGTTCCCAAGGCTCTGCTCCTTCCCAGGGTCCATGAAGTTAAAAGGACATGAGTTCAGATAGAACAGTGCTTGGCTTACTACACTGTTTTGCCTTCTAACTTAGCATTTTAAATTAGTTCAAGCTTATATTTAGAGAAAAGCTACAAAAATAGTACAAAGAGTACCCTTACATTATTCAGTCTATTTCCCCTAATGTCAGCATCTTACTGAACTATAGCATGGGTAAAGTTAAGCTACCATTAACTAAACCATGGCCAACATTTTACCCATGCTTACAGAAATGTCCACTGTCTGTTGCAGAATTTTATCCATGGTCTCCCTGCACTTGATTACTTCCTGCACTATTTCCTGTTTTCTCATGACTTGGACCCCTTTGAAGAGGACCCGTGAGTTACCGTGTAGAATGTTCCTCAATTGGGCTTGTCTGATGTCTTCTCAGAATTGGAATGAAGATAAGCATTTGACAAGGGGGCAGGAAGATCATTAAAATGTTGTGTGTCCTCCTCATGTCAAGGGCTCATTGTGTCAATATGTCTTATTGATGATGCTAACCTTGATCAATTGGCTTACTTGGAGTCTAATAGGTTTCCCCCCCCTCAAAAGGAAATAATATAAGATGTTCTCTTTAGTACCTGACTTTTCTTTTCCTTGATATCATTTTTCTTTGCGATTCATCCACATTGTTGCACGCATTGTTCGTTCCTTTTCGTTGTCATAGAGTATCCCATTGTGTGAATATATTCCCACCCTTCTCTGCCTTACTCACACTACAATTTCTCATTCTCATATTTCTTGACACCCCCCTCATACACACTTAAAGAGAGAGAGAGAGAGAGAGAGAGAGAGAGAGAGAGAGAGAGAGAGAGAGAGAGAGAGAGAGATTCCACTGCATGTTCTCACTTAGGAAACTCAGAATGAAGTCCGCACTACAGCATGGCAGTATGGTATAGTGGTTGAGACCCTTGAAGTCTGACTCTGGGTTCAGAGCTTATTCAGGACACTCATGAGCTAGAGGAACTTGAGCAACTTCCTTGCTATGACTGCCTCAAAACAGGTTTGATGACAGCATCTGCCCTGTAGGCAGTTCCAAAGGTTAAATGGGATTTAATTAGAAGAAAGCTTTGAACATACCAGCTACCATGTAAGAAGTCCTCAACAAGTATTGTTTCTGTTAATAACATCTTTGTTGACTTTTATTGGTTATTATTTATTATTTATTTTTAATATTATAACACTGCTCATTAGCTTTGCAGCCATCTCTGAGGATATAACTTCAAGGAGAATAGATTCCCAAGAGTGGCATCAAACAAAGGAATTCTTGTCCTTTTTGGACCCCAGATGGCCCACAGTTATCCACAAATGACCACAGAGATGGTGTATTAGGGCTCTCCAGGGAAAAGGAACCAATAGAACAATGGAAGAGACAGACTGAGATATTGAGTCTGCCTATAATACGATTTCTACTCAGGAGGCTGAGATCTGAGGTTTGTGGTTTGGAGCCAGCTAGGCAGGAAAGACCTTGAAACTCTGGACTCCAAATAACCAGCAAAAAGCCAGAAGTGAGCCAGGTGCTGGTGGCTCATGCCGATAATCCTAGCAACTCAGGAGGCTGAGATCTGAGGATCGTGGTTGAAAGCCAACTCATGCAGGAAAATTTATGAGATTCTTATCTCCAATGAACCACCAGAAAACTGGAGTGGCACTGTGGCTCAAAGTTGTAAAGTGCTAGCCTTAAGCAAAAGAGTTCAAGGACAGAGCCCAGGCCCCGAGTTCAAGGTCCATAAAGACCAAAAATAAAAAGCCAGAAGTGGATCTGTGACTCAAATGGTAGAGTGCCACCTTTGAGTGAAAAAAGCTAAGGAATAGCACCCTGAGACCAAGCCCCAGTGGTGGCAGAAAAAAGAGAAGAACAGAGAGAGACAGAGAGACAAAAGACAGAAGAGAGGCTCATGAGTGAGAAGAGAGGTCTTAGAAAAGTGGAGGCAGAGAGGGAGGCAGTACGGTAGACATAGTCACCAGCCTAGCGTTACCTGGAGCTAGGCCAGCCAGGTGTTTCATTGAAGCACAACTGGCAAATAACCCCAGAACTTTGAGAGAGTTCATGTCTGTTATGGAAAGCCAATTTGTGATCCCATGTTACAGTAGCCCTGGGAGCTAATCTACACTTCCACGAGCAGCTGGCAAGTAGAGGAGAAGGGGAGAAGACTTTGGGGGAGGACAGATACCATAAGAAAGGATATGCCCTGTGTCCCACTTCTCAAAAGTAAACTGGCAGCTCTAATGATGAGATAGTCACTTCTGTGTTCCTAAGCTGTAGATATCACCTCAAAACCCCAAGCCCTCAGCCCTCACATCCTCCCAATTACTCCATTTCCATGTGCCTAACTAGAAAGCAGTGAGGACACAATCCCTGCTTCCAGGAAGCCGCTGCCCTCACCCTGCCCTTAAATCCCCAACCCATACTGCCTCAGTAGGCTCCATTCCTCCCTGGGAGAAAGAGTGCAAATTCCCCAGCATGCTTGTACATCACAGGGCAGAGAAGGCCTGCTCTGTTGGTCCACCCGTCACATGTGGAAGTCAGTGATGGAGACAGGCCCACGCCAGCTCCCCTGTACAGGAACAGGTTTGTCCCACTGATGACAGCTTTTTACCAAAGCCCTGCCAAAGCTAGTTTGGGTCCAGTAAAGGCTCCTTTGCAAGCTGGAGGCCCGTGGCTCATGCCTGTAATCCTAGCTACTCAGAAGGCTGAAATCTGAGGATCACAGTAGAAACCAGCCCAGGCAGGAAAGTCTGTGAAACTTAACCACCACAGAAAGCCAGAAATAATGCTGTGACTCAAAGAGGTAGAGGGCTGGCCCTGAGTGCAAAAGTTCAGGGACAGTACCCAGGCCCTGAGTTCAAGCCCCATGACAAAAAGAAAAAGAAAGAAAGGAAGGAAGGAAGGAAGGAAGGAAGGAAGGAAGGAAGGAAGGAAGGAAGGAAGGAAGAAAGGAAGGAAGGAAGGAAGGAAGGAAGGAAGGAAGGAAGGAAGGAAGGAAAAAAGATAAAGAAAGAAAGAAAGAAAGGAAGGAAGGAAGAAAGAAAGAGAAAGAGAAAAAGACAAAAATCTTTCCACTGGATATAGTGGTGGAGGCCTGTCATCCCAGCTACTCAAGAGGCAAAAGTAGGATGATGACAATTCACAGACTCTAGGCAAAACCACCAGATTCTACTTGAAAAATAATTAGAGCAAAAAGAACTGGGGGGGGGGGGAAGGGGGGTAGAGAGCTCAAGTGGTACAGTGCCTGCCTAGCAAATGTAAGTTCAAACTCCAGTTCTCCAGTTCAAACTCCAGTAGTGCCGAGAGAGAGAGAGAGAGAGAGAGAGAGAGAGAGAGAGAGAGAGAGAGAGAGAGAGAGAGAGAGAGAGTATTAAAAGGCTTCTCTCTAAGCTCTCCAGCTGTCTTCAGAGGTAGCCAGGAGCCTGGTCTCCCTATCCAGTGTAGTATCTGCCTCCTCGGGGGCTCAAGCCAGAGTCAGAGTCATGAGGAAACTCGTCTTCCCACTGCCTCTGAGTCAGGAGTGGCCCAGACAGTCCCAGACCACATTGGCACTCATATTAGCCAGGAAATCAAGAACTATAAAGAAGCCGTAAAGTGTGCCCTGCTCTCCCTCCTGCAGGGGCCTTGTCCCAGCAAGCTGAGCCTGCAGCAGGCCGCTGCAAGAGGGGACACGGTGGTGACTCCACATTCCTTCTCGCCCACACTGTGCTTACCTCATGCTCTCAGCATTTCCCATTAGGAGAGGAAAGAGAAGACCTCCAGTCCATCCCAGGAAAACATGGTCTCTGCCAGAGAGAAACAGCAATTTGAAGGGGACAGGACTCACTGCCACGTGGTTCCCAGAAGGCTGGAGAAACTTCAGATTCCAGATTCATCACCCCCTCTACACTCCCTCTGAGGGAGGAAAAAAAAAACTGAATTTGAAAAGAAAAATGTCCATTTTCAGAGTTTCTGTCTGACATTGATTCTTTAAGTTATAAGCAAGTATCTTCTCAATTTCTTGGGCCAGAAGTCTCTTGTCTCTAACGAGCCACACTGGCCTGTACCTTGGCCCATGCCACCTGGACCCATTTCCCAGCCAGTAACAGAGGGACAGCCTGCATGTGGGTTGGAGTATGGTCTGGAGTTCTTAGGCCAAAGATCAGGTGAGCCTAAGACAGGCCAGGCTTCTCTTGTGTCCTAATTAGCTTCTCCTGAAGGGCTCAAGACCTGGCTCAAAGGCACTTCTCCTGGAAGGTCCCATTTCCCAAGTCCTCCTGAAGCTGACTGCAGAGATCAGATGAGGTGGTGAAGACAGTTCACTCCTACCTTGGCCAGCCCCTTGCCTGTCCCCCGCAGATCCTATCTTGAACTGTAAAGGCCTCCTGTGCATGCAGGAAGATATCCCACTTCAAAGCCAAGTTCCACCCACTTTCATAGCTCCTACACCTCCATGATCCAGCCTCCAGTCACCTCTGGGAGGACATTCCTACAGAGAGGTGACCCACATGGTCTCTGAGAGGAGGCTCTGTGCCATTTGAGACCTGAGGTATGACCCCAAAATTCTCCTAGGCTCTGAGTTGGCATGTCTGCACAGCCTTGCCTCCTTGGAGAGAGGGATGGTCAGACTTGAGCCAAACAGGGCATTCCAAAATATAGGGTACAGGGCAGGCTCCTCCTGCTAAAGCATAGAGCAATATTGGTGTGACACTGGGACATCCTTCTCAACATGTTAGTCTGCTCAAGATGCCGTCACAATATACCAAGAACTGAGAGTCTTAAACAACACAAGGTTATTCTCTCAGTTCTGAAGGTTAGTTTTCACAAGGTTGGTTTCTCCTGAGCCCAGCCTGGCTTGCAGACGTTTCTCATTGCTATGGCTCTTTGTGTATGCATGCATCCTTGGTGTTTCTTCCTCTTAAAGGAACACCAGTCATACAGGATTAAAGCATTTTTTTTGTCACCCATAGGGTTTGAACTTGGGGCCTAGGTATTGTCTCTGAGCTTTTTTGCTGAAAGCTAGCACTCTACCACTTTGAGCCACAACACAACTTTCAGTTTTCTGGTGGTTAATTGCAGATAAGAGTCTCATGAAAGGGCTGGGAAGGTGGCTCAGTGGTGGAGTGCTTGCCTTGCATATGTAAGACCCTGGGTTCGATTCCTCAGCACCACACAAGCAGAAAAAGCTGGATGGAGTACTCTGGCTTAAGTGGTAGGGTGCTAGCCTTGAGCTGAAGAACTCAGGGACATGACCAAAAAAAAAAAAGTCTCATGGACTTTCCTGCCCCAGCTGGCTTCAAACCATGATACTCAGATATCAGACTCTTGAGTACTAGGATTATAGGCATGAGCCACTGGTGCCTGACTAAGGCCCATCTGTATAACTCTATTTACCTTACTTGTTCTTTAAAAGCTTTTACCTCCAGAAGTTAGAGTTCCAACATATGTATTCTGCCTCAGTTTCCTCCTCTATACAAAGGAAGTGATGACAAGGTTTACCCTCATGAAGATGGTGTGAATATTGACTGAGATAAAGCAAGCAAAATGTCCAGCACAGTATTTGAATATAACAAATAAATTTAGAGTTGGACATGGTGACACATGACTGTAATTCTCCAACACTTAGATGGCTGAGGCAAAAGGATCAGAAGTAAAGGGCAGCTCAAGCTATATAGCAAGAGCCTTTCTCAAAAACAAAGGAAGAAACAAAATACACAGTACGTTATTTCTGCTCTGTAACAAATGACTCCAAAGCTTAGTAACTTCAAACAACCAAGTTGTGTTATTTCTGTTTTGTGGAGTAGGGATTTAGGCGGAGACTGACTGGGCTATTCTTCCAGTCCTTGTGGCATCTGTGGTGGTCACTTGGTATCTAGCTGGTGAATCAGTCAATTTTAAGCTTTACTTGAAATGTCTGAGATTTGCTGGGACAGCTGGAAGGTTGGTATCACACAGGATCACTGACAGGAGCACCAATGTGAGGCCTTTTCAGCAAGACAGGCCCAGGGAAGTCAGACTTCCACTCTTTCCCTTCCAGCTTTTTACTAGTTAATTGGAGGTAAGGGTTTCAAAGACAAGAGGGTTGACTTTGAATCACAATCTTTAGATCTCAGCCACCTGAGTAACTAGTATTATAGGCATGAGTCACCAGCACCTGGCAACTATCACAACTTTTTTGAGTAAAGAAGGTTAAAATGTGATGGGTTGGGCTGGGAAGGTGGCTCAGTGGTAGAGTGCTTTCCTCGCATGCATGAGGCCCTAGGTTCGATTCCTCAGCACCACATAAACAGAAAAGGCCAGAAGTGTCACTGTGGTCCAAGTGGTAGAGCGCTAGCCCTGGGCTGAAGCGCTGAGGGACAGCGCCCAGGCCCAGAGTTCAAGCCCCAGGACCAGGACCAACCAAAAAAATTCTTTTTTTGATGGGTCCCTTTTAGTTCTGAAATATAAAGAGTTTGGGGGATATCTTAGCCTCTCTCCTCTCTTCCAGCTCCACTATCTGATCTCCTTCATGTCCCATCTCAGAGACCTACCTTCAATCAGTCAATCAAATTGGAGCTTCTAATTAGTGCAATATGGCTCTAGAGCTGTTGATAGGAAGTAGAAATGTAGCTCAAATGGTAGATCACTCAGGCCCAGTACTGGCACACAGCAACAAAAACAAAGCAAGTGTCAGAGGCTCACACCTGTAAAACTAGCTACTTAGGAGACTGAGATCTGAGGATAGTGGCCTGAAGTCAGCCTGGGCAGGAAAATCTGTGAGACTTATATTTTGAATTAACCACCAAAAAGCTGGAACTAGAGCTGTGGTTCAAGTGATAGAGCACCAGCCTTGAGAAAAAAAGGAAACTACACACCCCAGTACCAGTATCAGCATGTATACACATATGCACACACGCACACACACACACACACACACACACACACACACACACACACACACACACACACACACATATATACACCAAAGCCATTAGCGGGAAGAGCCATGGCCTTGCAAAGCCCCTGCTTTCCCTGGTGAAGTTCACAGGCCAGAAAGGGAATAAATAAGGAAGAGAGCCATTGGTGTCCTGGGAAGAAGCCAGCTCTCCTAGGGAGGACAGGACCTTGATTTGTAACATTTACTGATTTCTCTGGCATAAATCCATGTTGGTTGATTTCACACTGCCAAAATGCTTCAAAGAGCCTGGAGTCAGGAAGCGATGAATAGTCTGCTCTGCAAGCTGGTGTATGAGGGCTCCAGCATCCCTCCCTCTGAGAGTTTCCAGGAGTGGAAATAAGACAGGGGGAGGTCAATGACAAGATGCAGGGAAGACTCTGTCCAGTTGGAGGGTAGTAGCTGGGGGATGGGGATTCCTGAAAGAGATGGCATTCGGGATGAACCTTGAAGAACAGGTAGAGACGGATGAAAGAGAATGCAACAAGCAGAAGGAACAGCTTAGGGAAGACCCAGAGGTAGGAAAACCTGAGGTGCACAGACAGGGAAAAGAGGCAAGGTTCAGAGTGGAGCATACATGGAGAAGAAACAGCTAAAGATCTCGCTTGGAAAAGCAAGGTAGAGGAAAGATGGAGGAACTTGAAAGTGCAACAAAGGAGTTTACACGCCATTCATCGGGCAATAGGGAGCCCCACAAGGCTTTTGAGCAGGGATCTGCAGATAAAAGATGAAACAGGTGGCAGGGCAGATTGAAAACATTGTGAGTCCGGGACCACTGCCACAGTGTAGATTTTGAATGTTATCCAAAGACCACATGTTGAAGGCTTGGTTCCCTGGCTGTGGTGTTACTGGGGAATGGTGGATCTTTGAATGGCCCAGGAAGGAAAGAAGTTAGGTCATTGGAGGTATACCTTTGAAGGAGACATCTTCTTCCTATCTGTTTTTCTGTCTCTCTCACTGTGTCTGCTACCAGCTTCCATGAGGTGAGCATTCTTCCTCCTCCATGTGCTCCCCTTGCTCTAATACACTGTGCCTTCACAGACACAGTGTGACAGGGCCAAGTGACTACAGCCTGAAAACATGAGTCAGGCGCCGCTGGCTCACACCTGTAATCCTAGCTACTCAGGAGGCTGAGGTCTGAGGACCATGGTTCAAAGCCAGCCCAGGCAAGGAAAGTCTGTGAGACTCTTATCTCCAATAAATTGCCAGAAAACTGGAAGTGATGCTGTGGCTCAAGTGGTAGAGCTCTTGCCTTGAGCTGAAGAGCACAGGGACAGTGCCCAGGCCAAGAGTTCAAACCCAATGGCCGACAAAAAAAAAAAAAAAAAGAGCTACAATAAACCTTCTTCTGTATAAATTGACTGTCTCCGTTACTTTGTCACAACATCAGAAAACAAACTAATATAATCACCTAGTGAGAGATCATAAAATGCGTCGGGGAATGTGGGGAGTGAGTTTTGAGCTTGATGTCTAGGGTTTGTTGTTTCAGTCAACCATTAGTGTCTTGCTAAGTGACACATGTGCCACTTATGCACATGCCACACTCTGCAACCCAACACGTGTTTTGCTTTGTTTTGTTTTCGAGACAATGTCCTATTTGGTTGAGAGGTACTTCCCTTCTGAGCGTCAGAACTTGTGGTCCTGCTGCACAGGTGAAGAAGCTGAGGCCCAAATTAAAAAGGCTCTCAAGGGTAGGATTGGTGACAAATGTACTCGTCCTTCAATGTCATGTCCAGCCTATAGGAGACCAAGGGAGGGTGAGGAGGGAGTCACAGAACTTGCATTGGTAGAAGCAAGTGAAGAATTGTTTCTGTATCTCCAACTCAATCTCTCTGAAGCAGCCCCCAGGAACCCCATCAGACAAGCCATTCTTCCTGGAATTGCTTACTCCCTCCACAGCCCTCATAATGAATGGCAAAGGACAAAATCGCAACAACTTAGAGATGACTTCATTTGTGGATTCTAGAACCAAACAACACTTTGTTACAGAAAACAAAGTGAAGGGTTGGGAATATGCCCTCATAGTGGTAGAGTGCTTGCCTAGCATGCATGAAGCCTTGGGTTTGATTCCTCAGTACCACATACACAGAAAAAGCCGAAACTGGCACTGTGACTCTGTGTGGTAAGGTAAATCATCCCAGAAGCCACATTTTAAAATATAGAATATTGGAGTCTTTATTATACAGTTAACAGGCTGCAGGCCACCAGTTGTTACAAAGGCCTGCAGCACGCAAATACACATAACACGGCTAGGAAACATGCTAAGGAAGAAAGAAAGAACAAAAACAATACCAACAAGCCAACTCAGCTCCAATGGAGAGCTGAAGTGGGACTCCATGATGACTGGAGATGAGCCAGGAGACAGGACACAGGACATGATCTCGGAGACACACGTGGCATGGAGTCCCGCAAGTAGGCTGGTCCGGGCCTACATAGGTTGGCACAGGGGGCAGATCCTCAGGAAATTCCCAGTCCCAAGCCCTAGACTGACAGATTCAGTAACCTATCCACCAAGTGCCTGCCCCTGCCTCCAGAGGTCTGGGCACGCCCATTACCTGAGAGGACATAATGGGGGGGGAGGGGTCTTTCCCCCAGCATGAATACAAGATGCCAGACCTATAATCCACCATGTGGCCAATATGGCAGTGGCCAGACCTGGCCTCCTTACTTCAACTCAAGTGGCAGAGCTCTAGCTTTGAGCACAGAAAGGCTCAGGGACAGAACCCTGAGTTCAAGACCCAGAACTGGCAAAGAAAGAAAAGAAAGAAAGAGAGAAAGAAGGGAAGGAAGGAAGGAAGGAAGGAAGGAAGGAAGGAAGGAAGGAAGGAAGGAAGAAAGGAAGGAAGGAAGAAAGGGAGAAAAGAAAAAGAAAATAGAGTAAATGTATTCATGGGCTGAGCAGAAGAGGATGGTTTTATAGAGAAGGGCTTTAAAATAAAAATATAAAAAGTTGAAAGAAACAAAAATAAAAGGTAGATCAGTCATTCTAATAGCTACTTTCTTTGTAAGGCTGAGATCAGGAGACAGAACAAAAGAAAGAAAAAAAAAAGATTGGTCAACATCCGGCTACTTTTGTGTAAGGATTAAAGCCCCAGCTCTTCATTATCATGCCAACCGAAACTGGCCTGTTTAGGAAACTTGGCTACTCTTTCTCCTCTAATTTCTCAGGTCACTTAATAACTTAGTTCCAGCTTGGTGACAAGAGATGTTGATGTGAGTGACTCCATTTGAGTTTTTAGTCTTGTCTGTTGGAGACTGGTAAAGGATTTTAGTCCAAAACAATGGGTTTCTGTAATTTATTAACACATACTTGATCCAAATGAAATTATCTTTGTCCATATGTAACAGGGGATCAGAGGCCACCCTGACGCCAGTCTGAGTGCAAAGCTGCCCTTGAATGAAGCCCAGAGCTCTTCCAAAGGCTTGTAAACTCATTTTTCTAGTCTTTTGAAGAGGCAGAACTAAAAGAAGAGGAAGGAGTTTAAGATGTTGGGTGGGGAGTGGGGGGGGTTAATGTTCCAAATCATACCCTACTCCCAACCTTCTTAAAACGTCCTTAAGCCAGGCACAGGTGGCTCACCCCTGTAATCCTAGCTACTCAGGAGGCTGAGATCTGAGGATTGCGGTTCAAAGCCAGCCCAGGCAAGGAAAGTCTGTGAAACTCTTTTTGTTTTGTTTTGTTTTGTTTTTTTGGGTCCAGTTGTGGGGCCTGAATTCTGGGCCTGGCCACTGTCCCTCAGCTCTTCAGCTCAAGGCCAGCGCTCTACCACTTGAGCCACAGCGCCACTTCTGGCTTTTTTCTTTTTGCTTATGTGGTGCTGAGGAATCAAACCCAGGGCCTCATGCATGCAAGGCAAGCGCTCTACCACTGAGCCACCTTCCCAGCCCTCTGTGAAACGCTTATCTCCAATAAGCTACTCAGAAAAAACTGGAAGTGGCGCTGTGGCTCAAGTGGTAGAGAGTTAGCTTTGAGCAAAAGAAGCTCAGGTACAGAGCCCAGGACTAGAGTTCAAGACCCAGGACCAGCAAAAAAAGAAGTGCTTGTATCATCTCTCCCCAATGCCTAAAGCTAAGGTCTGGGGCTCACCCAGTCTTTCTTCTCTGGTCCTCAGACTCTCCAGTTCCTGCTCTTTTTGTCTCTCCTACTCCCTCCTCTCTGTCTCTTCAAGAGATTTTCCTCCTAATGGTACCGCTAAATGCTTGAGCTTCTGAAACCAAATTTACCTCATCAGCCTCCACCTTTCTTTGGCTGCCTCTCTAGACCCATTATCCCAACGGTAGAGTAAAGGGAACTGAGGTGTGGCTCTGAGGTAGAGCCCCAGTCTACCATTAAAGCCATGGGTTCCATCACCAGCATGGAAAGAAACAACCACAAACAAACAGCAAAAGGCTGGCTTGGCAAGCCAGGTGCAAAGTCTTCTGGAGGCTGAGTGACAGAGGCAAATATTTGTCACTATTTCTGATGGTACCATGGGAAAGATTCGGAGCTACAGTTAAATAAACTTGGATCTCAGCTCAACTGAGCTCAGCCATTTCAGTGACTTTGAGTGGGCTTGACAGAGCATAGGAACTGGGGATAGTGGGTCCTCCCTGAAGGATGCAGGGTAGGGAGGAAAGAGCGATACTGTAACATTCAAACCTGCAAAGTCTGGAGATTGAGTGACACACGGGGGTCTTATTCCTGCCAAAGGCACAACCTTCTCAGATCCTGAGGACACACAGGACAGACTCAAACTGGAAAACATGTCCCCAAACAATGTATCTGAGGTCTTTTCATTTTGTTTTGTTTTGTTTTGTTTTGTTTTTGTCAGTCATGGAGCCTGAACTCTAGGCCTGGGTGCTGTCCCTCAGCTCTTCAGCTCAAGGCTAGCGCTCTACCACTTGAGCCACAATGCTACTTCTGGCTTTTTCTGCCTATGCAGTGCTGAGGAATCAAACCCAGGGCTTCATGCATGCAAGGCAAGCACTCTACCACTGAGCCACCTTCCCAGCCCCTCTGAGGTCTTTTCAAATGCCATCATCACGAAAGATAAAGAAAGGAAAGACAAGAAAACTGAAGGCCATGTGTAGTCTGTGATCAGAGGGGCTTCTACTAGGAATGTTAGAAGGTCCAGTGGGGGAATGTGAGCAATGTGTGTGCAGTGGATAAAGCTGTGAGCCAGTGCTCACAGTTGTAGGTTGTATGAGAAGATGCCCTGTGTTCAGGAGACAGATGCTGAAGCATTTACAAGTAAAGAAGCAGGAGGTCCCCAATGTTCCTAAGTATTTCAGGAATTAATCATTTGGAAAAAAAAAATCAGCCAGTGGCTCACACCTGTAATAAGGAGGCTGAGATCTGAGGATTGTGGTTCAAAGCCAGCCTGGGCAGGAAAGTCCTTGAGACTCTTATCTCCAATTAACCACCAGAAAACCGGAAGTGTCACTGCGGCTTAAGCAATAAAGTGCTTACCTTGAGCTGAAGAGCTCAGGGGCAGTGCCCAGGCCTAGAATTCAAGCCCCACAACCATTTATGTTTGTGTATATGAGCGTGAGACATGGCAGTAGAGATAGAAAGACAGAGACAGAAGCAAATGTTAGCAATTGGGAAATCTTTGGGGTCCTATTTTTATAAGTTGGGGCTGAGTGTGAAAGTATTTTAAAACAGAAAGTTTAAAAACTAAAAATAAAAATAACAGACACACAAGTTCTCTGAGGTTATGAATTTCAGTTGATTGAAGAAACTAGCTGTTACTCAGTCAAACTAATGTTTGCTGAGCTTCTACAAGGGCCAGATACAGTTCCCATGGGGACACAGGAAACAGAAGGCCCAGTCTAGTTGACCAGACTAAGACTGGGTGTGTGATGAATCCCATAGACCCTCTTATCCCCCCACCCCACACTCCTTTGAGGCCAAGACTCCCTGGGCCTGGAGCTGGGGCTGTTGATGTACAGGAGGCCTTCTTGGGAGGGGATGTCCTCACCCATGCCCAGATCCACATTGCCAAGGTCTGTCTCTAGCCAATGGCTATCAGTTGGGAGTATGGTTAAGGGCTGGGCCCCCATGACCTTCATTAGGGATAACTCAGCAAGCTCTCCATGTGTCCCATCTATCCTAGGACCAGCATTAACTCTCAATGAGCCAATGGCCTTATCACTCACCTTTCCCCTGGGTTCAAGATAAAAACTTCCTCACACAAACAACTGCCAGAGGTTTTGTAGGAGGGACACAATCCTTGGACTATACATGGGAAACAAATGTCACAACAATCAAAATAGCTGGGTTGTTACAGGGACATATTTGTGGGCTGAGGAATAACTGAGTAGTAGAGCCCTTGCCTAACATGTGCAAAGAAAGGAAAGAAAGAAAGAAGAAAAGAAGGAAGGAAGGAAAAAAGGAAGGAAGGAAGAAAGGAAAGAAAGGGAGGGAGGGAGGAAGGAAGGAAGGAAGGAAGGGAGGAAGGAAGGAAGGAAGGAAGGAAGGAAGGAAGGGAGGAAGGAAGGAAGGAAGGAAGGATATGTGCAGAGATGTGGGTGTGATGGGATCACAAGGCACCACCCAGTAAGCTAACATTGAGGACAATCAAGCTGTTATGAGCGGAGAGTCCAAGTCCCACGTAGAGGACACCATTACTGCAGAGATGGAGAGGAGGCGGCCTTCCCCAAGGCCATGAGTGGCCTTCAGCTGAGACAGAGCTAGCTCCCACATGTCTCAACCACATGTAGGAGTAGGCTTTACTCCCTCACTCCTCCTAAATTTTGACTCCTGCCAGGACTCCCCATTGGCTACACCTAGGCAGAAGTCAAGTGAAGAACCTCAGTACAGCTGTGGTCGGGGGAGGGGAGTGGGGCCAGGGAAAAAGGGGATTGTGCAGTTCAGGGGCGTGGAGGAGAGTGAGTGTGCTCTCAGGACAGACGGCATCCAGTACAGAGCCCCATACAACCAGATCTCGAAGCTCCTTCTAGAACCTAACAAGCTACAGAATCTTCCCCCAAGAAATGGAGCCTAAATACCCACACAACTTTGCCCCTGATTATATGGGTGTCACAGGTGTTTGCCCAGGGACCCCACGCACTGGGTTAAATGCCATAGTGCTACAAATTAAAGATGCAGAGGCACAAAATCTGGCCCTCCCTGGTCAAAGCAGGAAGTTGGACTCCACTCCAGGGAGTGGCAGAGACAAAAGCCTCATGGCCTTGATTAAAGACCACTCCAGGACTACTGCCTATTGCCACCGTGGGTTTCCCACCAGCCAAGGGACCACTGCCTCTTGGGGTGACCATGCACCCACCTGTGCTTCTTTCTGCCTGCATCCCACCCTCTCCTCTCAGACCTCTGCCTCAGGCTGCCCTCCATTCCAGATACGGTTGCTTAGCTTTTTTTTTTTTTCCCCCTTTTGGGTCCGATCATGGGGCCTGAACTCTGGGCCTGGGCGCTGTCCTTCAGCTCTTCAGCTCAAGGCTAGCACTCTACCACTTGAGCCACAGCGCCACTTCTGGCTTTTTTCTTTTTGCTTATCTGGTGCTGAGGAATTGAACCCAGGGCCTCATGCATGCAAGGCAAGCGCTCTACCACTGAGCCACCTTCCCAGCCCGGTTGCTTAGCTTTTGATGGCTTAAATCTTACGTGACACAAATTAAGTCTTCTAAAGTGCTCTGAACACCCTAAATCATGAATGCCACTTTGCCCTGCCCCAGAGGCTTGGTGTTTTCAGATCTAATTAGGGCTTAAGTTATGTATTTGTGGATAAATAAATGATATGGTCATATTTACAAGGTGACCATCGTGCACAAATCCAAGGAGACAGTCTTCACACTAAAAAACTATGCAGTGTCCCCTGGATTTATGCAGTAGACAGCTCATGCAACAGATACAGATGGTGAGCAAAAGTTCCTGACATCATCATCATCATCATCATCATCATCATCATCATCATCATTACTATTATTATTATTATCATCGTTATATTTTGTGCTGGTCTTGGGCTTGAACTCAGGCCCTGAGCATTGTCCTTGAGCTTTTTTGCTTAAGGCCAATGATCTACCATTGGAGCCATAGCTCCACTTCCAGCTTTTTGGTGTTTGGTGGGAGTTAAGAATCTCACGGACTTTCCTGCCCAAGCTGGCTTCAAACTGCAATCCTCAGATCCCAGCCTCCTGAGGAGCTAGGCTTATAGATGTGAGCCACCAGCACCCCGCGACATCTGGGTTTTTTTAAGCTTCCTAGGGGATTCCAATACGAAGTCAAGGTTTAGAACCAGTACAGTACTTCAGGACCAACTCTTACAAAAGGCTTTATTGTTTTATTTTCATAAAAATCTAAAAATAATTGGCATTTATGATAGGAAAAAAACTGAAAGTTGCAAAAAAAATCCTTCCAAAAATGAAATAAAATAAACCAAAACCACCTGTTGGGCCTCTGTACGTTTTCTCCTGCAGTCCGTCCTGCATCTCAGCTGAGAAGTGTGGGGATGAGCCCTGCTTTCCTTTCTGTGCTCAGGCCAAACAACCTTTTGATCTGCAGAGGCTGCTGGGTAGTTTCTTCCACAACCCCTCCTGGCCAAGGGGCCCTGTGCAAGCCGATAGCGTCAAACCTCTAGTCTGTGCCTTTATGGCCTAAGCCGGCTCTAAACACTGGGCTATGCTCAGCCTCACTAAGCCTCGACATCTCCAATGGCAGGACCTCTACCCCGCCCTAGAATTCTGTACATCCTTTTATTAATTCTCCAGAACAAGCAACCTTCCAGGCCCTCTAAGAACCCTCCCACATGTTGCTCAACTTCCCTGTTTGGTTGAGTACTGTGTTGGACCAACCCTCCCCTCCTAGGAATATCTTGTTCCATAGGGAGCTCATACACCATGCAGTAGGAGCCCATCAGCCCTGGAGGGCACCCAGCCAGCCCACTGCTCCTCAGTGTCTACCACTGACATGTTTCACTTCTCAGCCTTGACCCTGGACTTGACCTGCTATAACTGGTCCATCTAGATAACCTTCCTCAGCAGCCAGCCAGGGATTACCTCTTCTTCCACCTCCAGCCCTGACTCTGAGTCTTCCTGCTGTCTTGTAGGAGGCTCACACAGGTATTTATTCTCTCCACAAATATTTACTGAAAGCCTGATCTACACCAGGCACAGCAAGGCACTGGGTGCCCGAATTAGAATCTTCCCCACTCTTCCTGGAGCAAGGAGAGAAAGCAGAGGATGGTAAAAGGGCCCCTAAAAGGGCAGTGTGGGGTTGCTGGGATTGAAGGTTGCTTCCAAAAGGAGGGGCTGAGAAGTGAGACAGGTAGGTAGGTAGGGAACAGCATGTGCAGCAGCATATATGAGGGGGAGAGACTGTGTGGAAGAGAGGTCACTGGATGGGTCCTTCCTAAGCAAGATAGTGGTACTGGAGTGAGGTGGTTTCAGGCTGGAACAAGGTTCTGAGGGCCAGGTAGCACCTTAGATGGCTTCCCAAGAGCCTTCCAAGGTTCCATGGAATGGCCCAGTTAAACAGGTGGGAGAGACTATTAAATATCCCCCCCCCCATGAGACCCTGGGAAGGAGACACCAAAATTGGGAATCTGATTTGCTTCCAGGGAAGGAAACTGAGTCCTCTGTTGGGAGACAGGGGAGAAAGGGAGAGTTTTTCCTTTTTTTCAGGGTCTGCTATATACCCCAGGCTAGCCTTGAATTCCTGGTTCTTCTACCTCAGCTTCCTGTATACTGAGATTACAAGTATGCACACCACCACACACAACACAATAGAAACTCTTCAGTATGCATTCTTTCATACCTTGTGGATTTTGCTTTATGCAAGTGCAATAGCTATTTTGAAAAATAAAAAGGCTGAGGGGGCAGAACACTTGTCTAGCATGCACAAAGCCCTGAATTCCTCCTCAGCATTGCAGTAAATAAATAAATATACAAACAGATAAACAAGTAAGTAAATTGTATGGCTTAAATCAAAATGTTGAAGCTAGGCACTGGTGGCTCACACCTATAATCCTAGCTACTCAGGATACTGAGATCTGAGGATATGATTTGAAGCCAGCCCAGTCAAGAAAGTCTGTAAGACTCATCTCCAGTTAACCATCAAAAAGCCAGAAGTAAGCAGGAGCTGGTGGTTCATGGCTATAATCCTAGCTACATAGGAGACTGAGATTTAAGAATTGTGGTTCGAAACCAGCCCAGGCAGGAAAGTCCATGAGACTCTTATCTCTAATAAACTACTCAGAAAAAGCCAGAAGTGGTGCTGTGACTCAAATAGTAGAGCACTAGCCTTGAGAAAAATAACCTCAGAGATAACACCCAGGTTTAAACCCCAGGACCAGTACAGAAAAAAAGAAAGAAAGAAAAAAAGCCAGAAGGATAGCTTTGGTTGAAATGGTAGAGAACTAGCCTTGAACAAAAAACTAAGTACAGTGCCTAGGCCCTGAGTTCAAGTAACAGCACACAAATACACACATATACACATACATATACACACACAAACAAAGTTTGGTATGCTGGAAGTTTGAGCTACAATGCAGCAGCATTCAGAAGAAAGTACCTTCAAAAGTGGGGGTTCTGGGGCTGGGAAGGTGGCTCAGTGGTAGTGTTAGCCTTGTATGTATGAGGCCCTGGGTTTGATTCCTCAGTACCACATAAGCAGTAAAAGCCAGAAGTGGTGCTGTGGCTCAAGTGGTAGAGAGCTAGCCTTGAGCTGAAGAGCTGAGGGACAGCGCCCAGACCCAGACAACAGGTCTCACGACTGACAAAAAAAAAAAAAAAAAGAAGTGGGGGCTCATTTGGAGAAAGTATGTTGGGGTGGGTGAGGTTACACCTGAAGGATGGATGGATAGATAGATAGATAGATAGATAGATAGATAGATAGATAGATAGATAGATAGATAGATAGATCGTTTTGGTTTTGGTTTTGGTTGGTTGTGGGCCTGGGCACTGTTGCTGAGACTTCTTTGCTCAAGGCTAGTGCTCTACCACTTTGAGCCATAGCTCTACTTCTGGAGATAATAGTCTCACAGGGACATTTTTGCCCAGGCTGGCTTAGAATCATGAGCCTCAGATCTGTCTCCTGAGTAGCTGGGATTGCAGGCGTGAGCCACCAGCACCCAGCTTGAGGGTTGTCTTTTGTCCTCTGCTGGTTTCCCTCTCTTCCCTTTAGCTTCCCTGTCACAAGGCAGGCAGCTTTCTCCACCACATATTCTCCACCTGCCTCATCCCAGACCCTAAAGCGAAGGGATCACATGTTCCTGGACTGAAACCTCTGAAGCCAGGAGCCAAAGAGAAAAACCACTTTTCTTCTACATAGTTTGTTTCCAGGATTGTTGTCATAGCAATGAAAATCTAACACAGAAATAACCATGTAACAATGAACAACATAAATAAGATTCATCTTTATCCTTTTTCAACTTAAAAAATGCTTTAACCTGAATCATTTTACGAGGAATGGTTGAAGCCAACTGTGACAAACCAACAGCCTGAACACTTTAAAATATCAAGGGTAGGGCTGGGAAGGTGGCTCAGTGGTAGAGCGCTTGCCTTGCATGCTTGAGGCCCTGGGTTCGATTCCTCAGCACCACATAAGCAAAAAGAAAAAAGCCAGAAGTGGCACTGTGGCTCAAGAGGTAGAGCACTAGTCTTGAGCTGAAGAGCTGAGGGACAGCGTACAGGCCCAGAGTTCAGGCCCCACAACCGGACCCAAAAAAATAAAATAAAATATCAAGGGCAGGGGATGGAAGGCAGAGAGAGAGAGAGACAGAGACAGAGAGAGAGAGAGAGAGAGACAGAGAGACAGAGAGTCTGTTTTATCTCTGGGGAATTCCCTGAGTGTGGCTATGGCTTTGTTCTTCTGTGGAAGAATGTTCAAGATGCACACAGAAATATCTGGGTGAAATGTCAGGATGCTGATGACTTATTCTCAAATATTTAAGCAAAAAGAGGAGGATAGGACAAAGAGAAGCTGAAAAGGACAGAGAGAGAAAAAGAAAGGGAAGGAGAAGGGGAAATATTACTGATTTGTTTGTGACCATCAAATATGTTCATATAGAAATGGCAAAGCGGCAAACATACTAGTTTTCCTGTGGCTTAAACAATTTCCAAAATGAAAAGCGGGGTCAGGAGAGGGGGAGAATTTAGATGAGCATAACATAAAAGCACCTTTAAATATTTGCTTATGAATGGAAAAAAGAACTGGCCTGTTGTCAGTTTCTAGAACTGCTATAGTTCTTTATATTTTAATTTAAAACAAAAACAAAAACAAAACCCAAAACCTACCATTCCTGGTGACCAGCGGATCCTGTGACCCCCTTCACGGTGACAGGATCCATTAAAATTGCACACCTGTGATTCCATGAATGGGTGAGCCAGTTTCATAGGCGGAGAAGTCTTGGTTCTGTTCACACACATAAACATTTCCAACAGTGTGACCTTCTTACCTTTCTCACGTGCCAAACCATTTTTTCTTTGAGTAAGTTTAGATTCAGGTGGCTTTTAAAGACCAGTGCTCCCAGCACTCTGGGTGGCAGACATGGGCAGGGGGAGGGCTGGGACCTGGAGCAGACAAGGCCTGGATGCTGTGCCTCACATGTATTACTGGTGGTCAGTTTCATCAGAGCACAGCACTTAGACTGGCCACCATACATGTAGCCCTTCCTATTAAAACTAGAGAGAGTGCAAGTGCCAGTGGTTCACATTTGTAATCCTAGCTATTCAGGAAGCTGAGCTCTGAGGATGCCAATTCGAAGCCAGCCTGGGCAAGCATGTCTGTGAGACTCTTATCTCCAAACAAACCATCAAATAGCCAGAAGTAGAGCTATGGCTCAGGTAGTAGAACACTAGTCTTGACCAAACAAGTTCAGGAACAGTGCACAGGCACTGAGTTCAAGTTCTAGAATCAGCACACCATACAAACACACACAATTAATATTGAGAGTTGGCACAGATCTCTAGCATTCACAGGGGATGTTGAAGACAATGACCTTGAACTTGACCCCAGCCACCTGATCCATCTGGACTTCTCTTAAGAGCCAGTAGAACAGGCTGCTGGTTTCTGATGATGGTACCCTAGTTAAGTGCTCAGTCAGAGCTAGATCTATTACTAATTCTGTATGTGCTATTCACAAAGTGGGTGAGTGGTTTTGTCCTAGATTTCTTACAGGAAGCCTAGTTTTCTTCATGCCTTGCATAGAAGTAGCCAGCGAACAGTGTGCTCTGATGGCTGAATGGGATTCAAGCTTTAGTCCTAGACTCTGGATGTAGAGACAAGACTAATCAGGTGACCACTTACAAGTGGCCACCCACTGAGCTGGGGGTCATCAAGGAAGTTGGCCAAGGAAACAGCATGGAAAACCTGAAGGAAAGCGCAGTTCAGAAAGGAGAGCAGAGGTGAGAAAGGTCACTGGATTCATTTGACTGTGAGCTTGAGAAAGGTCTGAGCAGGGAGACACTTTGGTAGGCTGTCTACCAAGAGAGAGGGTCTCTTTAGCCATAGGGCATGTGCTTTTCCAAGGAGAACTTTCATGTTTGTACCTTAAGCTGAGATTCTAAGGAGACAGGGACTTCTCCCCACTACTCCCCGCCCCCCCCCCCCCCCGCTCTTTCGTTTTTAATTTAGCAATACTGGGATTTAAACTTAAGCTTGCTAGGCAAGCTTCCTAGCATTTGAGCCATTCCTCTAGCACTTTGGTGTTGTTTGTTTTTCTTTTTTAATAGGGTCTCACACTTTTGCCCAAGCCAAACTCAAACCCTTATCTTCCTCCCTCCAATTCCCAAGTAGCTAAGATTACAGACACATGTCACCATGCTTGGCTTGTTCTTTGAAATAGGATCTCAGTAATGTTGCCCAGGTTGACCTTGGTCCTTCTATTTCCACATTCTAAATAGCTGGGACTAAAGTCATATACCACCATACCTGGCCCAGTTTATAATTTATACTAGTGGAGAAATGCTGGATCATTCTAAAGATCCCACTTTATTGGGACAATGGGATGGTATTTGGGAAGAGTTAAAGCTGAATCCCCACCTTACTCTTCCTGACAAAATAAATTCCAGGTGTATCAGAAGCTTAAAACTACAACCATAAAAACATGAGAAAAAAAAAAAAGGAATATACTCTGTGCTCTGTATTTGTAGGTTCAGTAGCATTGAATTTAACCAACTATAGATCAGAAATAATTCAGAAAAAAAATGCCTCTACAGAAGATGTGCTGGTATTTTATCATTGTGCCCTAAACAACACACTATAACAATAATTTACATTGCATTTACATTGCACTGAATATTGTAAGTAACCTCCAGATGATTTAAAGTACCTGGGAAGTAGTGCACAGGTTATATGCAAATACTGTGCTAACTTATATGAAAGATTTGACATAGGAGGACTTCAGTGTCTGCAGGGGTCTTGCAACCAATAACTCATGGATACTCAAGGGTGGCTGTGCGTATGTAGATATGGATATATATTTTCCACTAAGTATATAATATGCATATGCTTGAATAAATTACTCTGCAAGATGCATAAGGCAGTGTTTTCTTCTGGATCTGGGAGAGAGGCAGGGGGGGCAGCTGCTTGGGCTTTGTGTTTGATTACATTAACATGCACATGTATTACCTATTTTTAAGATAATTTGTATAGCCATTACACTTGGATGGGTCAGCCATGCCTGGCTCTTCCCAAAGATGAGTTGTCACTGAGTCAGATAGCAAAGAAGACCTTAAAAGTGATTCAGAAGCTGGCCACTGGTGGCTCACCCCAAGGATCTCTGTTCAAAGCCAGCTTGGGCATGAAAATCCATGAGACTCTTATCTCCAATAAACTACTCAGAAAAGGCTCTAGGGCTCAAATAGTAGAGCTTTAGCCTAAAGCAAAAGAAGCTCAGGGACAATGCCCAGGCCCTGAGTTTAAGCCCCAGGATTGGCACAAAGGGGAAAAATAAAAAAGGTGATTCAGGCCAGGTACCAATGGTTCACACTTATAATCCTTAGCTACTCAGAAGATCTGAGGATTGGGGTTCAAAGCCATCCCAGACAGGAATTGAAGACTCTTAACTTCAATTAAGCAGCTAACAAGCAGAAGTAGAACTGTGGCTCAAGTGGTAGAGCATTAGCCTTGATTAAGCAAAAAAAGAAAAAGCTAAAGGACAGCACCCAGTCCCTGAATTCAAGCCCCAGGAATAGCATCAAAAAATAAAAGACCTAAAAGACTGAGGAGGAAGTTGGAAGCATCACTTAGTAGTAGACCACTTGTTTAACATGTACAAAACCTGGATTCAATCTCTAGCAGTTGAAGGGAGAGTGTTTCAGACCTGGAACTGGGGAACCCCAGGTTGTCTGTGTTGCTTGTGGGAGTCCCTGAGGAGCATGGCTGATCAAACCCCCTCAGAATGGGCTTTGTGAAACCAAACAGGTGGAACAATGGGGCGGGGGTGGGGGAGTGGGAGGGAGGGGTGCAGGGGGAGGAGCCTGGAGCCAGGAACTTCCAGGACAGCATCATAAGAGGAAATTCAGGGTCTTCCTCATGAAAGAGTACAGAGTGGGAGCAGATTCAAAGAGGTTGGACGCTGCTAGGGCCAGTGGCTGGCTGTGCCACAGCTGGTCAGAACATCGAGAGCTCCCTCCCAGACAGAGACTCACACTGGACACTCTGAGCTAAAACCACTCAGACCTTCCAAGCTGGACAATGCCACTCTACCTCCACTCATCTTCTCCCCAGAAACTCCAGCCCTGCCTCCCTGCCTCCCGGCCCCGCTGTATCCTGGAGGAATTCCAGGGAGCTGACGCCTCTCTGCTCACTGCCCACCAAGCAGTTCTTTCCCTGAGATGCTAGTCAAGGCGGCCCAGCCACGTGTATTCTGTAAACTCACCCAAGTCTCCACATCTGGATTTCCCCTTCATGTCTTACTTAAGTGTTCCTTTTGGAAAACTTCAATTTTTTTTTTTTTTTTGGCAAAGTTAAAGAGAAAGGAATTTTCCAGAACAGAGTCAAAGATGTTGGCTCAGCTAGATTGGAAGGAGAAGGAGATTTTATGAGCAAAACTGAAGGGGAGGGGAATTGCTATAGGTGGGGGTAGTAGTGGGGGCAAAGGGAGAGCCCTCCCCTGAAGAAGTAGGAGCCCATCAGCAGGGATGTGGATAGTAACTTAGCTCCTCCTTCCTGGGTATCCAGGCCTGAGCCTGTTGGGCCTGTGGGCCAGTTTTCTGGTGCTTAGGCCTCCCTAACCATCTCATTACCTCTCAGGCTCCTTCATCTCCAGCAAAACCAACACACAGATTTTACACAGAAGTGTGTAAAATCTGCCCATGGAGTGGAGATGAGGGGAGGTGAGTCAGCTGAGACAGGGGAGAGGGGAGGAGGGTGTAATCTCTCCCTTCCCTGCTTCTGCTGACTCTTCTCTATACCATGGGGGTTGGGAGGGAGGGGGGAAAAAAAAGAACTTTCTGGGCTCCCCCTTCTAGCGGAAGGCTGAAGTTGATGAGAACAATTCTGGAAACTCTGGAATTCCACAGAGCCTGATGCTCCCGGCCATCAAGTCAGAGCTTCTTACACCCTGGAGTCTTCAGAGCCTGGGCCCAGCCTTTGTGTTCTGACACTTCATCCTGGACCCCTCACCGCCTCTGCTTGTTCCACATTGTCTTCTTCCTCCCACTGCAGGCTGATTTTCTGCCAAACCATTTTTCTCCTGGCTCCAAACTTTTGTCAAGGAAAGAGATGAAATCAGCACTTGGAAGGTTTAGAAGGGGGGAAACAGCTGCTTTTAACAAAATGGAATGAGGGGCGGGAGAGCAGCACAGCTGGATCTTGGTGGAAAAGCAAGAGGCTGGTGGGGTGCACAGCTCACAAGCTCAGAGGGCCCAGCCGGCATCAGGAGGGAGGTTTCTAATGGAGCCTCAAGCTGATTATCTGCATCCAGACATATCTTGCATCCTTATCCCTCTTCTTTTTGCCATAGGTGTTTCCTTCACCTTAGAAAGGTGAGTACACAAAATAGTTCTCTTTCTTCTTTGATTTCCCAGCATACTTATTTGGAGAGCATACAGTGGAGAGCGGGGGAATCTGTGGCATTAAAGCCACCAGGTAAAATTGCTTGTGTGGATCAGACTGTGGCATCACCACTGTAGCCATCTAATTTTTCCACAGGCACTAGAGACCTTCTACATAGGAAAAAAAAGTCTGAAATTTACATTTAAATGCTGACAATTTATTTAAAGAAGCTTTAAAGTATTGAGCAACCATAAGCCAAAAAAAAATCTTGGTGGGTCCAATCATGGCAGAGGGCCAGAATTTGAGAGCTCTGGTTCATGGATGAGAGTTGAGCCAGGAAGCCCAACCCAGAGTGGGCAATATTGGTACTGTCTTCCATCCGGGCTCTGAGGTATGTGTGCCACCTACAGAATGTACCCGAGGCTCCTCTCAGACTATAAAAATCAGCCTACACAGGGAGAGGGGAGCTGTGAGTCCAAGGCCCCTAGAAATTCACCTTCTCCGTTCCTGCCTGCAATCCTTGACCAACTATTAATAGGCATCAGATTTTTGAAAGTCCAGTTCCCTAGCCCTGGGTCAGGATAACTCAAGTGTTGACTACACTGCAGGACTCGTCTCCCTGCGATCCGCCTGAAGCCTGAGCTTTAGGATTTGACCTGGAGTCACCTTTCACTTGGCTTCCTCAACATCCTGACCTGCTTCCTTCGGCTCCCCTGGGAGCACTTCCTTACTAACTCTCAGGCACCCAAGTCCTTGTTCCAAGATCCATTTTGAAATCCTTCAGTCCCTGTTGGTCTCAGCTAAGGCCAGGGGACATCTACCACCGTAGAGAAAGAGTAAACCTTCCAGGGGCCCATACAAATGTTTGACTGGCTCTGTTGGAGGCATTTTCTGAGAGTCAGTTAGGATGCCTAGGCCCCTCCTCCAGGTTCTCTCTTCACATCTCCCCCCTTCTTCTACAACCAGTCCCAGTTCCACTGCCCCAATACAAATAAACTAGACTGAAGCAACATAGTGAATGGAATTCCCAAGGAGTGCCATAGGGAGTGGCACAGAGGACTTAGCCTAGAGCGAGAACACAGAGACAACCTCTAGATTGCAAACGATTAGTGGTGTTTATCTCGGGAGTACAGGTACCAGAGATTAAACTCAAGGCCTTACATTTTTTAGTTTGCTTGCTCAGCTGGTGCTCTATCACTTGAACTATGCCTCCACCTGAATTTTTGCTGGTTATTTTGGAGATGGAGTCTCACCAACTTTTCAGCCAGGGCTGTCTTTAAATCTGGATCCTCTAGATCTCAAATTTTCTAAGTAGCTAGGATTGCCAGCGTGAGTCACCAGAATCTGGCTGACTAAACAAATATTTATGCCTAGCACCTAGCATCATGCTGATATAAAACTGATATTTTTAACATCAACTATTATATTAGACTTATCATTACTAAAGGCAGGTGAGAAGTGAATGGATATGATACAAATACTATGAGCTAAAGAAAAGGAGATTTTGCTGTCAGGAGACTAAGAAAGCTTGCTTTAAAGGAAGAAAAGCTAGAAAGCTTGGCGCCAATGGCTCAAACCTGTAACCCTAGCTACTCAGGAGGCTGAGATCTGAGGATGGTGGTTTGAAGCCAGCCCAGGCAGGAAAGTCCATGAGACTCATCTCCAATTAACTATCAAAAAAACTATATAAATAAATCCAGACATAGAGCTGTGGCTCAAGTGGTACAGTGCTAGCCTTAAGCAAAAGAAACTCAGGGACAGTACCCAGGACCTAAGTTCAAGGCCCCAGGACCAGGACCAGCACAAACACAAAAAAGAGCTAGGGCTGAGGTGTAGTTCAATGGTAGAACACTGGCCTAGTATACGTGAGATTAAGGTTGGTGGATTTTGGCTGATCTAAACTATGCTCCACTGGGCCTGACTCCAGATCACAGGATGAGTTCCAGTGAGCTTAGTATGTTCCCCCATACTTCTGGATCCAGTAGCTAAAGAAGGATATTCTGTACCATGAGAAAGTACAAAGGTAAATCTGTTTCAACTTCAAGCTTTCACTGATCTTGGGTCTACTAATAATTGACCACAGCTTAAATCCCACAGCTAAGACTACAGGCAGGAAGTACTGGAATGGTGTATATATAATATGAATTCTGTTGTAGGGAAGTGAAAACAGAGACCAAAGATACAAGCTTCAATAGTACTGTTTTAGTCTATTCTCTAAACAACACTAACAGGAGCCATTGTTAACCCCAATGCTGACAGGAAGAACTTAGATTTGGAAAATACCAGGTTACATTTTTTTCTAAATGATTACACAATGCCTTGTACCCACAATAACTTAGAATGTTTAAGCCACAGAGTTCCATTTGCAGCAGGCTTTCAACTAAAAATTATATATATGTACACATATATGTCACATATATATTGGGAGGGGGAGCTTGGGGTTTGAAGTCAGGAACCTGCTGGCACTGTATCACTTGAGCCTTGAGCCAGACTTCTAGCACAAAAATTCAGTTTAAATTAGGAAACAGCCCATGGTCAAGAATAACCCCTCAAGCTCAAGCTTCAAGTCCAAGTGGGTAACTTGGGAGTGAACCCAGGAGCACCAGAGAAGACTGGGAAAGAGGAACAGGGAAGAGGAACAGAGAAGCCACTAAGGGTAGTTTATGGAATTGCTCTCTGCAGTGGTAAACAGCAAGCTGAGTAGAGACAATCAATAGAAGAGAGTCACACACCTCAGCTCCTAGGGGCCTAACAGGAAGGGAGCTGATACAGAGCCATCAGCTCCCAGCAGCTATGAAGAAGCACTTCTTTGGTTCACCGGATCTCAAACTACAATAATCTGGGGAGGTGTGTTTTGGTGTTTTGTTTTGTTTTGTTTTTCTTTTAGGTTCTGTTCTAGGGCTTCAACTCAGGACCTGGGTACTGTCCTTTAGCTTTTTCTTCACAAGACTGGTACTCTATAACTTGGGCCACAGCTCCACTTCTAGATTTTTGGTAGTTAATTGGAAGTAAGAGTCTCACAGACTTTCCTGCCCAAGCTGGCTTTGAACCTCACTTCTCAGCTCTTGGCCTCCTGAGTACCTAGGATTACAAGTGTGAGCCACCACCACCCAGCTCAGCCTGTTTTTTGTTTGTTTGTTTGCTTTGTTTCATTTGATTAATTATCTGGATCCCACATTTCAAAAGCCTGAGGAGGGGCCTAATTCATGTGTATTTAGCTTTTAGAAAGCCCCAGCCTCATCGATTTCTCAGATGCCTTGGAGCCTGCAAGTTCCAAGCCACTCTGCAAAAGTTGCTGCAGTTGGAAACTCAGGGAAGCAGCTGGTGCAGTGGAAGATAAATCTTGGTTGGGTCTGCAGCTGGTCATGACTGGAGAAAGGAACTCTTTGGCTTTCACTTTACTGTTGGTGCTCCCGTGATCATAACCGGGCTCAACCCGCAGATTTTCCTTTTTATAAAGAAAAAGAAAGTCCAGCATATTTTCCAAAGTTTAATTTCCTTCCTATGTCCTCAGGAAACCTTCCTTTAAAATTTCAGCTGCCTCGAATACCACTCCTACCCCCTTGCTAGAGACACATCAAAGGCTTTGAAATTGAGACCCTGGGTGACTTAGCTAAAGCAAATAAAACCCAGGCAAGGAGGGAAATTAAAAAGAGACTAGGTCTCAGAACCCAAATGTCCACTAACAAGTGAAAGAAGAAGATGGTGGAATTCCTAGACTTTAAAATTTAGGAACACACAGGAGGGGGGGGGGGCTGCAGAGATATTTCACTAGCAGATTTAGCAAATACAAATGTAGGATGCCTAGTTCCATTCGAATTTGAAAACAATCAATCATTTTCATCCCGTGTCCTATGTAATATTTCAGCCACACATCGAATAGTGCATGGGATACACTTACATGAAGATATATTCATTACCTGTCCCTGTCATTCCAATTTAAGGGAACATCCTGGGTTTTATCCGGACGATCCTCAAACACACAGATAAACGTTGCTCTCTACTTAGTGGAACATTCTTAACTGTGCATGCATTCCCCTGGGCGGCTCTTTCTTCTCTGGGGTCTGACACCCCTGTTTGGGTATCCCTGACCCACAGAGCCTTCTGTACTTTGCAGTCGGAGTTGAGACACCCAGGCAAGTTGAGGGAAAAGAGGAATGAGAAGGGGGAAGTGGCGGGGATGAGTTCACCAGGAGGGGAGCAGGGGGCCTGCCCCCCCGGGTCCCACCCCAGCAGGCCACAGGATGGGACCCTGAGGGGTCGAACACCCGGGCCCCATGCAGGGCGGGCAAGTCTTCGCAAATCCAGAAGAGTTAATACACAGGAAGGGGGGGGGGGAGAGACTAGAGGCTTAACGCCCCCTCCCCACCCTCAGGAACGACCCTCCCTCCTGCCCCCCCTCTCCCCTCCTCCTCCTCCTTCTGCCCTACTTATTTCCTACCGGGGCCAACCCCAGCCTCCCTCTTCCCTCCCCTCCTCCCGTTCCACCAAATAAGGAAGCCGAGGCTGTGCAGTGGTCTGGCCGAGGAAGCTAGGTCTGGTCCCCGCCCCCAGGCCGAATCCAGCTGCCAGCGAAGCAGCGAGGGCGGGGGATGGGGGGGAGGGAGGGAGCACGGGAGGGGGGCGGCGCTGCGGGGCGGGCGGGGCCCAATGGCTGGCCGCGGATGGCCCCCAGCCGCCGCTCGCGGGGCCCTTGCGCCCCGCCAAGCCCCAGCCCTCCCGAGTCCCAGGGCACTTTTTTTTTTTTAACAAGCCACGGCCCAGGCCCAGGTGATGGCCGAGCTCGCCGGGAGCGGGTTCTCGCCTTCCCTCCTTCCCTGCTGGTGACTGTCAGAGGCGGAAGATGACGTGGCGGAGCGAGGAAATGCCACATCCCCAGAACCCAGAGGTTCCACTCCCAGGAACTGACCCAAAGAAAACAATCCAACCCAAGAACACAGCCTCCGCCACGTCAGGAACGCGCTTCGGCCAACTCCAATGCCCTCCGTGCGTGGTGGACGGCTCTTCTACTTCATCTGGCCTTTCCAGTGGCCAGCTTGGATCGCTGCCAAGGCGAGCTGCCAGCTCTCAGGGACACAGAGAAGGGGTATAATCAGGTCTCGTTCCTCTGGGGAATCACAGGAGAAAAGAAAAAAAAAAATGAGGGAGTAGCTTAGGATCCCAGATCGTAGAAGCAGGTTTCTGAGGATTTTGAATGGTGTCTCCCCCTCTGTCCACACCCTCTAAGGGCGGGTTGAGGATCAAAGAACGTCAGGCCTGTGGTGCCCTCTCCAACGGTCATGTCTTGCTGCTGTTTGCTGTAAGAATGTGGTATCCCATAATATCAGGAAGACACAGCTGGGTTTGGAGGGTTATGTAGGAGGTTTTTGAATGGACCAGCAAAGAAAAGGCAAACATGGTGCAAATGGACTTGGGGCCCAATGGAAGGAGGGGAGGAGCAAGGCGAGTTCCAAGAACATCTTCTGAATGTCTTGTAGAGGTATAAATTGCTGTGCTGCACTTCCAGCATCTGGGTCTCCACTGCGGGTGTGCCAGACCTGTCGGTCCCACAGTGACCTCCACCAGGGATGGAGGACCTCTTACCTCTTACCCGGTCATTTATTCACCTTTCTCAGTTACCTTGGAGCTCTTCATATCCAACGATATTGGGAAGAAAAGAGGGTGAGCCACTTATATGTCTACAAATCTAAGTGAAAAGACCCTAAGTTCTTAGAAGAAGGGACTGTGATGGTAATATTAATTATAGTAGTCAAAAACATGATAGCTCACTCTATCAAGGAGTACATATATATATATATACCATCTCAGAATTAGCTCTTCTTCTTTTCTTCTTCTTCTTCTTCTTCTTCTTCTTCTTCTTCTTCTTCTTCTTCTTCTTCTTCTTCTTCTTCTTCTTCTTCTTCTTCTTCTTCTTCTTCTTCTTCTTCTTCTTCTTTTGTTTGGTCACTCTTAGGGCTTGAACTCTGGGCCTGGATGCTGTCCCTCAGCTCTTCAGCTCAAGGTTAGCACCTACTACTTGAGCCACAGAACCATTTCTGGTTTTCTAAGTGGTTTATTGGAGATAAGAGTCTCACTGGGGCTGGGAAAGTGGCTCAGTGGTAGAGCGCTTGCCTTGCATGCATGAGGCCCTGGGTTTGATTCCTCAGCACCATGTAAGCAGAAAAAAAGAGCCACAAGTGGCACTGTGGCTCAAGTGGTAGAGCACTAGCCTTGAGCTGAAGAGCTGAGGGACAGCACCCAGCCCTAGAGTTCAGGCCCACGAGCAGACACCCCCCCCCAAAAAAAAAGAGTCTCACGGATTTTCCTGCCTGGGCTGGCTTTGAACCGCAATCCTCAGATCTCAGCCTCCTGAGTAGCTAGGATTACAGGCGTGAGCCACTAGTGCCTAGCAGAATTAGCTCTTCTTATCCTTAGTTTTAGATAATTCATCTGTTACTGTTTTTGTTTTGCACTTCTGATGGAACCCAGGGCTTTATGCATGCTAGGCAAGTGTGCTATTACTGACCTATGCCTGCCCCCAAAGTAGCTCAAAGTCACCCATCTAACAATGAAGAAACTGAAGTTCAAACCTAGAGTCTATTCCCTTTCCCTGGGTGTTTACTGTACTTTTAAAAAGCTAAAAGTGGAAATGGAGCTGTGGCCCAAGTAGTAGATCACTGGCCTTGAGCAAAAGCTCAAGGATAGCACCTTGGCCCTGAGGTCAAGCCCCAGGACTGGCACAAAAACAAGAAGAAGTGGAGAAGAAGGGCTGGGAATATGGCCTAGTGGTAGAGGGCTTGCCTAGCATACATGAAGCCCTGGGTTTGATTCCTCAGTACCACATAAAAAGAAAAGGCCAGAAGTGGCACTGTGGCTCAAATGGTAGAGTGCTAGCCTTGAGCAAATGAAGCTCAGGGACAGTGCCCAGCTCCTGAGTTCAAGCCTTAGGGCAGGCAAAAAAGAAGAAGAACAAAGAGAAGGAGGAGGAGGAGGAGGAGGAGGAGGAGGAGGAGGAGGAGGAGGAGGAGGAGGAGGAGAAGGAGGAGGAGGAGGAGGAGAAGGAGAAGGAGAAGGAGGAGAAGGAGAAGGAGAAGAAGAAGAAGAAAATGTGTATGTGCTAGCACCAGTGGCTTATGCCTGTAATCCTAGCTACTTGGGAGACTGAGATCTGAGGATTACAGTTCGAAGCTAGCCTTGGCAGGAAAGTCTGTGAAACTCTTATCTCTGATTAAACAACCCAAAAGCCCTAAGTGGAGCTGTGGCACAAGTGGTATAATGCTAGCCTTGAGCACGAAAGCTCAGGGACAGAGTCTAGGCCCTGAGTTCAAGTCCCTGGGCCAGTCCCACACCCCCAAAAAAGTAGCCTAATTAACATTTTGATTAAGAGCGAAAGAGAGAAGACAGGACCCTGATCTCTTCACTTAGGGCTGATGTTAGCTGGTGAAGCAGTTACAAACTCAGAAAGTGCCACATCTACAGCACAGTGTCACCATACATGATCATCCTCTGTGCACCAGATAGTGCCGTGTATGTGGTTTCTATGTAAATTAGAGCCCCAGAACAAAACCAAAATCACAGTAGGTCTTTCAACCCAGGGACTTTAATATAGGGATTTGTTTTGCAGCTTCGAATTGCTGATGAACCATATGAGTCAGACAAGGTGTTCCAGAATTTAGTAACAGCAGGAAGTCATTTCTGTTGCCACTAGGCCTGGAATAAATGGATATAAGACAGAAGGTACAGGTACCAGAGATGAGGTTCTGGAACCACCAGCAGCATCTGGAACCACAATAGAGATGCCTGAGATACTTTTGCAAGCAAAGAGATGGATGGATGGATGTGAAGATACCTTGGTTTCCTCCCCCTTCTTCCCTGCCCCCTCCCCCCAGCTTCTAACCTAGAAACTTCTACTCATTTGATCAAACCTATCTGGAAGCCATAGAGGACAAAGGAGCCTTGGAAGTGCCTTCCTCTACAACATAGAGCAGAAGCAAAAAGAGAAAGGACCTGAAAGCAGACAGAAAGGGGATAGGCATGAACATCTGCCCATCAAGGTTTTTATTGTAGAGATGAAGAAACTGAGGCTTATGGAGGCCATGTGACTGAACCTACTAAGGTAAAACAGCTTGTAAGGTTTAAACCCAGGTCTGGGTGCCTGTCTCCACAACTTAGGCCAAACCAGTCAGTCACCTTAGGGAATTTATGAGCCATGAAGAATTCAACCACTGTAACAAGGTGATGCAGGATACTTAAGGTTCCAAAGAATGGACCATGAGGCCAGCAATCAAAGGCCCTGGGGTAATGATGGTGCTCCTGTTTCCTTCTCCTCTGACCTCTCTTTAGTTACTGCCAGGAAATGATTTTTTTTCTCTTTTTTCTTTGTATTGGTCTAGATTCTTCCATTTGTTTCACAAGGAACATAGGTTGTTCTGTTAGTGAAAGGAAAGATCATCTCCAGAAGGCATGATATGAATAACAGGAAGAAAGTTGTGGCCAAAAGGTAGCAAGAGGAGGGAGGGCTGGCTAGCATGAATGGCTTGTTGCCACACTGCCCCTCTTCCAGGAAACAAAATGAGGCCCAATGTGATGCCAAGGTCTGGGGACATAGATGTGCATGTGCTTACTTACTTGTAAGTCTACACACATGTACATGCATGGTCTCACAAGCACAGGCTTGCTCACACAGGCACACACAAAACAAGGGACCACTCATGTATGCACACATGACCAGACAGACAGCCACCTCATATACATCCACAACCCCTTTACCCATTTCACATAGGCTTGTTTTATTTCTAAAAACAGGACTTAGGGATGGAAGTGAAGTTTAATAGAACACTTGCACAGCATGTGCAAGGCCACTGAGTTTGATCCCCAGAACCACAGACAGACAGACAGATAGACAGATGACAGATAGATAGATAGATAGATAGATAGATAGATAGATAGATAGATAGATAGATAGATAGACAGATAAATGGTAGATAGATAGATAGATAGATAGATAGATAGATAGATAGACAGACAGACAGATAAATGGTAGATAGATAGATAGATAGATAGATAGATAGATACTTAGCAAAGTTACTGTGGCACAACCATCTCTCCAGGGGTTTTCTGAGCCCCCGTCTGAGTAGCTCCCTGGGCTAACTCCCAGGAGTGGGAATGTCTTCATGCTGGAGCTGCATCCAGGGTGGGCTCCAGAGAGCACTTCCCCCTGTTAGCAGGAACATTAAGCAGGCTTCAGCTCAGCATCTACAAGGACTTCCCAAAAAGGAAGGGCTACAGTTTGCAGAGTCCCCAGAAGAAGCCAGTCAGGCCAGACCCAGTTGGACCTACAGGATGCTTGAGTCAGGTCCCTGCTCCTCTCAGAGTCTCTGTTTCCTCTCTGTGGTAGACGGGAGCCTCTCAGCTCTCACCTGGGACTTGTAGCTGGAGCCTTTTGACTTTCACCAGCAGCTGGAGAGGGATTTGATTCACAAGATGACAGGCACCCAAAGTCCTTAGCCAGGTTCCCACAGTCACTGCCACTATAAATATATCTGTAGCTGGCCCCTCTAGAGAACACAGATGGCCCACGGAGGAGGGGAACCCCACACATGTGCACGCACCACCACCATCCCCCCCCCCCACAGCTTTGCCACAGCCCTTTGATTTGCCAGAAACATCTGCCCTGAATGACTTTCCATACTGAACAGCAGAGGGCCCAGGATTAGGACAGATGGCTGGGAGCTAAGGACCTCTGGGGTGGTCCTGAACAAGATTTGCAGGTGCAGGGACAAGATTGCATCAATGGAGGGGGGCATATCACACGGCCTGTGACTTTTGAACACCTAGGAGGAGGCCCTGCTCATGGAGGACTGAGCAATCCACCTCTGTAACTCAGTAACCCTCCATAGGGGATGTCCCAGCAGAAACTGAATTTGACTTTTGCTTCTTGAGGGAAACTGTCAGTCAGCTCACAAAGCAGATAGGAACAGGAAGTCGCTATTTTGTGATGACTTGAACTTGACTTTCCTTGACAAAGGGAATAAGCTCCAAGGAATAAGGAATGGGCCCACTGGGAAATGATGTACCTGTAATGTCCCTAGATAGGCAAGGACACCAACAGCTCAGGAGTAGTTTTGTTTTTTGACCCAGGTGAGAAAAGGCCTGTCACAGGCTTTCAGGTCCTTCAGAGCTCCTATCTGGCACTGATGGGGCTGCCATTTCTGGGCTGAGGCCCAGAAGATGGGTCCAGCTAGTACCTTCTAGAAGGTACTGTGCATGTCCCAGTGGGTAACATTGCTAAACCCATAGATGGCCAAGGGGCTATCCAGTCTGTTCAGGACTACCTCAGTGTAATGGAACTGGAGGTAGAAGGGGAGGACAGGGAAAAGGAGAGGTCTTCTACCTGGGCAAAAATTCCTTTCAGCAATTTCTGCTTCAGGTAGCCACCTTGTCATCAAGGGAAGCCAGAAGAATGAGCTTCTGCTGTATCTAATAACATAGGTGCTATGTAAGAGAAGGCAAGAGATGAGAGCAGGTAACTAGCAGTTTCTCTCTGCCCTGATTTTCCATGAAGTATGGCCAAGTTGAGAAGACAATCCCACTTCAGAGTCCTGCTCCAGAATGCTCCACATGAGTACCCGGATCCCTATAGCAACTGAGCTCTGTGGCTCAGTATTCACACCTTGAACTTGACCAGCAAGTGTAATTACTCAACTACCTACTCACATTTTCCTTGGTCAGCCACCTAAAGATCAGAGCCAGCAAGACCAGACCACTTCACCACTGCCTTGAATATCCCCATGGGCACTGGGGAATGCTGGATATAGAGCTGGATGTTATGAGCCAGAAGCTCAAAGGGAGCAAATGTAGAATTTCCTGTTTCCTGCTAGTACCTCCACATAGGGTGTACCAGCTGCTGCTATCTAACAAATCATTCTGTAACCTAGTAGTTTGACCAACAATGGTTTACTATTACTCCAAAGTCTATAGGTAGTCTGAATGGTTCTGTCTATCTGATCTGGGCTCAGGTAACTTTCACTGCATTTGGAAGATAGCTGCTAGCTTCACTGAGGATTAGCTGGCCCTGATGGTTTAAGCTGGGGTAGGTGGTCTGAAGGGTTCTGATCTGCTCTAGGCTCAGCTCCACATGCATTTGGAGGTAGCTGCCAGCTCCAATAGCTGGTCTAAGATGGTCTCAGCTGGGGTGGCTCCTTTCTGTTCATTCTCCAGCAAACAAGCACAGGCCTGTCCAAGGCAGAGCTGGGCAGGTTTCCCTGGGAACACATAGAAATGTGCTGGACCTCTTGGGGCACAGGTTTGGTTCTGACACATTCTGTTGGCCAAGTCATATAGCCAGTGTGGATTCAAGAGGTGAATAACTCATCTGGGAGAGGTGACTCCATTGCTCAGTAAGAGGAGCTACAGAGACCCATTGTAAAGGATATACACAGAGGGGGATGAGGATGGCCACTTTTCTAACAATCTACCATCAGCAGCGTGTTCATTCATCCTCTAGGACAGAGTCAACATAAAAGCTTCCCTGGATAAAGCTCCATGAACATTCTCCCGGCCACTTGGAAATCAAATGGTGCAAATGTTCAGTCTCACATTCGTCTTTTGGTATCTGACAGGGGTTGGTTCCAGAACTTCCCTTTCCCCCAAAATACCACACTCCATCAATGTTCACATTTCATTTTTTAAAAATAACATATTATTTGCATATGATTGATTGCATATTCTCCCCAATACTTTAAACCATCTTTAGATTATGTACAATACCTAATGCAATGTAAATGCCATGTAAATAGTTGTTACACTGAATTGTTTTACGAAGACAAGGGAAGAGCCTGTACATGTTCAATACAGGTGTAGTTTCATTTTCAGTACAGATTTGGTTAAATCCCCAGATGTGAAGCCCAATTACAACTATACATTTAGATATCTGACAGTGGTAGATGCAGTAGTCAGATCTCATCAGAAAAACAGAACCCAGGCCTAGTCGTTCAACAGTGAATTCATACAATAAACTAGTTTTGAAGGTGAGAGGAGAGCTGAAAACCTAAAAGGGAAGGGGAGAGGGTTTAGCAACATTGAGATCAGCATCTACCAGAAACTGCCACATCCTGAAGCTGGACAGAGAAAAAGGAAGAGACAGTATTAGCAGGAACTGGAAGCACAGAAGGAGGAGATAACCACTGCTGGAGACATCACTAGGAGCAGAGGGTTGGAGAAGCATTACCCAGGCTTCTCTCCCTTCAAGCGCAGATCTCCAGAGTGCCTCCCATTGGCTGAACCTGCCAGGAAATTAGAATGCAAGAGATCCTGGGAAATGTAGTTCTGAAGCTCAGGCCCTTGCAACACAGCAGAGCAGAAAAGAGAGAGGAGAGGAAATGACAGCCTTCCCTGCCTTCTCCATGCAGAGAGGATGGCAAGGTCTCTGAGGGCCTATATATAAGCAAGTGTCTGCCTCAGCTGACTTCTTCACATAAAGCGAGGGAGGGATGGCCAGTGAGGAAGGAGGAAGATAGTAGGAGAAAATGGCTGGTGGTCTGGGGAACCAGCAGTTCTTGAATAACACTGCCAACCAGAGCAGGGAACCAAACTCCTCATTAGCCGATGTGAACGTTCAGTGCAAGAGAGAATAACAATACCAGCAGCTGATATTGATTAGCAGCTACTGGCTTAGGTACCAAGCATCCTGCTTTAGGTGGACTACTCCTTTTCATTCTCTAATGACCCTCTGAGATACGCACTGAGGGTGTTACCATGAAACCCAGAAATAGCTATTATAGAAGAGAGAGAGAGAGAGAGAGAGAGAGAGAGAGAGAGAGAGAGAGAGAGAGAGAGAGAGCACCCCTGATGTCCACATATAACTGAAATCAGTCAACGTCCCAGAGGTTTGAATATATATATATATATATATATATATATATATATATATATATATATATATATATATATATATATATATATATATATGCTATTGAGGCCAAATGAGACCTCGGGTCCACATAATTTTCCATTAGTGGGTAAAAAAAAAAATAACTGTATGTTCTATGTCATAAACTACACAGTATCACTGTATATGTTTGTGACATTGATATTTATGAGAATTCAACATTGCAAAATTTCACATGAGGGCTGGGAAGGTGGCTCAGTGGTAGAGTGCTTGTCTCCACTCATGAGGCCCTCGGTTTGATTCCTCAGCACCACATAAGCAGAAAAAAGCCAGAAGTGGCACTGTGGCTCACGTGGTAGGGCGCTAGTGTTGAGCCGAAGAACTGAGGGACAACGCCCAGACCCAGAGTTCAAGCCCATGACCAACAAAAAATAAAAACAACACAAAAAAAACACAAAACAAACAAACAAAAACAGACATTGTATTTTAGAAGAAGTGGAAAACCAGAGAGCTAAAGTCACCTGTGTCCTGGGGTCACCCAGCTGGTCAAAGACATACACCTCAAGTGATTAGGTGACTGATGTCCTGTGTGTATGCTCTGATGGTGTCCTCAGATCAAATAACTGGAAGCAATCAGAATGTGGCTCCACCACTTCCTCTGTGTTCATGCACACCACGAGGTACAATGGTAGCGTGGACAGCCAAAGGTCAGAAAACTGTCTAGCTTTTCCTAGTGTTTCCCTTAAAAATGGTAGACACAGCATAAAAGGGAGGGATTGTGGAGCTCTCCAGTCAAACCTCATGTCATATGTAGTCCCCCCCAAGGTCACACAGCTGGTCAGAGGGGGACTACACACCACAGGGTGCAGCTGCAACTGTCTCAGGAGCTGCTTCCTCTCTGTGGTTCTAGAATAGCTTTTTTCTACTACGGTTTTGACAACTCAAACCTCGAGGAGAGGATGGGTACATTTGTTTTTTCACACACTTTTCCCGCAGGTCACAGATACAATTTTACTCGAGTTAAAAGTAGATATTTATTTAAGTTTGGCTTAACACATGCCTGCGACTTTCTTGTCCTACCAAAAATATAAAATTATTCAGCAGGCAGAAAAAAAAGAAAGAGAAAACTGTGGAGGTTTCTGTTCTGACTGGACATTTCCTCAATAAGGCAACTAAATCCTCACCAACCAAGAGGGAAAGAACAAATCAACCCCCATGGCCTCAACACAGACAAAGATAAAGGTGGGGAAAACTTGCCTTAGCTCTATAGCCAGACTCTATGTCTCTTGACTAGCTCTTCTCTCAGGAAGCCAGCCAATGAGGAACATCCTCTGGGTTTCTATAGGCCGTGTTCAGGGGAGTGGCAAGACTCTTCTACAGTCAGTGTTAGAGGGTAATAGTGCCTTGTTGATGGTTGACAGGCAACAGATAGAAAGAGATTACCTTTCCTTCACTCTGAGATAAGTAATCCAGCCAAACACTGGAGTGTGAAGATGCTCTGTCAGGGGACTTCTACTACATCACAGGCGTGGTATGGCCACGGGCATCAAGGCCCTTTACTTCTCTCCTCATAAGCAAGCTTGGAAGTCACAAGTCCACCACAGGCATGGCAGCTCTGTGCTGTACCTGGAGTATCTAGCCATCCCTTGCTCTAGAATCTTGGGGAGCAGATTCATAATCTTTCCTGCCTTTCTTGTCCCCATCTTGGGGTGCATGCATCCCAACAGTTCTGGATTTGACCCCAGCTTTCCCACTCCTGGTGTGAACTTGGACAAGTGGCTTAATCTGGTTTCCAACTCAGGAAAACAGAGCGAAGTAACTCATAGGGTTGTGAAGATTCCAGAGATGATGCTTGGATACAGAACTTGAGTCAGGCTGGTAGGCCATCAGAGGAAATGATGTGTGGGGGTGGTATGTGTGTTTTGATGTGGATGTGTGATGGGGGGGATGTATATTTATGTGTATATCTGTACGTGTGTAAGGTGAGGTGTATGTGTATATATCTGTGTGGTGTGTGTGTGGCATGTGTGTTTGTAAATGTGTATGGTGTGTGATGTGTGTGTGAACATGCAATGTGGGAGTATATGTTGTGGTATATTATATGTATGGTCTGTATATGGGTATGTATGAATGTGTGTTATAATGTATGTGTATGCCTGTCTCTATGTGATGTGTGTGTGTGTGTGTGTGTGTGTGTGTGTGTGTGTGTGTGTGTGTGTATGATCTCTGGGTGGTGTAGGGTGTGTGCACACATGCACCACTTTCCAGGTGCTGACTAAAGTCCCTCTCTGCCTCCATCTGGCTTCTCTGAGAAGCATGGCCACTCTTTCCCAGGCCTGGGTAGACAGGGCACTGTGAAGGAGGCACAGGCAGCCTGATGCTTGTGGGGTTTGATTCTGTGTAGGAGGCTATACTGAACCTTGACCATTCCCAACAGCATTGCTGAGGTGGCATTTCAAACAAAGAGTCCATTGCCCCCAGCCCCACTCTGCCCCTGCCCCTACCCAACCCCTACTCCTCAGCTCCCAGCTCACACTCCACAGAGGGGACTGCAAACCCACTCCTGCCAGGTAAAGGACCTCTTTGACCCATGATACTCACCCCTCAGGATCAAGGGACAGGGCTATGGGGTTGCAACTGGGGAAAACTAGGGAACAAATGTCCTCTAGGTCAGTGATCTGAGCAAATATTTGCCAGATCAGTGCTCAAGGTTGGCCTGGGTATTCCTGGCTGGGTCATCAGGAAGTGGCTTCCTGGTATCCTCCCTCCCACTTCCTACTTCCCCTCCTTAGATCAGCAGCCACAGGGCTTTTTTTAGCTGGAATCAAGGGTCCACAGGTCCTCTAGCCTCTTCACTAGCTCTCTGCCTTTCCCAGAGGGTCTTGGGACAGGTCATGATCCTCCAAAAAGAACATCCAGAAGCATATAGCATCCAGTCAAGTGAGCATCTGTCATCATGAAAGGCCAGCTCGCTGGCTCCCTCCCCTGAGCCACCCTGAACCATGCATCCTGGATTCCTGGCTAGCTACTGAGGATGTCCCCCTCCCAGAACCCAGTGGCAGAGGGGCCAGGAGAGAAGTGGAGACATGGACCCCTCCATTCCACTGTGGCTACAGAAGGAATCCTGGTCTTTTAGATGCTACAAGCCGGCAGACATGGCCTGGAGCCCAGAGCAAAGCAGCACCTGCAGAGTGCTTTGTTCCACAGGCTACCACAGGGATAAAAATATCTGGGCTCTGCCCAAGGCTGTCTCTCCACTGGGAGCCCAGGGGAGCCAGCGGTGGAAATGGTCACTCAGCACCTGGTCGTGTTAAAAGAAGCATGGCAGAATTAGCCCACCTACTAGGAGCCTCCTACATACTTTGTCCCCAAGACTCTACCATCTCTCTGACTCTTCCTGAAGAGGGCTGGGCTTCCTTGCACCTCTGCCATACCCTGCTTCCCTCTTTTCCCCAGGCTGAACCATCTTCACCCCTGGTTGTGGCTTGGGGTGCCTGCTTCATTGTGCTTTTACAGATGTTAAAACAGCAGTCGTCTGCAAAATGAGACGGCGGCTTCCAAATCCTGCAGCCTTACTAACATTAGCAGGAAGGCTGAAACTGAACCTGCCTCTGTGGGCTGTTACTCAGTGGCTTACATTCAAGAAACATGTAAACCAGCCTTAACCTTTCTGTGACCTTCAGCCTCTTTGAGAGACTGATGGAATCTATGGGCCCAGAAATATTCCTAAGCTACATCGTTAAGCAGTTTCAGGGAATCTGGGTACCCTCAACCCCATCCAGAACCATGTACTCTCCTAGGTTAAGGAGTTTTAGATCTTCTGGAGCTACAGATGGTGTTTAGCTCACTTGCAGTGTGCATCAGAACTGAGTTGGACGGCCCACACTGAAATAAAACAAAATAAGAAAAGAAGATAAAGGCACTGTCATATAAAATGGTTCTCAATGTCCAGCATGTTTAAAGACAGGTAAGGACCAGGAACTGGAGATTGTGTAAGGGTGTAGCAGAGTAAGAAGAAGGGATATGTGAATGAGATTTTGAAGGACAAACATGATTTTACCAGAGAGAATTTGTGTGCATAGAATTTACATTGTGGGGCTGGGAAAGTAGCTCAGTGGTAGAGTGCTTGCCCCACATGCATGAGGCCCTGGGTTCGATTCCTCAGCACCACATAAGCAGAAAAAGCCCGAAGTGGCACTGTAGCTCAAGTGGTAGAGTGCTAGCCTTGCACTGAAGAGTTGAGGGACAGTGCCCAAGCCCAGAGTTCAAGCCCCATGACTGACAAAAAAAAAAAAAAAAAAAGAATTTACATTCTTAGTTGGACACAGGTGGCTCTTACTGTAATCTAGCTACTCAGGAGGCTGAGATCTGAAGATCACGGTCAAAATCAGCCCAGGCAGGAAAGTCTGTGTGACTGTTATCTCTAATTAACCACCAGAATACCAGAAGTGGAGTGGTAAAGTGCTAGCCTTGAACAAAAGAGCTTAGGGACACTGCCTAGGCCCTGAGTTCAAGCCCCACAACCAACCAAATAAAAAAAAAATCCAGGTGCCAATGGCTCACGCCTATAATCCTAGCTACTCAGGAGGCTGAGATCTGAGAATCACAGTTCAAAGCCAGCCTGGGCAGGAAAGTCCATGAGACTCTTATCTCCAGTTAACCACTAGGAAACCGGAAGTATCACTATGGCTTAAGTGGTAGAGTGCTAGCCTTGAGCTGAAGAACTCAAGGACAGCGCCCAGGCCCAGAGTTCAAGACCCATGGCTGATAAAAAAAAAAAAAAAAGCAAATTTACATTCTTAGCAAGGCATAAATAAGAAAACTAGAGGCATCTTGTGGACTTGTAAAAGAAATGGAAGGTAAGGGTATCCACTTCCTCTCACTATATAGGCCTGAAACGACACAGAGTCCATGCTCAGGGAGGCTCTGGCCTCATTCAGTTGCCTGTCAGGATACAAAACAGCACCTGGGGTGCTTATTATCAGCCAAGGTTGCCTTCTGCTCCCAGGACCACCATGCTCCCTTGCCTCCTGCCCTCTCCCAGGCAATTCTTACCACATAGGTTTTCAAGAAGGGTATCACATGATCTAAATGGTATGGGATCCCCATGTTCTTGATTCTTGCTAGAAGCAAGTCAGAGGTTTAACCCACATTCAAGAGGAGGAGTTTTGGAGGGTAATAATGAAGGGCTAAAATCATGGTGCCATTTTGGCTGGGGCAAGGCTTGGCCAGAAAAGAGGAATGGAGAAAATTGTGAATGCTCTTTGCAAATTATAGTTAGGAGTTTGAACTTTCCTGTGGGAAAAAGGAAGCCACTGAAGGGGGAATAGAGAAGGAAGAAGCAAAATGTTCATCAAGTGAGTGCCCTGGTCAGGAGAGAAAGGGGGAGGGGCTGTGGCCATTGGTTGCCAAGGGAAATATCCAGTCAGCATTTCCCTGGCTGACCTACATTTCTTTTTTGGTCTTTACTCAAAGGTCACCTGCTCAGTAAGGCTTTGTCCTCTACCTGACAGAAAAGAAATCAGCCTGTCCCC
The DNA here is from genome assembly GCF_024711535.1 of Dipodomys merriami. NCBI lineage: Eukaryota > Metazoa > Chordata > Mammalia > Rodentia > Heteromyidae > Dipodomys > Dipodomys merriami. Next base: position 855,507 of record NW_027205004.1, on the reverse strand, counting down.
TCCCAGATCCTCACACAGCCATTATTTCAAGTTTCTTACAATCTGTTTCTCTATCAGCTCACTGTCTTTTCTCTCCCTTCTTACAAGGTTAAAGGTTTGTTCCATTTACTGCTGTATCCCAGCACCAGAACAGTGCATGGGGAATAGAACAGACTCAGTAACTATGAATGAATGAATAAATGAATGAATGAATATGTTCAAAAATAGGTTTAGGGGCTGGGAAGGTGGCTCAGTGGTAAAGCGCTTGCCTTGCATGCTTGAGGCCCTGGGTTCGATTCCTCAGCACCCATAAGCAAAAAACAATCCGGAAGTGGTGATGTGGCTCAAGTGGTAGAGAGCTAGCCTTGAGCTGAAGAGCTGAGGAGCAGCGCCCAGGCTCAGAGTCCAGGCCTACGACCGGACCCAAAATTAAAAAAAAAAAAAAAAAATAGGTTTAGCTGTCGACTTGCTACAAGGTCATACAGTTAAATGTGGTACCAATAGAAGGATGCATCATTGATGCCCTTAAGTTTTCTGCCTTGGCAGATTGTTTTGCAAGAATCATACATACATATGTGGGACAGTGTGTTACTTCAGTTCATGTATACAATACACTGATGATGAGATCAGAATAGTGTATCTATCACCTTAGGTGCACATTAATTTTTTTAATGAAAATGATTAAAATCCTCTCTACTGGCAATTTAAAACACTTCTTACTTATTAGAAACCCTACATTAAAAGGCATTACTCCTTCCTATTGCATCCCTGCACTTGATCACTTTCTCCTCTCTACATTTCCGTCTCTCACACTCTTCCCAGCCTCTGGTAACCTTATGATTCTATTCTCTACTTTTTAGATCAACTTTTAGTTTCCACATGTGAATGAGAGCAGGTGCTCTTTGTCTTTATGTCTTTATTTAACAAAACATCCATCAGTTCCATCCATGTTGCAGCAAATGACAAGATTTTATCCTTTTTATGGCTGAGTAATATTCTGTTATGCATATAAATCCCATCTATCCATTGATGAATGGTTTATCTTGGCCATTGTAAATAGTACTACAATACACACATGAATATAGAAGTCTCTTCCAACACTGGTTTCCATCCCTTTGGATGCATACCCAGTAGAGATATTGGTGGCTCACATGGTAATTTTATTTCTGGTGGGTTTTTTTGTTTGCTTGTTTGTTTTGTCTGTTGTGAGGCTTGAACTCAGGGCCTGGATATTATCCCTGAGCAATTTTTCTCAAGGCCAGAACTCTACCACTTTGAGCCACAGCGCCACTTGCAGTTTTATGATGGTAAGTTGATAAAAGTCTCACAAGCTGGGCACTGTTGGGTCTCACCTGTAATTCTAGCTACTCAGGAGGCTGAGATCTGAGGATGGCGGTTCAAAGCCAGCCCAGGAAGAAAAGTCCATGAAACTCTTATTTCCAATAAACTACCAGAAAACCAGAAGGGGCACTGTGGCTCAAGTGGTCGAGTGCTTGCCTTAAGCTGAAGAGCTCAGAGACTGTGCCCACACCCAGAGTTCAAGCACCACAACCAAAAAAAAAAAAAAAAAAAGTTTCATAGGCTTTTCTGCCCAGGCTGGCTTCAAACTGTAATCCTCAGCTCTTAGCTTCCTGAGTAGCTAGGATTACAGATGTGAACCACCCATATCTGGCTTATTTCTGCTGTTTTGAAGAACTTCCATGCTGTTTTATACCATAGTTGTATGCTAGTCCTGGAGCTTAAACTCAGGGCCTGAGCACTATCCCTGAGCTTATTTGCTCAAGGTTAGTGCTCTACCACTTGAGCCATAACTCCATTTCTGGCCTTTTGGTGGTTAATTGGAGATGAGAGTTTCACGGGTTTTCATGCCCAAGCTGGCTTCAAACCTTGATCCTCAAATCTCAGCCTCCTGAATAGCTAGGATTACAGGTGAGAGCCACCAACACTTGGGCCTAACTTACATTTTCATCAAGAGCTCCTCTTTGTACAAGAACTTGTCCATATCTCATTGGTACTTGTTATTATTATTGAAATACTGGGGTTTGAACTCAGGACCTTTACTTGGCTAGGCAGGCAAGGTTCTACTTGAACCATGCACCCAGGCTTTTTGCTTGAGTTATTTTTCGAATAGGGTCCAGCACACCTAGACTGCAATCTTCCTATTTATACTGCCTGTGTAGCTAAGATGACAGGTGTGTGCTACCACACCCAACTTTTATCGGTTGAGATGTGTCTTGTGAGTTTTTCCCCCTGAGCCTGCCAGGAAGTACAATACTACTGATTTCAACCTCCTGAGTAGTTGGGATTACAAGCTTCAGCTATCACACTCAGCTGGTATTGTTTGGGACTTTGTGGTCATTTTGTTTTGGGTTTTTGTCTTCTTTATATTAGCCATTCTAACTGGGGTGAGGTGATATCTCATTATGGTTTTAGTTTACATTTCCCTGGTGATTCATGATATTGACTTGCTTTTGAGACAGGATCTCACTAAATAGCCTTACACTAGACTGGCAATCACTATTCTCCCAAATGCTGGGATTTGAAGCATGCATCACTATGCCCAATTGTTGAGCTTTTTTTTCATACGCTTATTGGCCATTTTGAGTATTGACTAGACAGCTCATTTACTGCCCCCCTTTTGTTTCATGTCAGTTCTGGGGCTTGAATTCAGAGCCAGGGCACTGTCCCTGAGCTCCTTTTGCTCAAGACTAGTGCTCTACCACTTGAGCCACAGCTTCATTTCAAGCTTTTTTGGTAGTTAATTAGAGATAAGAGTCTCACAGACTTTCTTGCCTGGGCTGGCTTGGAACTGCTATCCTCAGATCTCAGCCTCCTGAGTAGCTAGGATTGCAGGTGTGGCCCACTCGTTCATGGCTTCACCCATTGTTTAATTGCATTACTTGGGGGTTTGCCATTGAATCCATTATATATAGCGAAACAGTGTCACATAATTTACAAATATTTATTATTATGTTGTACGTTGTCTTTTCCTCTTTTACCTATCTCCTTTGCTGTACTAAAACTTTTTAAATTCATGGTTTTGCCTGTGTGTTTAAAGTGACATCTAAAAACTCTGCCCAGGCCAACTTGAAGTGGCTCTCTTATATTTTTTATCTAGCAGCTTCAGGTTTACATTTTAAGTCTTTGATCCACTTTTAGTTGATTTTTGTATACAGTAAGAGCTTGTAGTCTATTTTTTCCCCTGTCTGGGGATATACAATTTGCCCTAGACCATTTATTGAAGAGACCCTTCATTGTATTTATAAACTGCCTCGTTAAATGGCAATAGTCTTTGTACAGCTACTTAAAGATAAAGAAAAAAAGAGACTACTCTTTTTTCAGTGTATGTTTCAGAGCCTTTGTTGAAGATCAATTGGCTGTACGTGTGTGGATCTATTTCTGGATTTTCTATTTTGTTCTGTTGGCCTCTGTGTTAGATTTTCTTTTTGCCTATTTTTTTCCTCTCCCAGAACTAGGGTTTGAACTCAGGGCAAGCTCTTACTGGGCAATCACTAGAACAGCTGAGCCTCATCCCACCCCACCCTTGCTTTAGTTATCTAGAAAGGGTTTTTATCCTTTTTTCCAGGTACCAGCCTCAGATCAAGATCCTCCCACTTCTACATAGCTGGAATTACAGGGTGCAACAGTTTGTTCTTGAAACAGGGTCTGGGGGGCAGGAAGGGTGCAGACTGGTCTCAATCTTCTATCATCCTATCTCTGCCTCCTAAGTAGCATGAGTCACCATACCTGGCTGAGTCCATTTTTATATCAATACCATACTGTTTGGGTTACTATTACTTTGGAGTATATCTTGAACTCCGTTATGCCTCTAGCTTTGTTCCTTTTGCTCAAGATCCCTTAGGCTCTTTGGAATCTTTGGTGGTTTTATACAGATTTTTGGAGAGGCTTTCTGATTTTTGTGAAGAGTGTCATTTTGACCCTTGGTTTTACATAGTGACATAGAAGGATCTGGTGGGCATGCAAAGCAGATACTGCATTGAACTTGGGTCCAATGGGCCTGGGATAAACATGATCAGCTAAGGTAGGCTGTCCAAAAGGACTATGAGGTTCAAAGGTCATGAGGTAAGTAGAGGAAAGGAGATGGGGAATGTAGTTAGTTCATATAGGGATAGAGGAAGTCATGGAATTAGATGAGAGAGAAGAGAATCAAGATGCACCTTGGGAAAGAGGAGGCTAGTCCAAAAGGAAGTAGCCAAGAAGAGCTCTAAGAAGGGATGCAGGTCCTATTCAATGCTACTGAGAGACCAGGCAAACAAGGTGAGAACTGGAAGGCTTGGTGATTGAGGACCACAAGGACCACAGTGAAAACAGCAACATGTGAGTGTCCAGGTCCATGGGAGGGTAAAGAAGGTTGCCACTCTTTCTTCAACAAGGATCCGGGCAACAGTGCTGAAAATAGACTGGACAAGAAGATTCCAATCCATTGGAAGAAGGAAGGAGGAAAAGAAGAAGGAGGATCCAAAAGTGGGTGAAGGAGATTCTGGGAATGGACAAAAGTCGCTGGCCTAAAGGCACAAACTCACCCAGAATATAGCAGTCTCTTTTTATACATGGCAGATACATTCTAAGAATCTCAGTGGACACCTGAAACCACAGATTGTACCAACTCCTATGGTTTTACTCACATATATATATATATATATATATATATATATACACACACACACATACATATATATGGAGACATTATTAAGCAAATGCACATAGACACTGCAATACCATGGCATTTGATCTGATAATTGAGTTGCCAACTAAGAGACTAATGTGTGGGTGGTGTACACAGTGTAGATACATTGGACACAGGGATGTTCACAGTCCAGGTAGGACGGAGAGGGTATTATGAGAATTCATCCTGGGACTCAGAAGAGTGTGCACTTTTAAACCTTTGTTAGTTTGCTTTCTTGACACAGAGTCACATTCCATGGTTCAGCGTGGCTTCCAACTCATGATCCTCCAGCCTCAGCCTTCTGAGTGCTGGGATTACAGGTCTGTACTACCATGCCTAGCTAATTTTAAACTTGATAATTGTTTTTTGTTCGTGATGGGGCTTGAACTCAGGGCCTGCACACTGTCCTGAGCTCTTTTGCTCAAGGCTAGCACTCTACCACATTTAGCCACCGTACCACTTCCAGTTTTCTGGTGGTTAATTGGAGATAAGAGTCTCACAGACTTTCCTACCTGGGCTGGCTTGGAACCAGGATCCTCAGATCTCAGCCTCCTGAATAGCTAGGATTACAGGCATGTGCCACTGGTGCCTGGTATGAATTTTTTTTAATGATTGGGCTTTTCCATTAACTATTTTGGATTATGCTTGATCACTGATAACTGAAACAACAGAAAGCAAAAGTATGGACCAAGGAGTAGTACTGGATTTTTTTTCTCTGCTTTGTTCCAACCTTTCCAGCTGTAAGACATGATGGGCAGGTGCTGGTGGCTCATGCTACTCAGGAGGCTGAGATCTAAGGGTTGCAGTTCAAAGCCAGCCCAGGCAGAAAAGTCTCTGGGAGACTCTTATCTCCAATTAACCACTCAAAAAACCAGTAATGGTCCTGTGGTTCAAGTGGTAGAGTGCTAGCCTTGAGCACAAAGAGGCTCAAGGATAGTGTCAAGGTCCTGAGTTCAAGCCCCATAACCAACAACAACCACAAAGACATGGCAAAAGCAGAAGAGGAGGTGAGCACAGAGCACATCTCGATTCTTTGTGCTTGCCCCAACTTTGAGCTTATCCTAGCTCTCCAGAGAAGCTTAAAAATGATGACTCCGGAACCAAGAGAGCTCAGCGTGTTCCTGGATGCAGAAGGGAGTCTTGGTTTTCATCCTGTCTTCCAGATTGGCACTCATTACAGCCTGTGGCAGATGCCATTGTCCAGAGACATAATAGCCCATCCCACTTGCTCTTGTGCAATGGGCAAGATCCTCATGGAGAAGTGCAGTCTGTCCCATGGCCCTGAACCAAAAGGCCTCTGCCACCAGGTCAGCTGGTAAAGCCCACTATAAATGCTAAACATGTGGTTTCTTCTCCTTAGGGAAAAGAATGCCTTTGAGGAACCAAACTACATGGAACAATCCTGGTTATCCTCAACACATCACATAGATAGGCCCACAGGAAGAGAAATGGGGAGGCCCCAGTTCCGGTCTCAGATGAGCACCCAGCTAACACAGAGGTCACAGCACTATTGATCATGGTATCCCTCATTCTCCAAGCGTTCCCCAAGGCCTTGCCCTCCCATCCCTATTGGTAATTCTGTGGAAAGTCAAAGTGTGTACCCCCTACTTCTCCCTTCTAGGGCCCAGAGGAAGTGATGAACACTGATTCCACGAGAGGACTCTAATCATGGCTGACGCAAGTCACCTGCCCAGAAACCAACCCCCCCACCTGCCCCACCCAGGAAACATGGAAAACCCAGAGGCCATTTAGGCCAGCTGCACTCCAGGAAGAAAGCAGGCAGGCTGCCCAGAATTACACAAAGTGGACTTTGGGCTCATTGCCCAAGTTGGACTAACACCCTCACCTTCTTAGAAAGGGCATTCCGTCGAACCAAGGCCACAACCTGTCACGCAAGAAAAGCCAGATGTTAGCAGAACAGGACGGATAGGGTAGAAGGGGCCCTGTCAGGCCTGTGAGAGGAGAGACTCTCACTGAGGGAGAGCATCATGAACTTCCACACTGTGACAACCCAGCTGCTTCCATAGGAGAAGCACTCAGGCACATCTTCCTCTCCTCCCATCTCCCAGCTAGCCTTTGACAGTGGAGCTAGAAGAGAGTAGGAGAGCACAACACAGTGGAGCCCCTGAAAGCAAAACCAAGATAAGAAAAAAAAAAGGTTCCATATCCAGTATTCATGTTAAGCTATATGTAATACGCTCCTGGGGGCATTTAAGACAGGATTTAATTTGTTATTTAAATAGCTTTATTCTCAGCTACCCATTCTTTCAATAAATATTTATGGAACACCTTATTGCTAAGCACTATAAGAAAAAAGCGTATTTTCATAAATATATGCATGGCTGAATATGCAAAAGATATCTCTAGAATATGGTTCTCAACCAGTTCCCAACATCCCAAGGGACATTTGTCGATATCTACAGACATTTTCAGCTGTCATGGATCGGGGATGGGGAGGAGTATGACTGGGATCTGGTAGGGAGGGGCCATGGTTTCTACACATGAAGCTTGCACAGGAAGCCAACACCAAGAATCCTGTGGTCCAAGAGTCAGCTATGCTGTGATTTCAGAACTGAGTCCAGAAGAATCTCCAAGGAACAGGCGATCAATAGTTTTTTCTGGCAGGTGGGACCAGGAGATGTAACTCATCAAGACCTTTATTTTTCCTGTATGCCCTTCGAAACCATTTTGTACTGCATTTCTCACTCAATGTATGTGAGTCTGTGTGATACTGGGGCTTAAACTTAATGTATATGAGTCTGCGGGTCTGTATGTGTCTGTGTTTCTATATGTCTGTATGTATGCTGTGCTGATCCTGAGCCTTGAAGTCAGGGCCTAGGCACTGTCCCTTAGATTTTTTTCTCCTCAAGTTTGGCACTCTACCATTTGAACCACAGCTCTACTTCCAGTTTTCTAGTGGTTAATTGGAGATAAGTGTCTCATGGACTTTCCTACCTGACCTGGCTTCCAACCACGATCGTTAGGTCTCAGCCTGCTGAGTAATTAGGTGTGAGCAGCTAGTTGTGCTTTTTTTTCTCTTTAAGGATAACCAAGACTTAACAGTGTCATAATCAGTGAGGGCCTTTCTCTTGGTTGTTAGAGAAAGAAGTGTCAAGAAGAGCCTACCAGCTCACCTGGCCTCCAGTGTGTGACTCCAGCTACGATTCCTCTAGACCTTAGTTTCTCAAACTATACCAGCGACCTCAAAAACAAGACTGTTCTTTCTGTTGGAGGAAGAGGCTCTTACGTACCACCCTGCTTTTTTCCCTTAGACATTCTCTTCCCAGGTGTCACTGCCAGAAACATCCTCAGACATGTGCAACTGTCCTGTGGGAAGGAAGGTCATCCCTGATTGGGAGCTAGTGCTCTAGATCTACCTGTGAAGAAATCCCCTTCCACACACTTCAGACTTGTGGCCCATCCAGGTCCTCCACCTGGCACCTAAACACACCAAATGACTGTCATGTGCCCAAGAATTGAGGCTATTGAGTGAGGCCAGTACATCTGATATTGGAGTGGGGTGAGGGCAGCCAAGCCTCTGGCAGAGAATGTGGCTCATAGAGCCTTGAGTACAGACATGAGGCCAGCGCACCCCTAAGCCATCTGTCCATGTCACAGAGAACGAAATGGATCAGACGGGTAATGTGTTAGCAAATGATGAGACGCTTAACAGCTATTCTTGTAGCGTCCCAGGACACCATTGGAGATGGCTATTACTACTACTACTACTACTACTACTACTACTACGTACTACTACTCTTGCTGGTCCTGGAGCTTGAACTCAGGGTCTGGATGCTGTCCCTGTGCTTCTTTTGCTCAAAGTGAGCACTGTAACACTTGAGCCACAGCTCCACTTCCAGATTTTTAATGGTTAATTGGAGATAAGAGCCTTGCAGACTTTCCTACCTGGTATGGCTTCGAACCATGAGTGGCTAGAATTACAGGTCTGATCCACCAGCGCCCAGTGACTTTCCTACTACTCTTTATCCATTCCTCTGTTCCTTGGGCCTCTGAGTCTCCTGGAACCACTTTCTAGAAGCTGGTCACCTAAGAAGACACCAGACTAGCATCCTCTTTGATGCATATGTCTTGACCTTCAGGAAATTTTCAGTATGGCACTCATGCCAATGGGAATTGGCTTGCTATGACCACAGGGGGGTGTCTCCTTGGGTTGAGGACATGCCCAGGGCTATGGCCATTCTGTAGCCAGAGGCAGCCAGAGCCTGGGAAGTCCTATTAGTTAAAAAAAATGTCTACAAATGAGGGCAGCAGGTGGGAAGGAGATGAGAACTTCAACCCACTTTGTTTCAGTTCCTTGAGACAGGCAAGTCTGAGAGAAGGCAATTAAGTCAGCACAGATAATGGGCACCTGCTTTCCTCCTGGTACAAAAATCTAGATTGTAAAGGACTCAGATTGCTTCATTGTAACTTCATTCTGCTGTGTGATCCCAGAAAGATTACTTTACATCTTTGAGCCTGAGTGGTTACCACAATAAAACAAAGACAGTAGCAGTGACCTCTTTCTAGTGTCTTTAACTCAGTGGAGAGAAGCCTGCCCAGTTGGAAGCACAGAGACCAGCACACATTGTAACTCTGTGTTGTGTTACATAATTCCTATTGAGCTTTTGTTATAAATCGCAAACACAAAAATAATAAATATCTTATCATGGTTCATGGAACTCCACATCAATTTTCACAAATTCCAGTTTGGAAGCAAAAACATTGGAAAACTAATAACTTTCTGATCATTTGTATTATACCACCCTCCTTCCTGTGTCCCCCCAAACTGGAAAATAAAAGTTATCTTTTTCCCCTCAGTCCTGGGGCTTGAACTCAGGGCCTGAGTGCTGTCCCCAAGCCTCTTTGTGCTCAAGGCTAGTGCTCTACCACTTGAGTCACAGTGCCATTTCTGGCTTTTTCTGAATAGTTCATGGATTTTTCTGACCAGGCTGACTTTGAACCATAATCTTCAGAGTCACCAGCACCCAGCAATTAAAGGATCTTTATTTTTTTTGGAGGGGGGGGTCTGGCCGTGGGGCCTGAACTCTGGGCCTGGGCGCTGTCCCTCAGCTCTTCAGCTCAAGGCTAGCACTCTACCACTTGAGCCACAGCGCCACTTCCGGCTTTTTTTCTTTTTGCTTATGTGGTGCTGGGGAATCGAACTCAGGGCCTCAGGCATGCAAGGCAAGCGCTCTACCACTGAGCTACCTTCCCAGCCCCTTAAAGGATCTTTAAAAACAAGTACAATATCTTTCATTCCAGTACTCAGGAGGCAGAGGATAATTGCCATTTTGAGGCCACCCAGGGAAAGTTATCCAAACCCCACCTGAAAAACAAAGTAAAAATAGAAAAGAGTTGTGGACATGGTTCAAGTGTTTGGCTTGCAAGCACAGGCTCTGGGTTCAATCCCTAGTACTGAAAAGAAAAGGGTGGTAGTGGTGGTTTAATTTTAGTTTGTAAAGAACAAAATGTAATTTTATTAGTATTATTAAGGTTACACAGAGGAGTTATCATTTCATAAGTCAGATGATGAGTACAATTCTTTTTAGACAGTGTCACTCCTTCCTTTGCTTTCCCCCGGTTTCAAGGTAAGCGGGCTTTTTTTAAAAACAAATTTTAATGGTGTTTAGTGCATCTGAATAGTTAAGATGTGGTTACTCTGTTCTTGGGTTTGGCTGTCTTCCAGCTGTGGTGTTTTTCTCATTGATCAGAGAGAAATCCCCAAGGTCTGGCAAAGGAAGCTTTTAATTGCTCTGGATGGACCAATTTTTGGCTTAGCTGCTCAAGCATACGAGGGAGAGAAAGAAGAGAGAGAAAGAGAGAATCATTTGAGATTGCTTTAAGACAAATATAGTCATCCATCCCTTACCTGAGCAGATCTCCAGAAATTCCCTAGCCTCACTTCCACAAGCATTAAGGAATAAAATACAAAGTAGTGCCTCAATTTTCCTGATCTTTACCAAAATATAATAAGAGTGATCTTATCGCTGTTACCTGGTTATACATTGGATTTCTCTAGAAGCAGGCTAAGACCAAGATTCCAGTCCATCCTCTTTCTCCTCTTATTTTTTGGTCAGTCATGAGGTTTGAACTCTGGGCCTGGACGCTGTCCCTCAGCTCTTCAGCTCAAGGCTAGCACTTGAGCCACAGTGCCACATCCAGCTTTTCTGCTTATGTGGTGCTAAGGAATGGAACCCAGGGCCTCATGCATGCAAGACAAGCACTCTACCACTGAGCTATCTTCCCAGCCTCCATCCTCTTTCTCTAGAGCAAATCCTGGAAGCACCAGGAGAGAGCCAGAGAAGAATTTCTGAAGCCAGGAGAGGACTATGGGATTGCACAAGTTAGCACTGGGGCAAATGGAGCCTCACCTCCCTGGGGCCCTCTGGGAGCCAGTGCTGCTGGACAGACGCATCCAAACCCTTCCACCAAGGGACACGATACTGAGAAAATTGTAGCACAAATCCATCAGCCATTGGTTGAGGATTGTCACTAGGGTATCTCATGTCCAGCCATCTCAATGCAGGCATGTAGTCATAGTCCCTAGCCACTGGGAATCGTGCCATCTAAGAGACACCAACATGTGTTACAGGGCCCAAATATAAGACAACTCCCAAATGAGGCAATCCCCTGTGTCTTCACATCAAAGTCAAAGGATTTATTAACTAATGGCATACAGGACCCTTTTTTTTTTTTTTTTTTGCCAGTACTGGCACTTGAACTCATGGCCTGGCTATTACCCCTGAGCTTCTTTTTCCCAAGGCTAGCACCCTACCACTTGAGCCACAGCACCACTTCTGGCTTTTTCTGTTTTATGTGGTACTGAGCAATGGAATGCAGGGTTTCATGCATGCTAGGCAAGCACTCTACCACTAAGCCATATTCCCAGCCCTGGACCTTTAAATAAAAAGTGGATGAAATAGTTAAGTATTTATAACTTTTATCACTTGCCACATTGTAATCATGTGGTGTGTAATGTCATATTAATGTAGAAGTTACTTTCTTCCCTTCCATACTATGATTCAATTTTATTCCATCTCTTTCAGGTCCATAGTTGCTCTGTGGGTCCTGTCTTCATCAAAAACACCTATTTGAGTCTTCTTCCTTTCCCTGAGCACATTTGCTTTCCTCGCCTCTCCGTTCTTGGCAATATAGCATTTTTTTTTTTTTTTGAATCTGAAGGATGCTTTTGCTGGAATTTTTTTATCCCAAGTCTCAAGTACCTATTTGCATAACATTAGGGCAGCTGGCTGCTCATTCTTCAGGGAGGTGCCAAGGCACGTTTTCCATAAAGTAACTGGGATAGCTGGGCTTTCTTAATGTCCTCAAAGGACTTGTCATCCTCTGTGCAACCCCATGATGCCACACCCTCCACAATCCACCTACAACTGGGTTACATTTCCAGACCTTTGTCTCAGTCTGTTTGTGCTACTGCAACCCATACCACCACCAACCAGGAACTAGTCAAAACTAGTTACTCTCCTCCCTCGGATCATCTCTTCCTTTCCTCTTCCATTTTCCTACTTCAGAGCCATCGTGCTGCAGACTGGGTCACTCTGGAGTTTGGAGAGGATGCCTGGGTGGAGAATGAGCTGGAAGATTGGCATTCTGGTCTTGCTTTTCTAAGGCACCTCCTTCAACCACAAGGACCAGCCCTAAGAGGAAGATGACAAGCTCGGTCTACCAGGAACCCCCCATTCACCCTACCAGAAACCACTCGAGCCTGTGTGCGAGCCTCATTTCCCCCTCGCCCAGTGTGGGGAAGGTGGATGAAGGTGGGTTGTATTTAATTTCTGCGCCCCCCCCCAGGCTCCCTGGCTTCCAGAAGTCAGGGTTTGTGAGAGAAGAGGAAGAAGAAGCAGGAGGGAGAGAATGTCAACAGCCCCAGAGAAGGGAAAACAGGAGCCCTTCTTCCCCCCAAAACCTCTGAGAAGGGACACAATCAAGCCACAGGCTGCTGAATTCCCCAGAGCAAGTGGAGACCTCCCAGGGGATGTAGGTGGGGCTCTAAGGCTCCCGTGAAGGTTGCCCTAGGCCTTGAGCTCACACTTCTCCACAACTGTGATTGTCTCAGGGCAGAGTTTGAATGGTACAAACAGATTCTTAGAAAACTATGAATCCGGGCTCCTGCAGTCAGCACTCACACATCTGAAAAGATGTCTGTGGCTATGGCTGCTGGGAAACAGCCTGGAAGCCAGTGTGCCTTGAGATACTCTGTTTCTTATTAGCTGGTAGCTGCTCCCCCACTCCCCCAACCCATCCCCACCCCCTCCCACTGTGACAATGACCAGATTTGGGTTCATGGGCATGCCTCATTTCATGAACATTTGTTGGACAATCCCCTAGACTGTACCATGAGACTGTGGTTGTCTACAGGCCATACAGACCAGACAGCTCCCGCAGCCAAGGGCTGTCAAAAGGAAAATGACAGGATTGCTCCATATGGCTTCCGTGGCCCTGGCCAGCCCACACATTCTCAGATGCCATGTTTTCCCTGGCCTGCTTACAGTGTTGCCATTAGGTCTAATAGTCTGGGCCCCTTAGTGATCCCATTATGATTATTGTTGTTATTATTATTGATTGTTATAATCAGAAGTAGTTGTAGTAGAAAACAGGAGCTCACTATGTAGCCCAGACTGGCCTTGAACTTGTGATCCTCCTGCCTCCACCTCCTAAATGCTAAGATTAGAGGCATGTGCCACCCCACCTAGCCTGATCCTTTCATTATCTAAACAAGGAATAGGTGTCCTTTGTGGCCATAGTACTTATAGAACTCTTAGTTCTTTGAGAAACAAAGAACTCTAGAGGGCTGGGGATATAGCTGAACTGTCTAGTATGAACAGGCTCTGAGTTTGATCCCTATTACCAGGAAAATAGAAAATAAAAGTAGTAGACAGTTGTCACTTTGGGGCAACTTCTTTCCTATTTGGTGGGATATACCAACGTGTGGATCTTAGTAGAGCTAGGGTCTCCACCTTCTCTTCCCAGGGGTCAGGAGAAGAACACCCATAGGCCCAGAGTATTGAATAAATTTGCCCCAGATTACAAATCTTAACAAGAGATTTAAAACAAGCAAATAGCAACAACAACAACAAACATTTGTTGTTATAGTAGCAGCAACTAGTGGCTCAGACATCAGCCATGTCTGAAAATGGCTATATCCAGCAACAGCTAAGTCTAGAGTGATTTTCAAGCCAGCCAATTGGCTGGAATCCCTGCCGCCAAGTCACTGGGCTCTCTAATCCACTTCCTAAGTCTAAAACTTTGGGCTTTCTGTAGATTCAGCAAGCTTTCCAATCAGCTCCCAGTAGATTCTTTTCCTTGCCTTGCCTTGCCTTGTGTCTCTTCTCTCCTCTTCTCCCCTCCCCTACTCTCCCCTTCCCTTCCCTTTCTTTCTATTTTCTCATTTGCTTAAAGTTAGCAATAGCTGGTTTCTGTTGCTTGCCTCCCTTAACAGTGATATAGCATATCATACCAAACCTGTATTTTCTTTTCTTTTTTTTTAATTCAGGAGTTAAATTATTCTAATGAGTAAGTTTGGGGAGACATAAATGCTCATCAAAGAATATAAATAAAGGGTAAATGCTCATCAAAAATATGAAGTTTTTACACTCAGCTCATTAACTAATGAGGAAGCACATTACGATATTCTAATTGGGTGAAAGGAGAATCTCAACAGCCACCAAGATATGGACTTATGGTGTGATGCAGAGTAATCATTGGAGCTCACTGGACACAGTTAATTGGCATGGTGATAAACACAAATCATTTGCACATTTACTCTTCTTCTGACTTACAGAGTTATAGAAAACCACAGAAGACAGAGAGCCTGAGACTGGATATTCAGTGGCCATCACTTTTTTCCTGCCTGTTTAAAAGCCTTCCACTGGTTTTTGTTTTTGTTTTTGTTTTTTACCTATAGTATAGGAGATAACCAAGTGAACAAGACAGTGTAGCTGGGCTCTGGAGACCTTATCCCTGCCAGACTGGAATCATGGACAGGTGGGAGGAACTAGAGTTGAGCTGGGGATTTTCAGATTTTCAGTCAGGGAGAGTGTCCTGGTGAAGGGCTTATGAGCAGGGCACTGAGGAAGCAGGAACCTGGTACATCTTGTTGGCAGAGGTACATACTGTTGCCAGATCTGGGGCCTGAACTCAAGGCCTAGGCACTGTCTCTGAGCTTCTTTTTGCTCAAGGATAGCACTCTACCACTTGAGCCACAGCATCACTTCTGGCTTTTTCTGTGTATGTGGTACTGAGGAATTGAACCCAGGGCTTCATGCATGCTAGACAAGCACTCTACCACTAAGCCACATTCCTAGCCCCCTGAGCTAGTTAAGTAGCAGGTCACGGGGGCCAAAGTTCAGTGCAGAGCTGGTTCCAGAAGCTGCTTACATAGCTTGAATGTTCACTGTGCATCTACTAGGTACACACTCAAGCTGTGAAGCGCTGGCGTTACAACTGTCACCTCTGCCTGGCCCTTGAGGGACCCACTCAGAGATGGCTCTAAGCAGCCCTTCTGCTTTGACTGCACCTGGAAGGGTGGCTGTGGCAGATAAGCAGGTCACCCCAGGTAGCCAGCAGGTGGCCAGTACACACAGGTGTCAGAAAGGAAAGGGACACCCCTGCTGGGACACTCTCTTGGGGTGGTGGACGCCAATGCGACAAGCATTTAACTCTTATCTTTATATTTTAAAAATATACCCTGTTGGGCTGGCAAGTCCGCTTAGACTAAAAGCAGAGGTAGCCCCGCCATCGAGCCCTAGTCAACACGCTGGGACCAGGGAGCCACGAAGCTGGAGAAGGATGCCACTTTGTCATTGCAGAAGCTGCCTTCCCTCTGCCATCCCACTCCTGTTTGCTTCTCATTCGCTGTCGACGTGAGGCTAGCGGCTCTGCGGTCTGCAGGGCATTGATGTAGCCAGCCCAGTCCCGCCTCCCGACCTGGTCTTCTCCTCCCCAGCCAGCTTATCTTCACCATAACTCCTACTCTGGGCTGCTCTCCCCTCTTCCACCTGCTCAACAGGTTCTCCCTCCTTTCCCCTGGCCCTCAGAGGCCACAAGCCCCCTGCAAGCCCCACCCCTCCCTTCTTCCCTCCCTTCTTCCCTCCCTCCTACTTTCCTCCCTCCTTTCCTGCCTGCCTTCCTTTTACTTTCTTTCTTTTCTTGTGTGCCCCTCTCCCCCTTTTCCTTCCCCCAACCCACTCCTCAAGTTCCTTAGGCCTTATCCCTTTAAACCCCTCAGAAGCCTCTAAAGAGCCCTTTAGAGTCTAGAAGTATTGAGAAGATTTGGATTCAAATCTCTCATGCACTGCTCCCAATTTTGAGACTTTGGGCAACTGACTTAATGCCTCTGACCCTCTCTCAGTTAATATTACCAGTACCCATCACCTAGATTGCTACAAGGATGAAATAACATAGGTCAGGAAAGGGCTAAAGATAGGTAAAGGGCTAGGCTGGTCCACATTAGGATAAAAGACCAATTCAGAATTGAAGATTTACTTCCCAAGGAGATTCATGGTTGGCAAAGAAAGAGTGTGTTTCCAGGAACAGGGACTAAGATGTTGTTTTAGAATAGGGACAAAGGAGCAGGAGGCTAGAGGGCCTATTCTGTCTCTTCTATATACCTCAAAGGCAGTCCAATTTTGCATCTGTGTGTGTATGTGAGTATGTGTGTACATGTGTGTGTGTAGGTACTGAGGCTTAAACTCAGAGGGTGGACACTGATCTTTAGGTTTTTCTCACTCAAAATTGGCACTCTACCACTTGACCCATCCCTCCACTTCTGGCTTTTAGGTAGTTAAGTAGAGGTAAGATTCTCAAGGACTTTCCTGCCCAAGCTGGCTTCAAATTGGGATCTTCAGATCTCAGCTTCCTGAGTAGCTAGGATTACATCAGCCACAGGCACCAGGTTCTGGTAATTTTTTAGAAATTAGGTATATGGGGCTCGGAAGGTGGCTCAGTGGTAGAGTGCTTGCCTTGCATGCATGAGGCCCTGGGTTTGATTCCTCAGCACCACAAAAGCAGAAAAAGCCGGAAGTGGTGCTATGGCTCAAGTGGTAGAGCGCTAGCCTTGAGCTGAAGAGCTGAGGGACAGCGTCTAGGCTCGGAGTTCAAGCCCCACAACCAGAAAAATAAATAAATAAAATTATATATACATATATATGTATATATGTATACATATATATATATAGAGAGAGAGAGAGAGAGAGAGAGAGAGAAAGAGAGAGAGAGAGAGAGAGAGAGAGAGAGAGAGAGAGCACTATTTGTATATAGGTGCTGTGGGGGCCCCAGCCTCCTGCCGATCAAGATATTCAGTGGCAGAAGGAGTCATGAAGAGAAATGTCACCTGGCAACAGGCAGAAGGCAATGGGGAAGAGCCTAGACAGCACAAATCAGCTCTACAGAGTGGGGCAGCTAGGAAACCTGGTTACAAAAAGCGCCCTTCTTGCTAGCTTTGGGACTTGGTGGCCCCCTTAGCTCTCAAGGGGAGCTGGCAGAATCCCCAAGCCTATATAGCTGATGAAGAAGCTGAGGCCTTGAGCAGGGGGCTTCTGCTCTCCAGGAGGAGACTTCACAGAAGGGAAGGGATGCATTCCCAGCCCTTTCTGCTTCCAAACTTGGCAGGAGTTGGCAGGGAAGACAAAGAAGAGAGAGGAGGAGCCGGCAGGCAGATAAATAAGGTTGGCTTGCCCGGGGCCTGGCGCAATGTCTGGACTTCATCCTGCGTGGGCGAGAGGAGCAGACAGCAGTGTACACATCCCCACATGGCTCTCCACAGCTGCAAGGCCAGATTTTGTCCTTAGAATTTCCAGAACCGTCCTGAAACAGGCCTCTGTACGATGTGGGGCTTAATGTGCAGTGATGTAAAAGCAGCCTGTTGAGGAAGAGAAGGGCTGATCTCTGTACTGTCCATGGAGGACCAAGGGACACTACACAAGCCAGGTCTTCAGGTAGGATTCTCACAAACACTAGTCCCTCCATCCTTAGACTCGACCTTGACAGCAAGCAGGACAGAAACACATGCATCCTATCCGCTTGGCTGAGAGAATAGAGACCCACAGCCCTGCACAGAGATACCTCAGAGGTTCTTAGAGGATGGGGCTTCAATGCTGCATAGGGCAACAGGGGGCCAGCAGGGCCAGCACTCTCCTGGTCACTCAGCCCCCACTCAGGAGATCCTTCACAGGAATAAGGGCAGATGGAGGCAGGAGGACCAAATGAAAACACATGACTTCCGGTTCCATCTGAGTGACAGGCAAAGCACAAATCATTTTTACTAGAAGAAAGTGGTACGTGGTTGACCCTCTTATCCAAGGCTTTGGTTTCAGTTAACCTCTGTCAACCATGGTCTGAAAATATGACATGGAAAATTTCAGATATAAACAACTCATAAATTGTGCATCACTCTGAAAAGGGTAAAAAATATCTTCAATCTCTCCCTTCCTCTCTCCTCCCTCCCTCCCTCCTTCTCTTCCTCCCTCCCTCCCTTGCAGTACATGAACCACCCCCCTGTCTATCATCTCCATGTGTATCCATATTGCTGAGCTCCTCGTGGCCCTGCTGCTCACTTAGCAGCCATCTTGTTTACCACTTCACCTTCAGGTACTCCAGTCCTTATATTCAAGTAAGTCTTAGGGTAGCCTCAACCAGTGTTCGCGTTTTGCTGACAAAATGTCCATGTTATACACCTCACTCCACTAATCATGGACGGATAAATGATCAAGAAATTGTGGTCTACACAATGGGACATTATTCAGCCTTTAAAATGAAGAAAACCTTGCCATTTGCAACAACATGGAAAAAGCTGAAATATATAATGCTAAGTGAAATAAGAAAGACAAACCCACAGGAACTCCCACATACTTGGAATCTAAAACAGTTGTTGGGCTGGAGGCGTGGCTTAGTACCTGTCTAGCAAGCATGAGGCCAGAGTTCAAACCCTAGTACTTCAGGTTGAACTCAGAAAAGCAGAAACAATGGACATTTGTAGGGACTGATGGAGGAGGGAAATGAATAGTAAGATTCAGTTATGCAGGATGAGTGAATTCTGGAATCCTACCATACCACACAGGGTTTATGTGATTAAAAATACTATACTTCATACTTCACATTTTGCTATCACTTATGCTAACTGCCCCTACCACAAAAGGAAGAAGGAGAAGTAGAAGGAGGAGGAGGAGAAGGAGGAGGAAAAAAGAGGAAAGAAGAGGACAACAGCAAAGCAGGAGGAAATATTGATGTGTATAACATTATTGGTTTCACAGGCATACACATATTTCCAAACACAGTAAGTTGTATCCATTAAACACACAAAGATTGTAAAGAATACCTCAATAAAATGTTTTGTTGTTGTTATTGCTTAAGATTTGCCTGAATATTACAGCACAGTCCTATGATACCAGCACTCTAGAGGCAGAGGTGGAGAGATTGTGAAATGATAACCATGCTGGGCTACATAGAGAGAATAAAGTATTTAAAAATAAAAATAAACAGGGCTGGGGATGTAGCTCAATGCTGAAATGCTTGCCTAGAATGCTCATGACTCTGGGTTTGATCTTCAGCATCTCAAAAAAATTATCTTTTAATTTGGAATGTATTGCATAGCACCTGACTTTTTGGAGCCTTTAGATGCAACTGTTGTAAAATTAGAGTCATAGGTTGGCTGGATCCCCAGGGTTCAAGGCCAACTTTAGCAATGTAGCAAGACTCCATCTAAAATAAACGTGAGCTTCTTATTGGAGCCCAAAGTGGAAGTTACGATATGTAAAACCTTTGCTCTGGATGCAGCAATTTAAAGAGTAATTACAGATTCAGAGAGCAGAAATAATAGTTCAGAACCAGGCCTTGAAGACCCTCAGTATTGGAGGGTCACTTATAGGAGGTGGGAAGCCAAAGAAATTGAGTTCAAAGCCTCCAGGCAGACAGAAAAAGAGATACCCTCCTCCTTCCCTTCCTCCCACCCCCCTTGAAGGCAACAGCAGAGCAAGTTTCTTGAAGGAGGGACAGCTGACCAGGGTGGATATTGCAGGGAACACTGAGCTGATGGGAAGTGGAAAGCAAAGCCAGACTTAGTAGACTAAAGGAGAATGGGAGAGGAGGAAGGGGAACCAGAAACTGTGCTTGTCCTTAATGACATCCTGCAGCCTCAGGTAAACAGGAGCAGCAGCTGCTGGAGGGCTCCAAACAAGTTTCCAATGGGAACTTTTGGGTCAGATCTCTGCCTGGAGGCATAGAGACTATCTCAGCCTCCTGCTCACTTCCAGTGGATGCTTAGGCAAATCAAGTCACAAGGGAAATAGTACAGAAGGGTGTGTTGATGGTATAGAGTAGGGGGGCCAATCAACCATGTGGGTTCACACACGCTGAGCATGAACAGGGAACAAATTACTGATTTCCACACCTTGGTGGATTTTGAAACAGTTATTCAGACTGACAGAGGCAGCTCAGAAGAAAGAACGCCTCCAGGATGAGTCTTTTTTTTTTTTGTCAGTTGAACTCTGGGCCTGGGCACTGTCCCTGCGCTCTTCAGCTCAAGGCAAGTGCTCTTCCGCTTGGCCACAGCGCCACTTCCGGTTTTCTAGTGGTTAATTGGTGATAAGAGTCTCACAGACTTTCCTGCCCAGGCTGGCTTTGAACTGAGATCCTCAGGTCTCAGCCTCCTGAGTAGCTAGGATTATAGGCGTGGGCCACTGGCGCCCAGCCTTGAGTCATTTTTTTCTATGAACTTCTAGAACAGTCAAAATTCACCTGTGAAGAAATAAACCAGAAGAGTGCTTATCTGTGGGGATGTGGTGGAGGTACACTGACTGGGAAGGAGCTTGAGGAAATTTGTGGGTGGTGGTAATGGCTGTGTTGGGTCTGGGCTTGATTTACACAGCTGGCATTTTGGGACACTTAAGATCTGAACACCGCACTGTGTGCAAGAAGCAAGCTAGAAAATCACCTGGAGGGGCTGGGAAGGTGGCTCAGTGGTAGAGCGCTTGCCTTGCATGCCTGAGGCCCTAGGTTCGATTCCTCAGCACCACATAAGAAAAAAGAAAAAAAGCCGGAAGTGGCGCTGTGGCTCAAGTGGTAGAGCGCTAGCCTTGAGCTGAAGAGCTGAGGAACAGCGCCCAGGCCCACGGACCGGACCCAAAAAAAGAAAAAGAAAAAGAAAATCACATGAATGCTATGTGATGGTATAGGTGCTGCAGTGTTACAAGGGCTTGCAGTGAAGTTTGCAGCCCCCCTTGAAAGATGGGATTAGTGGCTGGAGTGATGGAGAACTACACAATATAGTTAACATAGTAAAATCTTTTCCAGGAATGGGATACATATGTTCATAATGCAATTCAACTTTTCTATATGTCTGACTTTTTTTTATGATATTGGAGTTTAAATTCAGGGCTTTAACAGGCAGGCTTGAGCCATACCCCCATCCTTTTTTTTTTTAGTTATTTAAATAAGATCTCATATTACAGATCCCAGACCCAACATTCTCATAGTTGAAATTACAGGCATGACCAGATTGTTGAGATGAGATCTAACTTTTTTGAACTTTTCTTTAATCTCAATCCTGTATAGTAGCTGAGATTACAGGTATGCTTCACCATATCAGCCTGGAGGGAAAACATTTTAAGAATGTAAGGGTGACTCCAGGAAATGGAAACAAGAGTTTTTTTTTTCCTTTGTTGCTGTTTTTATTTTATTTTGTCTTGTTTGTTCATTTATCTCTCTTTGGGAAGGTAAGAGGGGACACAGAAATGGAAGGGCAAAGGGTGAAGAAATGCAGCAGTACTCACTAAACACTATATTAAAATGAATTATACAACTTGTGGGAGGGGATGAGAGAAAAAAAACTGCGAGAGAACAAGGGAAGGGGTAACTGTAACCCCTCTGTACATCGCCTTTATAACAACAATAAAAAAAATTTAAAGAATATAAGGATGTTTTTCATTCTGGATATATATTCTATATATAGTATGATACTTATATATAATTATAAAATTATATTAAGGAAATCTATATATGTATACATGGAAGGGTATGGATATATAAATATAAACATTCCCATATAACATCATAAAAGTGTTCACCAAAATGCTAATAATGGTGCCTTGTCCATGAAGGAATTTGTATTATTTTTCTTCACTTTCCTCTTTTTGCTTTCTGTATTAGCTTTACAATAAACACAACTTTCACAAAGTGATTATTTTAAGAAATAGTAGTATGGTGGAGTTTCTAAATCCTCAGTGTGTGTGAAGTGTGAGGAGACTTGAAGTGTAAGGACACTGTCAACTGTCTGTTTGCTGCTGGAGGCTGCGCTGCGCAGACCTGAGGACAGGAACTTACTCCCAGAATGGAGACACAAGCTGAATTCTGCCAGGCTTTGTTTTTTGAGCCCAGTGAGAAATGAAAATAGAGGCGCCTATTAAAACAGCAACAACAACAAAAACACTAAGAAGCTGGTGACTCACGCTTGTAATCCTAGCTACTCAGGAGGCTGAGACCTGAAGATCTCGGTTCAAAGCCAGCCCAGCAGGAACAGTTCTTGAGACTCTTATCTCCAATAAACCACTCAGAAAACCGGAAGTAGCGCTGTGGCTCAAGTAGTAGAGTGCTAGCCTTGAGCTGAAGGGATAGCACCCAGCCCCAGAGTTCAAGCCCCGTGACCAACCCCAAACAAAAAAACACACACCAAGAAGTCAGGCACTGGTGGCTCACACTTGTAATTGTAGCTACTCAGGAGGCTGATATATGAGGATCTCAATTCAAAGCCAGTCTCGGACAGGAAAATCTGTGACTCATCTCTAATTAATCACCAGACAGCCAGAAGTGGAGCAAAAACACTCAGGACAGCATATAGGCCCTGAGTTCAAGCCCCAGGACTGGTGTGCATGAGTGCATACGCGTGTCCGTGCGCACACACGTGTGTACACACACACACATATTAAGGTTTTCAAGATGATGACAATAGAGGAGTCTGAAGTCAAATGTGGGCCTTTCTGAGCTCTGAGCATAGAACATTGTGGTATTCCTTCAGATCACGAGTCTGCCAGACCCGGCAAGATCACCTGCACAAATCACACAAAAAAATCATTCAAGAAGGAATTGGTTAGGACTTTGGCAAAACAGGATCTGAGTGAGAAATGGACCCACAAAGCCTCCTTCAACTGACCAGAGCCAACATCACCATTCATGTTGTGGATTTGAAACTCTGTCTCCTGCAATGTTCATGGCTCAGAAAGAGACTCCAAGGGTCCTCCATGCTGGGCAGCTTTAGGTAGCAAGAAGACCAAGACAAGAGGCTTCCAGCTCAGGCTGGAGGTAGATCTGCTGGTGGCATCTACCAACTGCATGGAGTCTTTTGGCCACCCAAGGGCATCTTCTCCCCGGATTTCCCATCCTCCAGCCTGTATCTCCCCTCTTGTCTTTGTTGAGGGACATCAACCCAACATGTCACCCCCTGGCTACTCCACAGAAACCTGTCCCTGGGCCTCCTGCCACCCTCCCCACCCCCACACCTCCTGGCTCCTGAGCACCACAAAGGGTGCCTGTGTTCCGGCCCCCGGCAGACCCCCGGCAGACGCTGAGCTTGCAGACAGCCTACACCTCCCGTAGGCCACAGGGCACAAAGGCTGGTCTGTGTAGCCCAGCCTGGTGGGCCCACCACCTCCCTTCCTCCACCAGGCACTGGGATCAAGTCATCAGAGTCTCCCAGGAGGCTGCCAGGCTGGTGGGGGCAGCCAAGGAGACAAGGAAATGCCCAGCTAAAGGCCCATCTTGCAGGACTCCAGTGTGTCAGCAAGCAGTAGCTACTCCCAGGCTCTATTGCAGTGTGCACACAGCTCCCAGGCTCCCTAAAGCATCCTCAGCCTTTCAAGGTTCAGTCCTGCTACTGAAGGGCTCCACCTTCCTCTCTCCTAATTAGAGTCCCCCACACCAGCCTCTACATCTGCATTCTACCTTCACTGACTCTCCAGGGGCACATTCCAAGAACTGCAGTGGCTCCTACCATTTTCAGGGGAAAAATAGCTAAGTAATCTAGCTTCTCACTCTGATCCTTCATCTTCAAACCCTTTCTCCTTCATCTCACCCTCCTGGCTGCCTACAGCTCCAGTCCTTTTGGGCTCTCTGGAGAGACTGGGACCCAGCTGAATAGAAGCCTCCTTATCCCAAGCTTCTGAAAGTCCTTCTTGGTCCTTCAAACCCACATTCTCCCATCTCCTCCATCCTGTCCAGTGTAAGGAATGTTCCTTCGACAAGCGTTAGTGCCCACAGCCTTGTGACACTTTACAACTGTGCATCAGCACTTCCAGGTCCTGGGTGCTGGCTCACTCAGTAATTCTGACTCCCCTGTTGGGCCCTGAGCTTCTGCAGGGTAGGTGCCTCTGTGTCCACAGTAGGTATTCAGTAGATAGGTCTCAGCCAAAATCTGTTTCTCCTTCATGGCCTGGAGCAGCTGTCTGTACCCTTCTCCAGCTCTGGGTCCTATCTGAACTCCCCTGCGTCTTGGTGGATAATCCCTGAGAAGAGCAGCAACCATCTCCAGAGCCGCAGGCCACAGCTCCTCCAGGCAAAGGCCTTTGTGGCTGCTCAGCCTGGGCTCCAAAGAGCCTAGAGGTGATGGCAGTATGTGTATGTGTCTCTGCGTGTGTGTGCGTGCACGCACACACATGTGCACACATGTACCAATCCTGGACATACTGTCCATTAGCTTTTTTGCTCAAAGGCTAGCACTCTACCACTTGAGCCACAGCTCCACTTCCAGCTTTTTTTTGGTGCTTAATTGGAGATAAGAGTCACATAGACTTTCCTGCCAAGGCTGGTTTCAAACTGTGATCCTCTGATCTCAGCCTCCTGAGTTGGATACAGCCAATAGAAGGAGATGGGGGTGGAGGGAAGTGAAGACTCCCCCTCCCCCATGTCCCTTGCTTCTGAGTGCAGTGGCCCCTGCAAGCAGTCCCTCTTCCCAGCAAGCCGAAATGCCCTCCCAGACAAGCCTTTCATGTTTTTCTTCTCCTGACTGACAGAGGTAGGGCCTGACTCTCAGCAAGTCACCATGAGGACCCAGCCACACCATTTCCTTCCTCATTGCCTAGCTCCTCTCAGCCTCTGGGAAATGGGAATGCTTATAGCAGATTAAACATTTCAATGTTCTCAGTGTGGCCCATGGCCCAACCCCCTCCAGACTAGCTCAAGGAGAAGAGATCTGTGGAAGGGTTTTGACAAGAATGCAGGTTTTCAGGTGGTTGTTTGTTTTTGTCCCACGTGTCTGCTTTTCTCCCCTGACCTCTCTAAGCTGCATCTCTTCTATGGCTGAATATGACTCTGCTCAGCTCACAAGTTGATGTACATTAAATAAATATATCAGTTTCCCCTTTCCACAAAAACAGGCTCACATTTGCATAGTGCAACTACAATCAGCTTTTGTTCACGCATGTCTCAGCCTGTTTGCTGCTGCTATAACAGAGAGCCTGAGACTGATCATTTGTAACAGACATTTAATGTAACCATGATTTGCAAATCCAAGAGATTGGTGCTCTAACAAAATCCTTTGTCTGCTGTATCCCACAGCATTAGGCAAAAATGCAAGAGAGAAGCTGAACTCAATTTTACATAACAAGTCACTCTTTTTTTTTTTTTTTTTTGGTTGGTTGTGGGGCCTGAACTCTGGGCCTGGGTGCTGTCCCTCAGCTCTTCAGCTCAAGGCTAGTGCTCTACCACTTGAGCCACAGCGCCACTTCCGGCCTTTTCTGCTTATGTGGTGCTGAGGAATCGCACCCAGGGCCTCATACATGCAAGGCAAGCACTCTACCACTGAGCCACCTTCCCAGCCCCAAAAAGTCACTCTTGAGATAACAAATCTACTCCCACAATAGCAATATTAATCCATCCATGAGGGCAGGCAGAGCTCTTATGACCTAATCACCTCCCAACAGTTGCATTGGGATTAAGTTTCAAAGATGGGAACTTGGGGACACACTCAGACCACAGCACCTAATCAGCACCTAATCATCAGAAGCCTTCTCTGCTGCTGACGATCCCACACAATAGAATGACAATATAGGGTTGAGCAGCCACTTAGCATGCATTCCACTGGCTGCTCTGTCAGTACTTACTGTGTTGGCTTGTCCTTTAGCCTAGAATGATTCCTTAGTAATTACCCTGGAACTTGGAGCACAAGTCACTTCCCTAGGGCCATCTCTAATGTCCCTTAGGAAGCAGGGAACTCATAGACATATGTCCTGACTTCTTTTCTCCTCTCCCAACCTTGATCTTGCTTTCATTTGAAGTTCAGTGGTGAGAAAAACAGCAAACACAGCATCCTCTGAACTCCCTTCCCTTCTTCTTCCTCTCTCTCTTCTTCTTTCCTCTTCTCTCTTTCCCTCTCCCCCTCTCTCTTTCTCAGCTTACTCTCAGCTCTCCAGGATATCTCCCTCAGGGATGAAACTATCTTCAATTTGGGCTAGCAGTGAGACTTAAAACTCAGTTGACTCTTGCACTGATAAAAGGCATAAAGCTCATTTTGCTCATCTTCCCTGTTCCAAAGGCCAGTTCTGGGTTTTTAAGTTCAAACAATAGTAAGTCGACTGAACACACATAGAGCTTTCAAACATATTGTGCCAAATAAAATTTTGATACCACATCTGGCAGGATCCCTGGGGATGCAGGGGGTACAGGTTAAAGGGCAAAGGAGTAGTCAGGGCTTAGGAGATTCAAACACAGTAGTGGGGAATCCAATGGCCAGTAACATCAGAAGAACACTCCTGAAAGTGAGGAAACAGTTATTAGAGCCCAGAAAGGGCAACAGGGCCCTAGATAGAAGTTGGTTCTTTCAGCAAGAGGTAGGCCCAACCCATAGAGACACAGAGAGGAAAGGTCTATGGAATAGAAATGTCCAGCCTCTGTCCTCCTGTCCCCTTCCCCAAATATTGTCTACTGAATAGACTCAATTGGCCTTGGACATCATGAGAGCCATTGTGCAGGCTTAAGGAGACATCATCCCAGGACACAGAGCAGAGTAGAGGGGGACAGGCAAGGCAGAGGGTAGGGCAGGGAGGAGAAACAATAAGAAGACCCTAGCACAAAGGCTATGAGTCCACAGGCCAATTAGAAACAACCAACTCAGTGACCAGAAACCAGGGAGTAACCATCTCTACAACTATAGGAATTTTTAGAATTTACAAATATATCATCTATTTCTCTTTGATAAACAAACTTTCTCCTGCAATTAAAATATGATTTTGCTTATGGGAGCTCCACTTAGAGCTGTCAGGACCCCCAAATACTCAGGTAAATGGAGAAAACATGCTGGTGTATTTCCTGCCAATGTCCCCTCCGGTTACCTTCTTGATTACATGCAAGAAGGGAAAGGCAGCCAGCTCCACAAAAGGACATGGGAGGGCTGGAAAAGGAAATGAAGGTGGGAAGGCCACAAAACGCCAACTACCCAATCCACAAAGATGCAAATGAACTTGCAAGTCATAGCACACAAAGTAGCAAAAACTCACATCCAAATACCAACCTGTGCTTCCAAACTGCTCTGGAAAGTATTCAGGTGGCCTTTAAGCCCCAGATCAGTGGGATCATTTCCCAGAAATTCCTTCTTGGTGCTTCCAGCAGGACCCCAGATCTACCCACTTGTGCCTTCTGTCCTGAGAGGCCTGGACTTTTGCAAGAATTTTTATAAGGGAATGTTTCTGCTCATAGCATCTTGCCTTAGGATCCCTCTGAAGAATTGTAACTTCACTGATAAGAATTTCACATATGAAGGAGGCAACAATGCTGGATAAGAAATGTACTCATTAAACAAAGGAGGAGGCTGCAATGCTTGATAAGAAGTGTACGCATTAACCTGCCCATGTAATTGTAACCCCTCTGGACAGTGTGTTCACAAAAAATACAAATAAAAATAAAAATTAAAAAAAAGAAATGGGCTCATTACCTTGCTCATGTAACTGTAACTCCTCTGTACAGTATTTTCACAATAAAAAATTTATTTAAAAATGGAAAAAAAAAAAAAAGAATTTCACATATGACACCAATTCAGCCAGAACCCAGGTCCAGCTGGGAGTTCTATTTAAACCCAAGGCCCAAGCCTGCTCCCAAACTCTTGGCTAGTAGACAAAAAGCTAGGTTCACACACAGTGCTCCCTCCTCCCAGGAAAGCAATGTCACCCAGCAGCACTCTGTTGGACCTGAGATCTGAAAGATCAAGTCCTAGAAACAGAACCATGTAATGTCCATCCATAAGCTTTAATTCCTAACCTATCCCCTGCCTCCTATTCCCACTAACACATGGGCCAGCACTTTTTTTTTTTTTTTTTTTTTTTTTTGCTGGTCCTGGGGCTTGAACTCAGGGCCTGGGCTTTGTCCCTGAGCCTCTCTGGGCTCAAGGTTAGCACTTGACCACTTGAGCCACAGCACCATTTCTGGCTTTTTCTGTTTATGTGGTGCTGAGGAACTAAGCCACCTTGCCAGCCAAAGCCAGCACTTTTATAAACTTGGACCATGAATCCACAAAGTGCTACCCTCAACTGAGCCTAGTAACTGTACCAAGGTCAGATGACACTGGGGGAGGGGGGTTGTTTGTTTGATTGATTTAATTATTTTTTATTGTCTAAGGAGTTTCAATTTAACTTACCAATTTATGAATTTATGCATCAATTTATGCATCTTGACCAATGTCCATCCTTCCATCTCTCCAAACCCCACCCATCCCCTCAAGTTGACACTGTTTGTTAGTTTGTTTTGTCTGCCATGGGGGCTTAAACTGTTGGCCTGGACACTGTTCCTGAGCTTTTTTCTCAAGACTAGTGCTCTACCACTTTCTGCCACAGCTCCACTTCTGGTTTTCTGGTGGTTAATTGGAGATAAGTCTCATAGACTTCCTGCCCGGGCTGGCTTTGAACCAGGAACCTCAGACTTAGCTTCTTGAATAGCCAGGAATACAGGCTTAAGCCACCAGTGCCTGGCTACAATGTTTTGTTTTGGTTGTTTTTTTTTTGTGTGTGCCATTCCTGGGCTTGAACTCAGGGTCTAGGTGCTGTCTCTGAGCTTCCCCCTACCCTGCCCTAAGTCTGGGTGCTCTACCACTTGAACCACAGCTCCACTTCTGGTTTTTTGATGGTTAATTAGAAATAAGGGTTTCATGGACTCCCCTGCCTGGACTGGCTTCAAATCACAATCCTTAGATCTCAGCCTGAGTAGTCAGGATTACAGGCATGAGCCACTGGTGCCTGGCTGAACAACTGACCTTTTCAGATAAATCCCAGCAAAATTTCCAACTTGGAACCATGTCTAAGGCAACAGAGTGGGCTGGCCATGCGGGGCACAGTGTGTGTGCTGTCACCTCCGCATCACACCTCCCATGCGCTCCTGAAATGCTTATTGTCCCCTGACTGGTAGCTGTGGACTTGCTGGTTCCTTTTATGTCATATTTCTTCAATAGAGACCATTGTCTCCTTGGGAGGCCCCCAGGGTTCTTGTCTTCACAATGCATCACCCTGGCCCCAAAGCCTTGCTCTGTGAGGGAGAATGTAACAGGATCCCGGCAAGGATCAAAGGAAAAGGTCTCTTCCCTCCCAGCCAGCACAGGCAGAAACCCCAGTGGCAGGACAGAAGTGGGAACTCTCCATCCCAGACCTGGGGTGGGAACTTGGCTGGCCTGATTGGGGCAGATTTCATCACACCTGCCAGTTCCTGTCTACTTTTCCTCTTTCTTCTCTTCTTTCTTACTGGGGCTTACTGGTAGGCTAGCACTCTACTACTTGAGCCATAGCTGCACTTATGGGTTTTTAGTGGTTAGTTAGAAATAGACTCTCATAGATTTTCTTGCTCAGGCTGACTTTGAACTGTGATCCTCAGAACTCAGCCAGGATTACAGTTGTGATCTCTTTGTGTCCACATGGCATCCCCTCCTGCTGTGTTCTGTAGCCAGCCTTCAAGATGCATCCCATCTCCTGGCAGCCCTGTCCTGGGCAGTCCCTTCCCAGGGCTCCCCTGTGTCACCCACTATGGAAAAGGTAGAATGTGACCAGGTCACAGAAGACATGGTAGATGCCATCTGGCTCTCATGAATGACCCAATACTCTGGCAAGTCAGCAGCTATACAGTAAGGATGCTCAGATTGCTACGTGGAAAGGTCCAAGGGCAGAGAACCAAGGCTTCCTGCCAGCCTAACCTCCAGTCCATGCAAGGGGTCTCCTTGGAAGGCATCCTCCCACTCCAGTGGAACCTTCAAAGGGTAACAGGCACAGCTGCATCTGGCCATCAAACTCATGAGAGCCAACTCTCGAAGCCAGGCCTAGGTTCTCAGCCCACAGGAAGGTTTATGAGGTGGTCTGCTACATGATGCTTCATAGAATTCTATAGTTAATATTCTGTGATAATGACTGAAGAGGTGGGCTGGGAAGTTGGCTCAGTGGTAGAGCGCTTGCCTTGCATGCCTGAGGCCCTGGGTTCGATTCCTCAGCACCACATAAGCAAAAAAGAAAAAACCCAGAAGTGGCGCTGTGACTCAAGTGGTAGAGCGCTAGCCTTGAGCTGAAGAGCTGAGGGACAGCGCCCAGGCCCAGAGTTCAGGCCCCATGACCGGAGCCCCCCCCCCCAAAAAAAAGACTGAAGAAGTCAGCCTCCTGGGTCACAGAGTAGAGTAGAAGAAAGGACATGAAGAGGTTACACAGATAGCTAAGCCAGCACACTTGCTTTCCTGGTCCCTTACTATTCCAATATTCATTTTCTTTTTTTTGGGGGGGGGAGGGGTCCAGTCGTGGGGCCTGAACTCTGGGCCTGGGCGCTGTCCCTCAGCTCTTCAGCTCAAGGCTAGCGCTCTACCACTTAAGCCACAGCACCACTTCTGGCTTTTTTCTTTTTGCTTATATGGTACAGAGTAATCGAACTCAGGGCCTCAGGCATGCAAGGCAAGCGCTCTACCACTGAGCCACCTTCCCAGCCCCCCGATATTCATTTTCTTTATTTTATATTGTTTTATTTGCCACTCAAATTTAATAAAGGAGGAGGTATTAAAAATGAAACAAAGCCGGACACTGATAACTCACACAGCTACTCAGGAGGTTGAGATCTAAGGATCGCAGTTCAAAGACAGCCCAGGAAAGTTCATGAGACTCTTATCTCCAATTAACCACCAGAAAACAGGAAGTGGTGCTGTGGCTCAAGTGGTAGAGTGCTAGCCTTGAGCTGAAATGCTAAGGGACAGTGTCCGGGCTCAGAGTTTAAGCCCTATGTCCAACAAAAAAAAAAAAAAAAAGGAAGGAAGGAAGAAAGAAAGAAAGGAAGGAAGGAAGGAAAGAAAGAAAGAAAGAAAAAGGTAGGTTAGCCAGCCTCCAGACCCTAGGACCTGGACACCACTCTCCTACAAAGTGCCCCAAATCTGTTCTTAGAACAATTTTCACTACACCTGGGTATAATGGTGCATAGGAAGGCAGGAACAGGGGGATTCTGAGGAAGGGTGTGAATTCAAGTCCAGCCTTAGCTAGATAGCATGACCCTGCCCCAACACACATACATACAAACGCACACAAACAGAACAAAACAAAATCTGCACCACGCTGAAATCCTGAGCTCTTTTCCATACAAACTTCCCAGACATAACCCTTCAACTGACCTATGTCTTACATGAGATTTCTCTTTAAGCATCAGTTTTATCTTGGCTTCATCCCAAAGTTCAGACACAACAGGGTAACTTTCATGTTCACTTAGGTATTGTTTCCTTCTTCCCTCCTCCATTATGTCAACTGTGCATTTGATGCCAAAAATTATTACCATCCTCATTCAGAAAGTAGAATGAACTACTCCTGACCTGGTGATGATTCTTGCTTGAAGCCCCAAGTTTATGAGTAGTTCATTACCCATCAATAGGCATTCAACAGCTCCACTTAGGAACTGAATAACCTGAAGCGCATGTCAGGCTTTGGCTGCTGCAGACACTAAGAGAAACCGTAATGGAGGGGCCTCAGAGAAACAGAAGCACATACGAGTGGGGCACTGATAGACTAGAGGTTCCAGGTTAACCCAAGTAAATGTAATTGAGATCACATTTCAACCGAAAAAGCCAGGGATGGTGGTACTTAGTTGCCTATTATCACTATAGATAGAGTGAAAGAGCATAAATAGGAGGACTGTGGTCCAGGCTGGACCACAAAAAACAAATCAAAAATAAATAAATAATAAGTGGCCAAAGCTAAATGAGCTGGAGGCATGTTTTAAGTGGTAGAGTACCTCTGCCTAGCAAGTGCAAAGCCATGAATTCAATCTTCAGTACAAGAAGGGGAGGAAGGGAAGGGAAGGAAGGAAGGAAGGAAGGAAAGAAGGAAGGAAGGAAAGAAGGAAGGGAAGGAAGGAAGGAAGGAAACAGCTGGATGTGGTTGAAGCAGAAAGATCACAAGTCTGAGACCAATCTCAGTTGTCACCAAAAAAAAAAGGAGGGAGGGGGGCAGGTGCCGGTGGCTCATGCCTAGCTACTCAGGAGGCTGAGATCTGAGGATAGTAGTTCAAAACCAACCTCGGCAGGAAAGTCTGTGAGACTCTTATCTTCAAGTGGCACTGTGGCTCAAATGGTAGTTCTACAGCTAGCCTTGAGCTGAAAAGCTGAGGGACAGTGCCCAGGCCCAGAAATCAAGCCCCACGACCGACAAAAAGGAAAAAGAAAAAAAGGAGAGAGAGGGCCATGATACATTTCACAACATAGAAGAGCCTTAAGGACACTATACTAAGTGAAATAAGCCAGTCACAGAAGGACACATACAACATGATGCCATTTATACCAAGAATCTAGAAAAATCAAACATATAGACACAGAAAGCAGAATGTGGTTGTCAGGACCTAAGTGGGTAGAGCAGGAGGGCATTGTTTTTTAGCTACAGAATTTTGGTTTTAGAAGATGGAAAGTTCTAAAGCCCACTACACAATAAGTTGCCTATAGTTAACCACTGCACTGTGTACACTTACATATGATTGAGATTATAAATGCAATATTATATGGCTTCTATTTGTTTGTTTTTTAGGTACTGGGCAGGGGGAAGGAATCCAGGGCTCATACATGCTAGGCAAGCACGGTGCCACTGAACCACTGTAGCCCTTGATGCTGTTTTCTCACCACAATTAAAAAGAAAATAGATGCTATTGAAGAGTATATGACTTAGTGTATTCAACCCTCACCTATCATTCTTCAGTGGGTGACAGTCACTTTGGCCAGCAGGAAGAGGCAGGAAGCCTTCAGCATATACAGGTCCACAGGTCATGTCAGATGACTGAGGATAGGAGAAGGGCATTAACCACATTATTATTATTTATCTTCTGGCCTCTGTTTCCTTATCTGTACAACAGAGATGCACAATTTCCACTTTGACAGGGGTCACGAAGCCTACTTTGGATGACACGGCTCGGTGCAGGCACACAGTTAAGCATGCTGGAAGCATCTTCTATAGGCCTCCAGGGAGGAGCCTCCATTTCCCTCTCCTGCTCACACCCCTTTCCAAGAGGGTCCTTCTCAGCTTCCTTGCCTCCCAGCCTTCAGATACCCAGGCTTATGGTGAACTGGACTCCATACCATAGATGGGCCTCACAGTGCACCCCAGAGCCCACCCTTAAGAGCTACCAAGAATGTCCCCACTTGCTGTCCCCAGCGCTGCACAGAGACAAGGACAGCTTAGGTGGTTCACTGTTTTCTTATGAGGTGAGCTCATTTTCTCTCCCCTCACCCCACCCCCGTAATACCCAGAGCTATTCCCAGGCCCACCCTGTACTATTCACCCCTCAGGCCTCCACCGTTGCAACAGGTAATTGGGACTCCATGTCACCACACACACACATCTCCTCCCCTTTACCATTTTAAACATCAGTGAAAGCCCACACCTGTGGCTCTGGGCTCTCTTGAGGTTCCCTGAACCCGCCCGGGACTTGTGCCCTCCCTCACAGTGTACAGTCTAGGCTAAGGGAAGGAGACACACAGGCTGCCCTTGCTCGCTGGCCTCCACCAGCATGACATCACCTCTTGGAGTGGAGATGTGGCTTTTCCTCCTTGAATTTCCTGTTCCAAGAGCAGTTTGCAAAATCTTTTTGGAGCCTGAGAGGGAATCTGCCCGAAAATGTGGACAGGGACTATGGAAAGTTGCAGCAGGACTTGGGGAGATGCCATTTTATGCTTTGTGCCTTCTGTATTTTCCACAATGGGCACATTCTATTTCTTAGTGTCAAGAAGAAGAAAAAAATCTTTAAGTAAGCAGTGGAAAGGTTGCTTTGGTTGACATCAGAATTTTTCATGGTCCAACTCATTCTGGCATCAGCTCTGCAACTTATTCATTCTTACTCCCTCTCTGTTTTAAGTCCTCAACCTTCCATCCTTTACTTTTGTCCCTTGAAGTTTTGAGCTAATCAGAGTTGCTCAAAATTTCCTTAGATGCCTTTTGATTTTTTCCCCCACAGGATTCATATACACACACACACACACACACACACACACACACACACACACACACACACACACACACACACACACACACACACACACTTACTTTTTTTTTTTTGCCAGTCTTGAGCTTGAACTCAGTGCCTGAGCACTGAGTTTTTAGCTCAAGGCTAGTACTCTACCACTTGAGCTGTAACACCACTTCCTGCTTTTTTCTGTTTATGTGGTACTGAAGAATCAAACCCAGGGCTTCATGCATGCTAGGCAAGCACTCTACCATGAGCCACATTCCCAGCCCTCACAGGGCATATTTATCATCAGAATTTGTTCTCCCAAACCCAGAAACTGTCCTCCTGACCCTGCTAAGAGGCACCTAGAAGAACGTGACATCATTTTCCTAGGTTCCTGCGAGTACTTTACCAACTGAGTCTAATCATGAAGAAGCATCAGGCCATTTCAAAAATTAACTGCCTTCAGTCTTCAGAAATGTCAATGTCATGTAAGACAAAGCCGGAGGACCTATTCTGATTGGAGGAGAGTAGACACAGAACACCTGATACAGCACGTGATCATGGTTATTATTTTGTCACAAAGGACGTTCCTGGGACAATTGGTGACATCTAACCTGGATAAGTCTGTAGATTGGATAATTACATTGAGTCATGTCACTTTCCAGACCTGCATAGTTGCTCTACAGTTATGTGGTAGAATATTCTTTACTTTTAAAGATTATATTCTGGGGGTAAAGGGCATCATGTCTGCAATTTACTCTCATTTGTGTTATAGAAAACACACACACACACACACACACACACATACACACACACACACACACACACACACACACACACACAAAGAGAAAGAAAACAATAAGGCAAATGTAGCAAAATGTTCACCCCTGGGTGAATGAGAAAACAATCCTTTGGTCTCTTATATGTTTGCTGTGAGTCTCTTTGAATTTAACCCTTGGTTTACTACAGATGACTCCAAGGCTAACTCCTGATGAATCTATTTGCTTCAGGGTCTTGACTTTGGACCCACACTTGTCCTTACCCTGCAGAGACACTTAGCAGGATGATCAGCTGAGTGGTACTTCATTCCTCACAATAGCCTTTCTGTTTTGCTCTGGAGATTTTGCTTTGGAGATTTTGTTTTGTTTTGTTTGCCAGTCCTGAAGTATGAACTCAGGGCCTGAGCACTGCCCCTAAGCTTCTTTTGCTTAAGGCTAAGGCTCTAGCTTTTTTAGTAGTTTCTTAGAGTCTTATGGATTTTCCTGCCCAGGTTGGCTTTTAATCGTGATCATCAGATCTCAGCCTTCTAATTAGCTTGCTTTGTCTTATCTTTTCTTTGTTTTTTTGTCATTCTTGAGGCTGAACTCTGGGCCTGGGTGCTGTCCCTCAGCTCTTTAGTCAAGGCAAGTGCTCCACCACTTGAGCCACAGCGCAACTTCTGGCTTTTTCTGTTTTATGTGATGTTGAGGAATGGAACCCAGGGCTTTATGCATACAAGGCAAGCACTCTACCACTGAGCCACCTTCCCAGCCCCTGTTTTATCTTATATATTTTTAAATTTTTTAGTTTGCTTTTATTTCCTCATTGTCCTGGAGCTATATTGTCTGTGTCCCTAGCTTCCTGGGCCTTCCTTGGCCTTTGTGCATGTTTCTTCTTGCTTTGTTTTTCTGAAAAAGGGCTTTGCTATGTAGCACAAGGTTGTTTCAAACTTGAAATCCTCTTGCCTCAGTCTCTTGAGTGCTGTGATCACAGGTGTGCCCATCATACTTGGCTTACAATAGTCTTTTGAGGTTGGCTTTATTACTCCCAATGTAAAGATGAAGAAATTGAAACTCGGAGTTATAAACTCAATTAATATCACAGCAGCTAGTCAGTGGCAAGGCCAGAACTCTCAAACCTCCACTGGTCTACATTAAAATACCCTGATACTGGTGAGGATTATTCTGATGGCTTCTCTGTTCTTAAATTTTCCCTCCTGCTTATCCTTTGCCAACATGACAGAAATGAAAATTATCCCGAAGTTTGGCTGCCTGATACAGTGATCACTAGGTACCTGTGGCTGCTCTAATTTAAATATAAGTAAAATTTTAAATGTGGTTCCTTCATTGCACTAGACATGTTTCTATAGCTTGACAATCACATGTAGCTGATGGCTACAATTATTGTAGAGTACAGAAGACCCCCACCACTGCAAAAAGTTCTACTGGTCAATGGTGTTCTGAAAACGTGTACTTACATTTTACTGTCCAATTAACTTTTCAAAGCTTTGAATCCACACAACTGTCCTTTGTAATGACACATAAAAATTCCCAAGTGTTAGAGGGAGACACCTATTGGCAGCTCATGGAATTACAACCTAGCCCAATCGGACACTGGAACCAGCCAGACACAGGAAGGGTTTCAACAGCCATCTGTGAGGTCCAGGAGATCCTCGAGGGTGAGAGAAACTCTGCCGGGAAAGATGAGGCATAAAGAAGTAGGAGGAGGGCTGGGAAGTTGGCTCAGTGGTAGAGCGCTTGCCTCACATGCATGACACCCTGGGTTCGATTCCTCAGCACCACATAAGCAGAAAAAACCCAGAAGTGGCATTGTGGTTCAAGTGGTAGGACACTAGCCTTGAGCTGAAGAGCTGAGGGACAGCGCCCAGGCCCAGAGTTCAACCTCCATGACCAACAAAAAAGAAGGAGGAGGAGAAGGAGGAGGAAAAGGAGGTGGTGATGGTGGTGGAGGAGGAGGAGGAGGAGGGTGGGTCAGAAAAACACATCTAAAAGCTGGAGCCATTGACACATGCCTGTAATCCTACCTACTCAGAAGGCTGAGATTTGAGGATCGCAGTTCAAAGCCAGCCAGGGCAAGAAACTCTGTGAGACTCTTATCTCCAATAAACCACTCAGAAAACTGGAAGTGGTGCTATGGCTCAAGTGGTAGAGTGCTCAGCTCACCTGGAGCTGAAGAGCTGAGGGATAGCTCTGAGGCCCAGAGTTCAAGCCCCACAACTGGAAAAAAAAAAAATCTAAACACATTTAAAACACCAGACTAAAATCTCAGTATCTTATCCTTCTGGCCTATTACAATGTATGACATTTAGGAGACATGACCATTAGCTACATGCATGAATATATGATTCATCCTGAGGATCCCAGAACTCCACCACTGAACATTTTCTTGCTTTTTTTTTAACTGGATGTATTGCTTATGTTGCAAAGACAGTATAGCAGTGGCATTTACTGTTTTAAACAATCTAGCTGATGTGAAATTGTTCAGTAACCAAGGGATGGTTAAGTTTTATGGAATAATCAGGAACAAAGAGACATCAAGACTTTTGAGTCTCTGGTAAGCATCAGAAGATATTCCTGGTTTGTCTTATTTTGTCTTCCTTTAGCCAAAGGTGGCAGGAATGAAAGATGGCTTGCTTGATCGGGAGATGGATCAGATCCTAAATTATTCATTGATCCACTCGATTCTCAAATACTTACCAGGCTCTTGGTAGCTAAGGAGCAGTGGAGATGGCTGATCCGAGACTGCTTCTCTGAGCTCTGCACACAAAGGAACACAGGTGGGTTGGGGATTTAGTTCAGTAGGAAGAACACTTGTCTGGCAAGTGCAAGGAGCCTAAGATTGGTCCTCAGCTCCAGAAGGTGGGTGGATAACACAAAGTTAACCAACCAAGGTTGGTCCTTGATCTGGAATTCATCTTATGGTAGATCTATGCTTAGCAGAGGATTGGGCTGGGAAGGCAGACTGTGGTCTCTGAGAGGCTCTTCTGACAATCTGGGGATTTAGTTGCTGAAACACCTGTGCACCCATCTTTACTTTATAGAGAAAGGCAATGGTGAATCCCTAGTGGGCTTAGGAGGACCCCCAGATACTGGGGACATGTTCTATGGGACTGAAGCAGGCTGGCCAGCAAGATAAAGTCTGGGCTGTGTCTGTGAGCTGGTGGCTTAGGGCTGCTTACAGAATACCTGTTTGGAACTAGGAAGGTCTGGTTCAGGCTTCAGGGTATGAAGAGTAACATCCAAAATATCATTCCTGCTGGTCGCTGGTGGCTCATGCCTGTAATCTTAGTTATTCAAGAGGCTGAAATCTGAGGATCATGGTTTGAAGCCACCCTGGGCAGGAAAGTGCGAGACTCTTATCTATAATTAGCCACCAGAAAACCAGACATGGCACTGTGACTCAAAATGGTAGAGCAATAGTCTTGAGTGTAAAAGTTCAAAAACAGCGCCCAGGCCCTGAGATCAAGGCCCACAACCACCACCACCACCACGAACAACAACAACAATAGAGTATCATTGCAAAGTCCACAACAACCCCCTCACCTCCTCCAATGATAGTCACCCTACTTGATGGATTTTTACTGAGTTTCTCTCTTGTGCCTGGCCTTGTATTAGATTCTAGAAACACAGACCAATAAAATTCATGGAGACACTTCCCATATCCTCCTCTGCCCATGTCTGAGCTCCTTCTTAACTCTTAGCGAAAGAGGCTATTTTACAAAACATTTTTTCCTTTTTATTAAAACATCTCAGTGGCAGTTCTGTAATCCTACCTACTGAGGAAGCTGAGCACTGAGGATCAAAGTTCAAAGCTAACACAAGCAACTACCAAAAAGCTGGAAGTGGAGCTATGGCTCAAATGGTAGAATGCCAGCCTTGAGCAAAAATGCTACTGGGCAGTGCCTAGGTCATGAGTTCAAGACCAAGTACTAGCATAGATACTCCATAGAAAAAAATTAGCAAGGGGCTGGGAAGGTGGCTCAGTGGTAGAGTGCTTGCCTCGCATGCATGAGGCCCTAGTTTGATTCTTCAGTATCACATACACAGACAAAGCTGGAAGTGGCACTATGGCTCAAGTGGTAGAGCACTAGCCTTGAGCTGAACAGCTCAGGGATAGTGCCCAGGCCTATAGTTCAGGAGAAGGAGAAGGAGAAGGAGAAGAGGAAATTAGCAAGTGAATTGAACAAAAAATCCATACTAATGGATATTCCATGCCAGGAAGTTTATGAAAAGACTAATATCAATGGTCCCAATTAAATGTAAATTAAAACTATAATGCAGGGGAGAATGATGGAAGGGGTGACATTATGCAGCATACTCATAAACTGACATGTTGAATCGAAACCATTTGAACAGTTACTTAAAGATTATTAATAAGGGGGCTGGGAAGGTGGCTCAGTGGTAAAGCGCTTGCCTTGCATGCATGAGGCCCTGGGTTCGATTCCTTAGCACCACATAAGCAAAAAGAAAAAAGCCGGAAGTGGCACTGTGGCTCAAGTGGTAGAGTGCTAGCCTTGAGCTGAAGAGCTGAGGGACAGCGCCCAGGCCCAGAGTTCAGACCCCACGACTGGACCAAAAAAAAAAAAAAAAAGATTATTAATAAGCCAGGCACCAGTGGCTCATGTTTGTAATTGTAGATACTCAGGAGGCTGAGATCAGAGAATCACAATTAGAAGTCAGCCAGGGCAGTAAAGTCCATGAGACTTTTATCTCCAATTAACCATTCAAAATCCAGAAATGGAGTTGTTGCTCAAAGTGGTAGAGTACCAGACTTGAGCAAAAGAGCTCAGGGACAGTACCCAGGCTCCGGCTCCGTATTAAAACCCCACAACTGATACCAAAAAAAAAAAAAAAAGGAAGGAAGGAAGGAAGGTAGG
Source organism: Dipodomys merriami (assembly GCF_024711535.1). NCBI lineage: Eukaryota > Metazoa > Chordata > Mammalia > Rodentia > Heteromyidae > Dipodomys > Dipodomys merriami. Next base: position 815,761 of record NW_027205004.1, on the reverse strand, counting down.
AAGGTAGGAAGGTAGGAAGGTAGGAAGGTAGGAAAGTAGGAAAGTAGGAAAGTAGGAAGGCAGGAAGGCAGGAAGGAAGACAGGGAGGGAGAAGGGAGGGAAGGAATAGGGAGGGAAGAAAGGAGGAAGGGAGGGGTTGGGCACTGGTGGTTCACGCCTGTAATCCTAGATACTCAGGAAGCTGAGATGTAAGAATTGCAGTTCAAAGCTAGCCCTGGAAGGAAATTCCATGACCAATTAACCACCAGAAAACCACAAGTGGTGCTGTGGCCCAAGTGGTAGAGTACTTGCCTTGAGCTGAAGAGCTTAGGGACAGAGCAGAAGCTCAGTTAAAGACCCATGATCAAAAAAAAAAAAAAAGACGAAGAAGAAAGAAGGAAAGAAAGGAAGGAAAAAAGAAGAATACACACACACACACACACACACACACACACACACACACACACACACACACACACACACACACACACACACACACACACACACACACACACACACACACACACATTTTTTTTTTTTTTTTTGTCAGTCATGGAACTTGAACTCTGGGCCTGGGCACTGTCCCTGAGCTATTCTGCTCAAGGCGAGCACTCTACCACTTGAACCATTTCCAGTTTTCTGGTGGTTAATTGGAGATAAGACTCTCATGGAATTTCCTTCCTGGGCTAGCTTTGAACTGCAGTCCTCAGATCTCAGCCTTCTGAGTAGCTAGGATTACAGGTGTGAGCCACTGGTGCCCAGCAAGGAAAGAAAATTAATAAAATAAATTTAAAATAAAACTATAATGCTAGCCTTCTGTGGAAAAAGCACCACCAAGATACAGATTTTTTTAAAAATCCTTACAGGGAAGATCATCACTGACTCCCACATACTACAGAAAATGTAAAACCCAAGATGCAGAATAAGGAAGGGATTCCTCCTGATCAGCAAAGACTGAGATCAGTCAGATGGATGCACTTTGTCTCCAACAATCAAAAAGCCCACCCTTCATCTTGTGTTCAAACTTCACAGCAGTGCTGAGAGAGGAATGAATTCTTATAGAGAAAATGTTAAGTTGGATGTCTTGAAATACTGTAAGGTAGATATAAATGGCAAAACTTAGTTGCCTTGCTCTTCAGATGAGTATGGTGCTAGAGTTTTATGGCTAACCACTTAGACAGATACCATTGTGCTGTCTTGACAGACACCATTTTGCCTGACTTAGTGATTAAACAAATGAGAAGACAGGTAATTGTATGGAAGTTGTGACCACAATCTCACTAGAGTAATTCCAATTAAACCTCTGGAAACATCAAGGATTGGTCCAGATGTCCAGCAAGCTGACTCAGACACTGCCAGGTGGGAGGGAGAATTGGTACAAGCATGTTAGAGAGCTGTTTTTACAGTTTCTTCTAAAGTTAAGCACACACTTATCACATGACCAGGCAGTTCCACTCCTGTGTATAGGCTCAAAAAGAATGAGGACTTATGAGTGCCAAAATACATGTGCAATACATATATCAAGCTAAATTAATAATAGCCACAAACGAAGTACAAGCCAAATGGCACCCAGAGAGGAATGGCTAAATATATTGCAGTGTACAGTACCACAAAGAAAATCAATAAATCGCTCTTACGTGAAATATGGACGGATCTCAAAAATATACTGTGAAACAAAAGAAAGTAAGAGGTATAGCTCACTGAAAGAGGAGGAGAAAGAGAAAGAGAAGGAAAAAGGGAGGCAAAAGGAAGAAAAAAGAGAGGAAGGAACAAAGGAAAAGTAGGGAGGAAGGGAAAAGTAATAAATAAGACACAAAAGAGCATGGTCTGTATGACAGTATTCCATGGCTTCAACAACAGGCAAAACTCTGGGGAACATTATGTCACATGAGATAAGACAGGCACAGAGAGACAAAAACTCATGTTCTCTCTGACATAAAAAAGCTTAGAAAGTCCATGATAATGACAATTTGCCTTGCGAAGGTTAAAATGTATTTGTGGCCTTACTTAAGTATGTAATCACTTAATCCCAATAAAAAATATTTTTTTAAAAAAGCTTATGGCCAGGCGTCGGTGGCTCATGCCTGTAATCCTAGCGACTCAGGAGGCTGATATCTGAGGATCACTGTTCAAAGCCAATTCAAGCAGGAAAGTCCCTGAGACTCTTATCTCCAATAAACCACTCAGAAAACTGGAAGTGGTGCTGTGGCTCAAGTGGCAGAGCACTCACCTTGAGCTGAGGAGCTGAGGGACAGCGCCCAGGCCCAGAGTTCAAGCCCCACAACCAACAAAAAATTAAAAATTAAAAAAATTGTAAAAAGCTTAAAAAGTTTTTTTTTTTTTAAAAGCTTAAAAAGTTGTTTTCAGGGCTGTGAGTGTGGGTTAGTGGTAGAGTGCTTGACTAGCTTGCATGATGCCCTGGGTTCTATTTCACAGTACCACATAAGCAGAAAAAGCTAGAAGTGGCACTGTGGCTCAAATGGTAGAATCCTAGCCTTAAGCAAAAGAAGCTCAGAGACATGCCGGTTACTGGTGGCTCATGCCTGTAATCCTAGCCACTCAGGAGGCTGAGATCTGAGGATCGCAGTTCAAAGCCAACCCGGGCAGTAAAGTCTGTGAGACTCTCATCTCCAATAAACCACTAGAAAACCAGAAGTGGCACTGTGACTCAATCGGTAGAGCATTCGCCTTGAGCTGAAGAGCTGGGGGACAGCACCCAGGTCCAGAGTTCAAGCCCTACGACAGACAAAAAAAAAAAAAAAAAAAGAAGCTCAGACATAGTGCCCAGGCACTGAGTTCAAGCCCTAGGACTGGCAAAAAAAAAAAAAAAAAAAAAGCCGGGTGCTGGTGGCATACACCTGTAATCCTAGCTACTCAGGAGGCTAAGATCTGAGGATCGCAGTTCAAAGCCAGCCAGGGCATGAAAGTCCATGAGACTCTAATCTCCAATAAACCACTCAGAAAACGGGAAGTGGTGTTGTGGCTCAAGTGGTAGAGCACTAGCCTTGAGCTGAAGAGCTGAGGGACAGTGCCCAGGCCCAGAGTTCTAGCCCCACAACTGACACACACACAAAAAGAAGGAAGGAAGGAAGGAAGGAAGGAAGGAAGGAAGGAAGGAAGGAAGGAGGGAGGGAGGGAGGGAGGGAGGGAAGGAGGGAGGGAGGGAGGGAGGAAGGGAGGGAGGGAGGAAGGAAGGAAGGAAGAGGAAACAAAAAACCTATGTATGAAAAAAAAAAAAAAAGGGCACCTGATAATGATCAGGGGAGATAGGGATTGACTAGGCAAGGACTGAAAGAATTCACTGTAAGAAAATGTTTTCTACACTAAGTAAAGTAGGATCTCTGTGGTTTTTCTTTTTTTCTTTCTTTTGGTCGGTTGTGGGGCTTGAATTCTGGGCCTGGGTGCTGTCCCTCAGCTCTTCAGCTCAAGGCAAGAACTCTACCACTTGAGCCACAACACCATTTCCAGTTTTCTGCTGGTTAATTGGAGATAAAAGTCTCACAGACTTTTCCTGCCCAGGCTGGCTGTGAACAGTGATCCTCAGATCTCAGCCTCCTTAGTAGCTAGGATTACAGGCGTGAGCCACTGGCACCAGCTTGTGTTCTCATAGATAAAAATTTCATTGAGTTGCCTACTTCAAATGTATACATTATACCATATGCAAATTAGGACTTATAAAAAGAGTAAAAACCGGCCTTAGAATGTGGCTTAGTGTTAGAGTGCTTCCTTAACATGCACAAACCCCAGGTTTGATTCTTCAGTACCACATAAACAGAAAAAGTGGAAATGGCACTGTGGCTCAAATGTCTGAGTGCTAGCCTTGAGCACAGAAAGGCTCAGGGACAGCACCCAGGCCCTGAATTCAAGGCCCAAGACTGGAGAAAAATAAATAACTTGGTATACTGTAGTAACGTAGTCATTTAGGAATTTAATGCAATTTCCTAATAGCCTCAGAGTCAAATTCCTGAACAGTAGCTTCAAGGCTTACTTCTCAGAAGCACCAAAAGTGATTAATCCCTTTTTAATCATAAGCCAAGGCCCTGCCAAGAGCTCTCAATGAAACACTCTAGTCTTCTTAAGACTCTGATGTGATCTGAGGCTAGCAGCCACATCACCTGTGCCCAGCCCTCCAGCAGGCTGTACTGCTCAGACCCCAACAGAGAGGACCTGTCCTTTTAAGGACACCAGGTACTTAGGGTAGGACTGTAACAAAAGTCAAGATGCAGGGCTAGGAAGGTGGCTTAGTGGTAGAGTGCTTGCCTAGCATGCATGAAGCCCTGGGTTCGATCCCATATAAACAGAAAAGTCCAGAAGTGGTGCTGTGGCTCAAGTGTCAGAGTGCTAGCCTTGAGCAGAAGCAGCTTAGAGACAGAGTCCAGGCCAAGCCCCAGGACTGGCACATACAAAAGGCAAGATGCAAAGAGAAGCTGGTTAGGAAGGTTCTTCATTTAAAACATCTTCATTGGAGACATGTTGTAATCATAATGTTCCCCACTTTAGGTACCAGGAGTTCCCAGATTCCCCGGTGTGTCAGAATCATGGGGGTGGGGTTGGTTCTGCCTAATAAGCAGCCTAGGCCTGGTCAGCCTACACTGAGTCAGAATCCAGCACAATGCCTGTCAAAGGATGTCCCTTGGTGCAGTAGCACCTTTCTTGCCTGGGAATGTGCTAGAAATGTACATTCTCAAACTCTAGTGATGGGATCTTTTTATTTCCATAAAACTGAATTTAGAGATTCCTAGCATGGCAGGATTTCCTTCAAAAGGTTGAAATTACCAATAAACATAACAAGAGGCATGAGTCTCAAAGCTACTCAGAGAAAGAAAAAAGCTAGTTACAAAAGTGCTAACTGTGATTCCATTTGTAGAAAACATTTAAACAAGCCTCTCTGACTTATAGTGACAGGAAGCCAGTTAGTGCTTGCCTTGGGATTGCCAGGAAGACAACTTTCTGGGGGTAATGGTAGATGATACATCTTATTCAGTACATCCATTGGTCTGAGTCACCGAAGTGATGCTTAAAATGTAAGAAAGGTACTGGGAGAAACAAATAAGTTTCCAGATGGATTTTTAGAAAAGCCAACAGGAGGTAAAGAGTTAGTGGTGATGTTTATGAGGTGTTAGTGTAAAGTCTGAACAGGGACACCTCCATCCCTCTTGGCTAAGTTTCCACCCAGTATCTGTTACCTAGGTAACTGGCAGACCTGGAAGCAGTCACCTTCCCCTCCTGCTAGGTCACATCCTGGGCCATCTCTGGTCACATGCCTTTCATCTGACCTTAGGAGGGTCCCAAACCCTGAGGTCACATCCAGATCCAAAGTGGCCGCACTTTTCCCCCACCTGGCCACACCTTTTCCTGTCCCTGGCCTAGATAAGTCCTGGCCCAGAGGTGGCACCCCCCCCCCCTTTCCTTTTCAGCCATGCCTCTCCACCTGCATGGCGGGGGCATCAGTTGGTAAATAAACTTTTCCTGCCTGAATAGTGCATGGTGTTCTCCTCATCAGCTACCTAATGAAACCTACCTATTTAATATACCTTACAGTTAGCAGTCATTCTGTCTTCGTGGTCACGAAAGTCCTCCAGTAGGGAGTCTATCATAGTTTTATTCTTGGTTTCTCTCACTCCAGGAAGTAGAAGCTTCTCCCCAATAGGATTTATGGAAGTATTCACTTCTCAGAAGCTTCTGCTCTTGGTCAATTAAAAGAAGCTCAGCCAAAGCTTCTTGCATCTGTTGAGCTTGGCAATTGCAAATGTATTCAGCTTATGTTATCTGTCTAACAATGCTGAGGCTCTGAGTGCTTCCCCAAGCAAGGATGCACAATAAAATGGTTCTAATGGTGTGCTACGCAAGCCTCTCTACCATCCAGCTGCACTCTAGGATCTCACTCTGTAGCTCAGGCTGGCCTCAAACTCACAATCCTTCTGCCTTAATCCCAGCAGTGGTGGGATTTCAGGTATGTGCTCCCTCATCTGGCTTGGGAAGACTTTTTTCTGATACTTTTCTATTTTTGTTTTTTATTGGGTTTTTTTTTTAAGTTTTAGAAAGATAGGAAATCATTGTCCACTCAAAAAACTGCAAGTGCTCCACGTGTTTCTAATCTATTTAAGAAGCCATACCCCTTTGTTCAGGAAAAGCTGGATTTGGCCTCATTAGCAAAGCCTAAGAAGTTTCAGCCCTGAGGGGTTCAGTCCTGAGGGGCCAGGGGGTGTTTGCTATCCTTGCTGCAATTCCTGCCAAGGAAAGTTATGAAACTTTGCTGGGAGGGGCATAGCTAACAGCTGACAATCCCAAGGCCCCTCAGCCAGCATTCCCTCAGTCTCCAGGAAAACAAAGGCAGCTGCAGAGACTTGGAGTGGACTGGGTAAAGTCCAAGAGCCACTGACCATCTGGCCAGGAAAAGTCAAGATTATTATCTGGACTTTGCTTGCAGGGAGGGGAAGGGAGACTAAGGAGCCTCTGACTAAGGCCTGCACCTTGTCTTCAAAGTCCTGACTTACTGCTCATAAAAGAATCCACATGCTTTCCAGCCCAGGGAAGGAGCTCTCTGGTTTGGATATTCCAGAATAGAAACTCAAGGTTAATGCTTAATGGAAGGGTTTTCAGGTAGAGTTGATGAACAGATCTTGGAATTGAAAGCTACAAATCAAAAGGGATAGGAGGAAACAAGCCCTCATTCTAGAAGACATTAAAACCAGATCTGGACACTGGGTAGTTCCTGAATGCCCATGGCTCTTCCCCCTCAGGCATCGCAACTAGGCCTCTGCTCTGCCTGGAGTTGACACTTTGTAAGTCTTCTCCTGCTGGCTCCTTCCTCTCACCCTAAAAGTAACCGAAATGTTTCCTCTTCCAGGCCTTTTCAGATCCCAAAATACAGTGTCTCCCCCTTCCCTACCAAGCAGTCTCTAACATATTTCCTATTCTCATTCATTCTCTTTGCAGCAATCCTCAGCAACAAAGTCTTTATTTGTTTGCTGACAATCTTTCCCAACTACAATATACTCTGATGGTACGGTCATACTGAACTTGATTTTTGGTGTTTTATTTATCTGGAAAGAATACAACATAGTTCTCAATTGACATTTGCTTAACTACCCAAGAATAGAGCTTCCCAGCTGTAATCCTAGTTTTTTTCTTGTTGTGGGTTTTTTTTTTTTCTTTTTTTTTTTGGTTGTGGGGCTTGAACTCTAGGCCTGGGCTCTGTCCCTGGGCTCTTCAGCGCAAGGCTAGCATTCTACCACTTGAGCCACAGTGCCACTTCCGGCCTTTTCTGTTTATGTGGTGCTGAGGAATCGAACCCAGGGCCTCATGCATGCAAGGCAAGCACTCTACCACTGAACCACCTTCCCAGCCCCTGTAGTTCTAGAACGTGAGGGGCTGATGCAGGAGGATCAACAGCCCATGGCAAATTTGGGCTACATAGGTAAATACACACTTCACAATATCAAAAAAAAAAAATCTCTTTGCTCAATTAATGAAAACATGAGTTAAGGTAGTCAAATATGAGAAAGCTCCAAGTAGTAAAGTATATGTTGAGCATAATTAGAACATCAGTCCTCCAATCTATACTGGATTTAAAGAGAGAAGAATCACAGCACTACAGAAAATATAATTTGGAGGTTGGGTAGAGAAAATGTAAGCAACAAAGAAGAGTGAAAAAGTGAAAAGAGGTCTGGGAAGGTAGCTCAGTGGTACAGTGCTTGCCTTGCATGCATGAGGCCCTGGGTTCAATTCCTCAGCACCACATAAGCAAAAAGAAAAAAGCTGGAAGTGGCGCTGTGGCTCAAGTGGTAGAGTGCTAGCCTTGAGCTGAAGAGCTGAGGGACAGCGCCCAGGCCCAGAGTTCAGGCCCCACAACCGGACCCAAAAAAAAAAAAAAAGTGAAAAGAGACCCAAAGGTGGAAGGAAAACCAAAACTTGTCTGGAGGCTGAGACAAGTGTTTCTAGAGGTGCATATCTATAATCTCATTACTCAGGAGATAGACAGGAGGATCACAAGTAAGGGGTTATGCTCAGCTAAACATGGAACATTGTATAAAAGAAGGAAAGGAGCCAGGCACAGGTGGCTCACACCTGTAATCCTAGCTACTCAGGAGGCTGAGATCTGAGGATTGTGATTCCAAGCCAGGCAGGAAGGTTTGTGAAACTCTTTATCTTCAATAAACTACTCAGAAAAAGCCAGAAGTGGCACTGTGGCTCAAGTGGTGGAGTGCTAGCCTTGAGCAAAAGAAGCTCAGGGACAGTGCCCAGGCCCTGAGTTCAAGCCCCAGGACTGGCATGCACGCACACACACACACACACACACACACACACACAAAAGGGGGTGGGGGGAAAGGGAGGGAAGGATTGAGGGAGGAAGTGGAGAGGGAAGAGGAGCATGAGAGGAAAAGAAAAAATGGAAGGAAAGAAGGAAGGAAGGAAGGAAGGAAAGAAGGAAGGAAGGAAGGAAGGAAGGAAGGAAGGAAGGAAGGATCAGTCAGTCAGTCACTGCCATTGGTGTTGCCATTGGTAGTAATCTTGGCAAGAACAGTCTGAAGCCTGCAAAGTATTGAAAGCATTGAATTGGCACCAATGACTTCCCAGAATTTTGTCAGAGAGCAGCCACCAGACTGGATGTGACTATAGGCATATGTCGCCAAGGGAAAATTTTTGTTCATCTTTGCTGAGAGATTTTATTTTGAAAAAATTCCTAAACCTGCAGAAAATTTGAAATATAATGTACACCTCCACTCTTCCTCCTTTGCTGTAAGACATCCTTGGTTAACACTTTGACACACTGGTTCCTTACATACACACCCATATGTATCCATTTTGGGGGGAATCATTGGAAATAAAGCTGCAGGCTCCCACTAAGTACTTTAGCATGTTTTTCTTAAAAACAAAGCAATTCTCCCACATGACCTCAATGCCATGTCCCATCTGTAAAATTCAGCACAGAATGAAAACTGACTAACCAACTGACCATATTCCCACTTCTACAACTGCCTGAAAATACCATTGTAACTTTCTTTTTCTTTTTATGGTCCGATCAAGTCACAAATTGCCTTTTCATTGTTTTGTCTCCATAGTCTCCTTCTATCAGTAACAGTTTTGCTGGTTTTTTTTTTTTTTTCTGTGACTTGCTGAGTTTGGGCCAGTTGTCACATAGTATGTCCCACATTCAGGATTTGCCTGATTGTTTCCTCATGACTAGAATCAGGTTAGACATTTTTGGCAAGAATATCATGTCAATAATGTGAACTGTCAAGGGGTTTATTTTAAAGGTGGAAAGTCAGCCTGTTTAAATGCTAACAGAGATGATCCAGTCAGTTGGGGTAGTTGGCACTGGCAGCTAGCTCATGCATATAATACTAGCTACTCAGGAGGCTGAGATCTGAGGACTGCAGTTTGAAGCCAGCTGGGCAAAAAAAAAAAGTCTGTGAGGCTCTCATCTCCAATTAACCACCAAATGTCCAAAGCAGAGTTTTGGCTCAAGTGGTAAAGCACCAGCACTGAGTAAAAAAAAGCTTAGAGACAGCACCCAGGCCCCAAGGTAAAGCCCTTGTACTGGCTTGCGCACACACACACAGAGTAAACACAAGCAGACTATTTTAACCAGTAAAAAAGCTGGACTAGAGACATGACTTAAGTGGTAAAGTACCAGCTGTGAGCAAAAAAAAAAAAAAAAAAAAAAAAAAAAGCTGAGTGATAGTACAAAGCCCTAAATTCAAGCCCTGGTACTAGCATGCAAATATACACAAAAAGAACCCAAGCTAGGGGCTGGGAAGGTGGCTTAGTGGTAGAGTGCTTCCCTCTCATGTATGAGGCCCTGGGTTTGATTCCTCAGCACCACATAAACAGAAAAGGCCAGAAATGGCACTGTGGCTCAAGTGATAGAGAACAAGCCTTGAGCTGAAGAGCTCAGGGACAGTACCTGTAATCCTACCTACTCAGTAGGCTGTGATCTGAGGATAGTAGTTTGAAGCCAGCCTGGGCAGGAAAGTCTATGACTTTTACCGCCAATTAATCATAGAAAAGGAGCCCAGGGATAGTGCCCAGTTTCAGAGTTCAAGTCCCGGAACTGGCAAAAAAAACACAAAACAAAACAAAATTCATTCTTCAATGAAGTCTATTCATTCAATAGGGAGTTAAGGGATAAAGAGAAATACCTCTGTTGAGGAGAGGTCACTTGAGTAGTAGCAAGAGGGAGCTTGCCTAACAAGGAGGATGAAAGGATGAATATGATCCAAGTAGATGAAAATAGAATAAACCCTGTTGAAATTGTTTTAGGAAATGGGGGAAAGGGAGATGACTGATTTGAATACATTGTAAACATACATGGAAATGTCAGGGTGAAATCTGTCTTTTTAACTAATATATGCTAAAAATAAGAGTCTTAATAAAACATAAAATATGAAAGAAAAAAAAAAGAATGACATGAGAAAGCTCTCACGAGACTTCAGGCTCCAGCAAGGGCCAAGGACAGAGGTAGGCTTGTAGGAGTTCATTGCACTTCCAGTAGCCGGGACACCACCTCTGTTCCTTCCCTCTACGTAAATACAGGCTGTTTGAGGCCAGGTAAGAAATAAGTATTGACAAAGCTAAGAAGCAGCAGCGGGGCCTGGTGACCGCCCCAAAAGAGTTTGTCTGGGAAAGGGTCTCCCAGGAGAGCCAAGATAATGTTGGACCCAGCTGCCCTCCCCTGTGAAGGCCTCCAGTATAGAGGCCCTCAGTGCCTTTTGGATGGCACTATAAAACCCTAGGGCCTAGAATCAGGCCTCCAGAGGCCCAGCTGCTTCTATTGGGCAGGGGTGTGGCAGAGAAGAGCGGCCCAGAATTTGGGGGGAATGTCTCGTCAGACCCAGGAAATTACCTGTTCTGCCTCATCAGTTGGGCACTTGATAGGTCCCCCAATCCTAAGGACCTGTTGGCATTTGGGGATGGAGCTTCCAGAAATACAGGTTCAGCTCTCATCCGAAGCCCCTGGGGTACTGGGTTAAGAGGTACCTGTCTGAACCCTCAAAAGAGGCTCAAAGAGACAGCCTTGGAATATCCAGTTTATCCACTTTCTCTGGTAATTGTGATACCTGTTCAAGTTGGAGGCTATTAGGCCCATTTACCAAATGAAGAAGACTGGGTCTAGAGAAGGGATGAAACTTCCTGGAGTCACCCAAGAAGTACAGGCAGTAAGGGGATGAGTGGCTAGCTAGCTTCTGTCTGACCTAATACAGTTTTGGCAAATGGAAGCAGGCTCATCTGCTCCCATCCATTGGGCTAGAGGTACCTTCTCCCCCTATCCAAGGTGTCTAGACCACCCCTCTGAACTGTGGGAGCTCCACTCACTTCTGACTCCCTTCCCTGAACCCTATAACCTCTGGCTTCCGCTCTCCAGCACAGGCCACTCGGGAGTGTGACAACAACCAACTCTGTCCCACACCAACACAGTGCCTGGCACACAAATGCTTGAAGGACTCCATCAAGGAATCTTGTCTGTCATCTCAGTCCTGCCTTGCCCTCTACTGCCCCCTACAGTGCCACACTAACGCCATTCCCTCCTGTAGCTCTGACAGAAAAAGAACACAGCGAGGTGCTGGTGGCTCACACCAGTAATCATAGCCACTCAGAGGCTGAGATCTGTGGATCATAGTTCAAAGCCAGCCTAGGCAGGAGAGTCCATGAAACTCTTATCTCCAATAAACCACCAGAAAACCAGAAATGGCACTCTGGCTCAAGTGGGTGGCACTGTGGCTCAAGTGGTAGAGCACTCACCTTGAGCTGAAGAGCTGAGGGACAGCGCCCAGGCCCAGAGTTCAAGCCCCACAACCAATCAAAAACAAAAAAAACAAAAAAACAAAAAACAAAAGAAAAGACAGAAAGACGGAAGGAAGGAAGGAAGGAAGGAAGGAAGGAAGGAAGGAAGAAAGGAAGGAAGGAAGGAAGGAAGGAAGGAAGGAAGGAAGGAAGGAAGGAAGGAAGGAAGGAAGGAAGGAAATGAAGATATCCTGAACTCACAGGCCCAGCGAAGTCCCCAGGGCTGCCGTTACTTAGCTGGAATGGTCACATGCCTCTCGGTGGCTACTAAATATTCTGACCATACCTGAGTGCAGAGGGTGGGGGGTCAGTACCACCAGATGGTCAAGGATGGAAGAGGAGAGATTCTTCATGGGGAGAACCAGAAAGGCCCTCCCCCAAACAGGAGAACAGCTGAATAGGCAAGGAAGAAAGTTTTTCAAAATCCAGCCAAATCCCCTCTCTCGTCTGTCAGTCTCTCTCTCTCCCTCTACCTAGTTCTGCTTCATTGTTCACCCATAGCTCTGAAAGGGTTTGCTGGTGGCTCTCATGATCTCAGCAGTCATCCAAGACCCCATCCTCCTCTCCTCAGTGCATCCCTAGTTGTGTACACTCCCTTCTTCATATCCTTACCAGAGCTCCATCATGGATTCCAGACCCTTCCTCCATGCCTGCCGAGCCGCCAACACCTATCACTACCTGTGTGTGGTCCACTCAATCCTCCAGATGGATCCCCATTATCTGCCATCTGTCTCTTGTGTTGAAGACTGTTATTAGCTTTCTGTCACTGGAACAACAAAGGAAAGAAAAGGAAAGAAGAAAGGAAGAGACATAACCTGAAAAAGTATTTGCCTATGTGTGAATGGTGTATATGAGTGTACATGCATGTATGTGTATGCATACAAGTGTGGATGTATAAGCTGGGAGATGTGGGCCCATGCTGTGTGCAGTTTGAGGATAGAAAGATATATTTGGGCATAATTACCACAAGCTCTGCCACTTGTTTTTCTGTGTTTCTCTTTTACCTATTATTAACATAATTTTAGGAAAGAGAGAGAAAAAAAGAAAGAAAAAGGAAGTGAGGAAGACGGAAGGAAGAAGGAAAGAGAGAGACAGAGAGAGACACACATAGAGAAAGAGAAAGATTGATTATGCTGAGCATGGTGGCGTTCAACTAAAGTCCCAGTTACTTGGGAGGCTGAAGCAGGAGAATCATTTGAGCCCAGTAGTTACAGGCCAAACTGGGGAATGCAGCAAAACTGTCTCAAAAGTAGGGCAGGAAAAACAGAAAAAGAAAAAAGAAATTGTACATTATATTGAAGAAAAAACAGCCACCTTTTGAAGAAGGCACAAAGCATGAAGTTAAACAGACATAGGTTTGGGAGTTTTGCTTGTTTTTGCTGGCACTGGGGCTTGAACTTGGGGCCTTGCACTGTCACTTGGCTTTTTTCTTAAGAGTTGGTGCTCTACTAGAATTTTATAAGCCATGCCTCCAGTCTAGTCCATTGGAGGGGGGGGGTATGCGTGTGTGTGCATGCACGCACATGTGCATATGTTGGTACTAGGCTTATGTTCAAGGCCTTGACATTGTCCCTTAGCTTTTTCACTCAGGGCTGGCATTCTACCACTTGAACGGTAGCTCTTTAGTGGTTAACTGGAGATAATAGACTCAAGGATTTTCCTTCCCAGGCTAGCTTTGAACCTCAATCCTCAGCTCTCAGCCTTCTGAGTAGCTAGGATTATGGGGATGAGCCACCAACATCCTGACCAGACTAGCTTTCTTGCTGATTAACTAAAGACAAAGTCTTAAATTTTTTTCTGCCCAGGCCAGCTTTGAACTGGAACCCTCAGATCTCAGCCTCCAGAATAGCTAGCATTGCAGGCATGTAACCAGCACTTGGCTAACTCAGGTTTAAATCTTAGCAGTTCTGTGGCTTTAGGTAAGTATCTTGTGCCTTTAACTCTGAGCACTGATTTCTTCCTAAAAAGTGGCTCACACCTGTAATCCTAGCTACTCAAGAGGCTGTGATCTGAGAAACACCATTCCAAGCCAGCCTGGGCAGGGAAGTCCATGAAACTCTTAGCTAAAACTAAGCACCAAAAGCTGAAGGTATATCTGTGGCTCAAGTGGTTGAGCTCTAGCCTTGAGCAAAATTATTCTGGGATAGTGCCCAAACCCTGAGTTCAAGCCCCAGGACCAGCACTTTGTAGAAGTGGTTATGGCTTCCCAGCCCCTCCCATCCAAATAGGGTTTATTTTTCTCCCCTTGATCCTAGAATGCCCTTATCAGGTTTACTAACTGACTGTTGTATTATGCTCAACTTTGGTCCTCAGCTCCATCCAGACCTGGGCGCCTCCCCCCCCCCCATTCCTGGGAGTTCCCTCCATACAGCTGGCCCCTCCCTTTCTCCACCCAGACCCACCTGAAAGCTCATCTGCCTCACTCACTTCCTATCCCCCAGACCCTCCTGCTACTTGGATGGGGACAGAGGCCATGTGCTCCCTCTTAGGAGAAATATGGCTCCTCTAATAAACCTTATAATAATCTTTCTCATGTGCATACCTGCCTCTGTGTGGTCCCCTGGGATAGATGTGTGGGATACTCCTTCAAATGTAAGAGAAAGGATAACATACTTCTTTTGGAGCATACCTGAAGATCTTGTTGTCCTGGCAAGAGCCTGGGCTAGCCTACTGAAGGGTGACTGCTCACTTGGAGAAGAGAAGAGACCAGCCATCCTCTAAGGCAGTACCAGCAGACCTAGCAGTTAACCTCTTACAGATGAATGAGAGCTCAGCTACTAGAAGTGCCCAGAGGAGCACAGCCATTAAAACTAGTAGGAAGAATTGCTGGCACGAGTCACCAGAGCCTGTAGAGCCATCTTCCCAAAAACCTGAGATCTGAGGAATGAAGTTCAAAGCTAGACCAGGTAGAACAGCCTACAAAGACTCTTGTCTCCAACTAACCAGTGGGGGTTAGGGGGAGGGAGGGAAGAATCTGGACTGAAGGTATAGCCAGCCATGAACAAAAAAGCTGATCAAGAGTGCAAGGCCTTGAGTTCAAGCCTTTGTACTGGCACAAAACCCTAGATGGGGGCTGGGAAGGTGGCTCAGTGGTAGAGCGCTTGCCTTGCATGCATGAGGCCCTGGGTTCGATTTCTCAGCACCACATAAGCAAAAAGAAAAGAGCCAGAAGTGGTGCTGTGGCTCAAGTGGTAAAGTGAAGAGGGACAGCGCCCAGGCCCAGAGTTCAGACCCAGGACCGGACCACCCCCCCCCCCAAAAAAAAAAGAATCCCTAGAGCTGGGTTTAAGATGTAGATGTCATTCAGTAGTAGTGTATGCTTAGCATGGGTAAAGGCCTAAGCTTTTTGTGTGGGGTTTTTTTGGGAGGGGGGGAGCTTGAACTCTGGGCCTGGGTGCTACAAGCTCCTCAGCTCAAGGATAGCACTCTACCATTTGAGCCACAGCTCCACTTCTGGCTTTTTTCTTTTTGCTTATGTGGTGCTGAAGAATTGAACCCAGGGACTCATGCATATAAGGCAAGCACTCTACCACTGAGCCACCTTCCCAGCCCAAAGGGCTGAAGTTTCCAAGTCCCTCATGCCTACATATTGCTTTGATCTAGAATTAGATAGATGGTTTTATACACTAGATTCAAGTGAATTAGATTCCTCTTGCTGGGGAACCAACAAGATCACATTACAGAAAAGCACATGAAATTGGAAATGGTGCTGGGGATGACTTTGGAAAGTATAATCTTAGAAAAGCAGGAAAGGCATCAAATTGGGGCTTTATTGCAGACTTGGGGGATTTGAGTCAAATGTGTTAAGGGAAGGTCTTGGCAGAGACAGTAAGATCATAATCTGACTTACATTCCTATGATTCCTTTGACTACTGTGTATAAATAAGATGTAAGGGAAGAGATGATGGGGTCAGGGACCTAAATAAACTTTCCCAACCCTGAGCTAGGCTGAAATCAAGGCCCAGCCAAGTACTTGTTGAAGGAACTGCCACAATTCCAGCCTCTGGGATTATATTCCTCCTGCTCTCTCCCAATGTGACAAGTATTTTAACAAACTGTGCAAAGAGTCATTAAGTACTGCAGACACAAACCAGACTTTAGAAAAACATAGCACAAGGCCTTTTGGAAGCACAGCCAAGTGTTTCCAGTCTTCCAGTCTTAGACTTGGGATTTCCTGTCTTCTTAGGCATTTGCTGGGCAAGCCAAGATTAGTTTTGCCTGAGTAAAGAGTGGGCTTCCCACATGGCCTCTGTGCCTTTTTTTCTGTTCCTTTAGGATTCATTCCATGTATTCCTGGCTCCAGGTTTTCTAACCAGCTACTTGCCTCCCAACACAACTTGAAGATGGGATCATGATACAATTTCAAGGAGCAGAGGTCCTGCAAGCTGTAGCTGGAGCCAGCTGGGCTCTTGAAAGTTAGCTCTGGTTTAGTTCCTACCTTCTTGCCAAGTATCAAAACCTTGCTGACCAGAACTGGGTGAGACAAGGGGGAGCAGGGACTTACATGAATGGCACCAGGAATTACCATAGGCATGGAGCCTGCCTGGATGGGGAATAACTGATCCACAGGTTGACACCCCACCCTATCAGCACCATCTGTTCTTGCTGCTTGGGACATGCCTCACTTAGGATAATTACTAGAAGCACAAACTCCCTCTTATTTATACAATGTGGGAGGGGATAAGCTAACACAAGATCCCCACCAAAATGACAAGAATGAATATGCAAAGTGACAATCGAGTGGGAAGGGGGAAAGCAATGCATTGGCATATATTATGAATAACAAGATCATTCCCATGAGAAACATAAAATAGGCTGGGGGAAGGGAAGGGGCGTAGCTTTTAATGAACAGTTCCTGAGACAAAAGTAGCCAACCATCTTCTACAAAACCTGATATAAATCCCATATCCCAAACTCTGCAAATTGATTCTGCCCACTCCACCAGCAACCTCATTGCCACAAAAATGTACATGGGCAAGAGTTGAAAGGTAGCCATGGGAAATACCCATGGTTGTGAACTTCCATCATAGCTCTTTTGCTGATTACAGGGCCCTCAGAAGCTTAATAAGCTTCCAAGGAGTTTGACAAAGCATGTACAAAAAGCCTTTCAAAGTCCTTCTAAAACAGTCGCCTAAATCATTCACAACTGCCACCTAGCTAAGCTTTTTCAGTGGGTAAGTTGGGGATTGCTAAAGGGTGGCAAAGAGACTGATAGGCCAGATGGAAAAAGTCAGATAATACTCTTGTAAGGAATTCTGCTTTCCTGGTGGAAAAAACACATGTACAGAAGCTTCTCTAACAGCTTGCTACCTACTCTGCTTAACTGTACTAGTTGTCTCCATGGAGGCTACTCCAGGGGCTAGGGGGACAGCTCTGTGGTACTGTTTGCCTAACAAGGACACCTCCCTGGATGCAATCACCAGCAAACACACACATACACACCACCACCACCACCACCACCACCAGAAAAAAAAAAAAAAAAAAACTTTCCCTATTCCAAAAAGAAAACTTGAAATTTATATAATTTACTTATGCAATGGCTGGGAAGGTGGCTCAGTAGTAAAGCGCTTGCCTTGCATGTATGAGGCCCTGGGTTCGATTCCTCAGCACCACATAAGCAGGGAAAAAAAGCCAGAAATGGTGCTATGGCTCAAGTGGTAGAGCGCTAGCCTTGAGCTGAAGAGCTGAGGGACAGTGCCCAGGCCCAGAGCTCAGGCCCACAACTGGACCCAAAAAAAAAAAACAAAAAAAAAACAATTTACTTATAAGACATGACAAAAATAGGAGCTTATACTTTCCATTTTGTTTGGAGGCAATAAAAATATGTATCAATGGGGCTCTGGGAATGTGGGCTCAGTGGGAGAGTACTTGCGCCTTGCATGTATGAGACCCTGGGTTCAATTCCTCAGCACCACACAAACAGAAAAAGCTGAAGTGGTGCTGTGGCTCAAGTGGCAGAGTGCTGGCTTTGAGCAAAAGCATCTCAGGGACAGAGAACCCAGGGCCTGAGTTCAAGCCCCAGGACCAGCCCCCCCCCCCCAAAAAAAGTATCACCGCTGGGCACCAGTGGATCATGTCTACAATACTAGCTACTTCAGTAGCTGAGATCTGAGGATCAAAGGCAACCTGGGCAAGAAAGTCTTATCTACAATAAACCACAGAAAACCTGAAGTGGCGCTATGGCTTAAGTGGTAAGCTCTAGTCTTGAGCTGAAGAGCTCAGGGACAACACCCAGGACCAGAGTTCAAGCCCCATGACTGAACAAAAAACAACAACAACAAAAAACCACTAAGCAAGAACATCCACTAAACCTCCAGTGAATCACTTTAGGAAGTCCATCCAAGCATCAAACACTGCTGTGGTGTTTGTTGCCTGCTTTCCTCCCAGGTACATCACGTGGCCCTAAACTGTTTTGACACCAGGCCAGGAAAATTCTCAGAAGGGCCTTAGAAAGGGAGGTTGTCTTGTGTGACCAGTAATTTTAAGCCCAAAGGATAAAGCCACTGCCTAGAAATACTAGAGCTCGTAGGTAAGAAGGGCACTTCCATCCCTGCTGCAACTGGTACTTAGCCACAAGATGGTGATCTGGGCAACTTAACAGGCCTGCTAGGTTTTCTAAGCTACTCATTAGTACCCCCCCTAAGGCCTGGGCAGGTGGCTGCCCTGGTCTTCACCTGCCACCTACAGGCAAGAAAGCTGATGGCACAGGTGTTTATTTCATCACAGCCACTACATCAAACAATCTTCAATGTACAACCAACAGGATGGGCAAGGCCTACAGGGACACACTCCTGTAGGGCAGAACAAATCAAGATTGTTGGCTGTCACCACCACAGATTAAGTCTGTGCACCATAGCTTTTCTTTAGCTCTCTCACCAAGGCCAATGATCTCTGCTCAGTTGCAATTCTTGGGACACACATTCTGGCCTTGTTTTCTACCAAAAACAAAAACACCCAAAAACTCCATACAGTATCAGGATTTATTATTTTATTATATGCTTTGTAAAAAAAAAAAAAAAAAAAAAAAACAAAACAAACGAAACAAAAAAGGAAAAGCCCAAACATGCATGCTACCCACCAGAGGAAGCTCATCTTTCTTGTGCAGGCCATATTATGTTAATGTGCAAAGCCCTATATACTCCCCACCATTAAATGTTTATGACCCAACTACAAAAATGGAGCTTTAAAGGGTGCATGAAGACAAACAGGAACTTGCCCTTGTTCGAGTAACATCTAAGTAAAGAACCATGATGTAACAGGGAGCAAATGCCAAATGAAGAATTGGAATGTCTGTAAGGGCAAGACTGGTGAGACAGACATGGGCCACATGATTGCTTCTACTTGTTTTCAGAAGGCACATGTCTCCTACACCTGACAATCAACAACTGAGGATGACAGCAGGAGAATCCAGTATTCAGATTCTGCCTACTTTGAGGTATCAAATGCAAGAGGAAAGATTAGTTATATTCAATCCAAGTAGCATGCAATGAAAATTTGTTTAAACCAACATGGTTAAGTGTTAAGATTTTTAGAAATCAATATTATTTATTCACAATTTTAAACTAAAGTCAAGGCTATTTATCTTCTGTGGTAATGATTTAAGTGCAAGTGATGCTGGCTTTCACATTTGTTTCCTTCCTTAAGAGCAAGGCAGATCAGTTGTTCTTGAATAAGTCAATGCAGCTCTGCAGGAGGGAGACATTGTTCTGGGGGGAAAGAAAATCAACAAATAAACCAAATATCAAAGTCAAGGTAAAGTAACCTGCTCTAGACTCTAAATATACTCAAGAATGAAACACACACTCTGACACAGCTTTTCTCATGAAACATGAAATCAAAAGTAGGGTGGGGGACATCCCTTCACTAACTCCCTAAAATTTTAACTACCTATCCTTTCCCAGTTTAGCCAGAGAGTTCCTCTGAGGGGAGGGCCTGCGAATGCTGCCTGGGAGTGGGCACTGGGAGTCCAGTGCAATCATACAATCATACCACTCACTTCTGCAAGGTCTTGCTCAGCCTATAAAAGATCTGCTGGTAGTCAAGTTATGGGCAAGATTTCAAATTAAATCAAGACTTTTTAAATGCTCATCACAAAATAAAGACATACAGTAAACTTAAAATGCCAAGTACTTCATGGCTATGAATTATATTTTAAAAACGGTATTTTCAAATGGTTACAGATTGACAAGAAGTTGGAGTAATTAAGAATGGAGAAAACGGATCAAATATTTTTTTTTGTGGTGAAGCTCAATCCCAAGTCCTTATTATTGCTGAACTCTAACCTCGACCCAACAAGCATAAGCACCTAATATTCCTTTTAGAAACCCATACTTACATATACCCAGACCAAATAAGATTACTGTATTTTAAAACAAAAACGTTTGCAAGCTGCTGAATAACCAGATTTGAAGATAGAGGTTCAAAGTGAGTTCCCCCCAAAGCCAAGCAAAAACATCAAACTCTGAGTCTACCTCTGACACTGGTACATGCATACATATGCACATGTCTACATATATACACACAGAGGCACACACCATGAACACCCAAGATACTAAATAACTTCTGGTAATTGAGACAAGCTTTTGCTTTGATCTTAGGCATGCCTCAAAATATGTGATTTTCCTCTGAAAAATTCACAAGTTACTAAAGCAGACTCTTTAGAAGAATGGCCTGTAAACAGGCAAGGAGAAACTAGACTCTTGCTCCTAATCCTAGGTACTAAAAGCAGGGCTGAAAGTGCGGCTTAAGTGGCAGAGTACAGGCGAGTATACAGACCTGAATGCAAACCACAGTAGAGGATGGGGAGGGCAGGGGAACAAGAATGCTCTGTATTGCAAGGTAATATATTTTGGTTTGCAGAAGAAACTCCCACTGACCACTCCCATACACTAAATACCATTACAGATCAACACCAAAAAGCTAAAAGAAAATCCCATCTACCTAACACTAGGACAACAAATTAGGATATTAAACCTCCATCCCTGCCACAAAAAAAAAGTTCACTAGAGTTGTTGGCTCAGTTAACACTTACTCTGGCGTGCTTTATTTCCAGTTCAGACATTTCAATTAGGTTCTTTCTAAATGCTGCTACTCTCTTCCGCTTGAAATTTATTAGTTCTATGGTGAGAAAAAAAAAAGATTAAAAAAAATCAAGTTGACCTTCAAATGCACTGCATCTTCCAAATATCCTTAGAAATTATCTCCAGAACTTTCTTGAGTCACCACTGAGACACATTAGATGTGGTATGGTTACAGCTATGTGCTTCTTAAATGGACCAAGTTTTATCCAAAGGTACTAATGTGCAGGGAAAAAGTGGAATGGGATATAAGCCATAACATTACCAATGTCCTCAGAACAGTGAACTCTGTAAGACATCATATAATGCCAACAATCTCATGAAAAAGGCCCAGCAACCAATAATCTTGGTGGAAATACAAACTAAAACTTCAAGAAGCTATTCCTCATCTGTAAGAATGTTTTATCAAAACAAAAAAAAAGTAGCATGACTGGTAGAGAAAATTAGGCATTTGCATTGAAGACATGAAAATCAATACAAGGAAAATGGAAATTCTTCAAAACTAAAAAATTCGACCTCTAGGAACATATCCAAAGGAATTAAAATCAGTATGGATGAAATGGATGCCTGTATCCTAAGAGAACATAATGTCCAAAAGTTTACCTATCTAGGGACAAAGTTGCAGTGCAATAGTAAAGTATTTGCCCAACATGTATACACACTGGGTTTGATAGCCAGCACTACATAGCACCAAAAAACAAAAACCCACCACAAATACAGGAACAAGTAAGGGATAGTGGTATGTCTACAATGTCTACAAGACAGCCTAAGATACAAAGCAAGACCCTATCTCATTTAAAAAAAAGGGTGGGGGGAGGGGAGACTCCTTGAAGAAATGGTCAACTAGAGTAAAAACATCCATGATACTTTTAACTCCAATTAAGCATCCACCAAAAAGCCAAAGTGAAAATGTGGCTCAAGTAAGTGGTAGAGCACAAGTCTTGAGCAAGCTTGAGCTTGAGTTCAAGCCCCAGAAGCTGCACAAACACAAAAAATAAAGCCAGTATTGCTGGGTGCCAGTGACTCACACGTGTAATATGAGGTATTCTGGAGGCTGAAATCTGAGGATTGTAGTTTCAAACCACCTGAGGCACAAAAGCCTGCAAGACTCTTAACTAGCCAAAAACTCCAGACTGGAGCTATGGCTTAAGTAGTAGAAAATTTTTAAAAGCTCAGTGACCACACCCAAGTCATGAATTCAAGCTCTAAAACGGGCATAGAAAAAAGTCATGTATATAATCTAATTTCCTCTGTCCAAGAACTCAGATATGTATTTATGAGCACACACAAGGATACATATAAGTAAGCAAATAATAAAGTAGATGGGGGCTGGGAAGGTGGCTCAGTGGTAGAGCACTTGCCTTGCATGCTCGAAGCCCTGGGTTCGATTCCTCAGTACCACATAAGCAAAAAGAAAAAAGCCGGAAGTGGCACTGTGGCTCAAGTTGTACAGCACTAGCCTTGAGCTTAAGAGCTGAGGGACAGCGCCCAGGCCCAGAGTTCAGGCCCCACGACCGGACCCAAAAAATAAATAAATAAATAAAGTAGATGGGTTGAACACAAAACACAGGGTTAGATAACAAGACTAAATATTCTACAACTGACATACATTCCCAGCTCTAGATATTGGTTGGTAATTCTCACTACTTGTGTTCTCTATAAATAATTTCAAAATAAAAGTGCAGAAAAATATTCTACCTTCTTTTGCAGATTCAGAAAGTTGTTCAAATTTCTGGCAGCATTCCTGCTGATGTGCCTCAGCCAACTTGACATCTTTGCTTTTTAATCGGGCCTTGTCCAAAGCTTTATTTGAGTTTTCATAGTCAATGAGGGCTTTGGTGCGCCTGTATAAGAGATCCTGAGAAGAAAATTAACAATACAACAAAAAAAATCTCTGGTATACACAAAGCTCTGGGTTTAGCGCTCTACACTCCCCCACCCCCCCCATAAAAAAGTTAAGGTAGATTAGCACGCTATTTGTACATGGATCTCGACCATCTACTGAAATTTTGCCTATGGACCAGATGTTAAAACTAAGCAAGAGTAAAAACATGGGTATTTTTCTAGTTAATTCAATAACTGAAAATTACTTAAGAATGTGAAATAACATGATCCTGTCCAGCACAATCCACGTCTGAAAATCTTCCCTGGGATCCAATCTCATGTTTGCAATCTTATGACAAAGCACAAATTACCACAAATATCTAAAAGTGGCAATTATGTGCGCAATATAAAATGGGTAACGCAATTTTTTAAAAACTGCATGAAACAAAATAATTGTCAAAGCTCAGTAAAGCATAATCTACTTTTGTAATGCTTTTTGTATGAAATATTTTGTGAATTTTTTTTTGGGTCGGTCATGGGGCTTGTCCCTCTATTCTTCAGCTCAAGGCCAGCACTCTACCACTTGAGCCACAGCACCACTTCCAGCTTTTACTGCTTATGTGGTGCTGAGGAATTGAACCCAGGGCATCATGCATGCAAGGAAAGCACTCTACCACTGAGCCACCGTCCCAGCCCCCTCCGTGAAAATTTTTTAATGAGCTTTTAAGTCAGAAAATAAAATCTAAAGAATGTTTAAAATGTCTAAGAGGGCTGGGATGGTGGCTCAGTGGTAGAGTGTTTGCCTTGCATGCATGAGGCCCTGGGTTCGATTCCTCAGCACCACATAAGCAGAAAAAGCTGGAAGTGGTACTGTGGCTCAAGTGATAGGGTGCTAGTTGAATTGCTGAGGGACAGTGCCCAGGCTGAGATCAGGTCCCACAACTGGCCAAAAAAAAAGAAATAAATAAAATAAAATAAAATGTCTAAGATTAAGACAACAGGACAAAAGCCTCCTCAGGTCAAAATGTAAATGAGGAAAGAATAAAACAATCCCAAACATTATTATATTTACCTCTTAAGCCTTAATTACAATGATGCATACAAAAAAGGGGCATAATACAAGGAGATCTGGTCAATGTCTACCTTCTTCCCTACCCCACCCCCCCCCCACTTTTTTTTATTTCAAAAAAGGAAATCTCTAGCATTAAATTCTGCTCATGGTACCATGGTCTAGCACTGATGTGTTAGTTAAACAATTCCCTCCCTCTTCTTACCTTTGCGGCCTCTATGTTGAGCATGTAGTATCGGAGTAGCTCTGTCAGCTTTAAATCTTCATCTGATGAGACTCGACCCTCTATTTTCTATTAAAAAATAAATAAAAGTCACAGTCCATTCGCTCAAGAAATCTACAATGATAACTATGAAGAACAAAAATTCTTACCCTAAGTTTTTCAAATAGTTCAGCAACTTTCAACAGGTACCTGAAAACAATGTTGTAGGTTAAAGATCTTAAACTTGATATCAGGGATGAACTTAAGATATGAATGGAACTTTAGGATTAATTACCAAACAAATGTTAATTACAATTCTCTTAAATAGTAGAGCACATTTACATTGCCCCACTCATTAGCATCATGCTTAAGTCCAGGATGATTCTTATTAACAAGGTTATGAGGATCACCATGGGTGTTACCTATCAATAAATATTGCCATCTTGGTTGCTATATAAACCAGCCTTTCAACCTCAAGTCAGAGGAAGTATGCCAATGTGCAGAGGTAGTATGCCGATGTGCAGAGGTAGTATTTGGAAAAATACAGAAGTAGCCGGGCGCTGGTGGCTCACGCCTGTAATCCTAGCTACTCAGGAGGCTGAGATCTGAGGATCGCGGTTCAAAGCCAGCCCGGGCAGGAGAGACCGTGAAACTCCTATCTCCAATAAACCACCAGAAAACCGGAAGTGGCGCTGTAGCTCAAGTGGTAAGAGTTCAAGCCCACGACCGACAAAAAAAAAAAAAAAGAAAAGAAAAAAGAAAAATACAGGAAGTGTACAAGATGGAGAACTCATGATAAACACTTAGAGATCAGTATGTGGTGGTTTGAAGCCTGTTTGGGCACCAAGGCAAGACTCTGCCATTTAAAAACAAAGGACAGACAGATCATTACCAGAGAATATGGCAATAGCCAATTGTCACAGACAAATTTTCCTCAATATAACAGAAATGTATTCCTTAAAAGCTGCTATATTTCACTTCCTTACAACTGTCAGAAGTACCTTATGTACAGAGGGTAAGATTGGATACTAGGAGGTATCTGTGGAGCTTGTGCTTCAGTGTAGAACCCAAGCCATAGAGAGTAGTCAAGAGCTACTTTTAACTATACTGTTCAGTCCTTATCCATTCATTATAAGGTTGGGGAAATGTTATTCTAACAAAGTCTTACTTTTTGATGACAGTGGGCTCTTCTAAGGCCAGGCTATGCAAACAGGCAGCAGTGTGGATATAGTCATCAGCAACATCTAGAGAAACAAGCACAGCCCTTTTAGCACAAGAAAGTAGATATGTTAGCAAAGGTCTTCTAAGTGGCCAGTGGGAAAAGGTATTTACTTTTATGAGATCTGGTCATTTTGTCTGCTTTAGCACAGGAATCCTTGATCCTGTTGTAATAGTTAATGAGGAAATTCTTTTCTTGCTCAAAGAAGTCATCTACCTCCTAAAAATAAGGAAAAAAGAAACAGGCAGACATTCTTAAGAATATGAGTATTTCATATTGCAAAATATTTTGGGTAGAATACTTGGGAAGTTGAAGATTGTAAGTTCAAGGCTAGTCTGTGTTCAAACAGTCCAGATACTGCTTTCTCGCCCCCCCTACAGGCATTAGTGGTGGATACACATAACACTACCTACTCAAGATGCTAAGATCTGAGGATTACAGTTCAAAGTCAGCCTGTGAGACTTACCTACAAATAACTAAACCCCCCCGCCAAAAAACAAAGGTGGAGCTGTGGTTCAAATGAGAGAGCACCAGCTTTGTAACACAAGCATAGAGACGAGGCACAGCCCAAGCAGAGACCAAACATCAGAGTTCAAGCCTCAGGACTAACATACACAAAAACTAACCTGCACAGGTTAAAGCTCAAAGGTAAAGTTCTAATTCAAGACGAAAAAAAGGTAAATTTATACTTTTTCTTATTTGATACCCCAAGACCGTGTGCCAGTAGCACAATTATGTTGAAGAGCAACTGGCTAGCCAATAGACAACAAGCTCTGGTAATGCCTTCTGAGACCTCTACTCTACTAGTAGTGGTTCTGTACAATGGGACACTGCTTCCTTGACAACTTGATCTTATATGTATATTGCTGGGTTATTAGTTTTAAAAAAATATGTTGGGTCTGGGAATGTGGCTTCGTGGTAGAGTGCTTGCTTAGCATGCAGGAAGCCCTGGGTTTGACTCCTTAGCACCACAAACAGAAAAGGCCAGAAGTAGCACTGTGGCTCAAGTGGTAAAGTGCTGGACTTGAGCCCAAAAGCATAAGGGGCATCACCCAAGGTTCAGTTCAAACCCCAGAGCTAGCACAAAAATGACTATAGAATGAGACATCTGGCAGGCAGTCACTGGTCAGGGATAAACATCACATATGCATGGATACACTTTGTGTCTAAAGTTCCTTGGTTTAACAGTGATCCCCCACTACTCAGCACCTATGTTCTAGGCTTCCTATTCAAATCTTGAAGAAGTAAAACATCAGATAGTAAATGTTAATAATGACAACTTAAAAGAAAGAGGAAAGCCCTGAAAAGAAAACAAGCTGTATCTATTAATGCAGTGAGACAAGTTTGGTTTCTTAATCATGGCAGGTAAGGTCTGTCATATGTACATATCATGTGCTCATCTACCTGTCAGCTATGTGGTTCAGTTACCACTTTGGAGAACATACTTTTTCCCTCAGATAACTGAGTAACTTCTACCCTATGGGATAGGTAAAAAGTTGAAATACTTAAGCATGGAAAGACTCATTATTACCTCTCTAAAGAGAACTAGGTATTTTGAAGAAGTAAGTAAAAATATATGAAAACAGCCAATTTCAAACAACCCAAGTATATGTTATCTTATAAATATCACTTTCCAAGAAATAAGACATTTATTCCTACAAAATTAGTTTTCTCAGTGCCAACTCCTTACCTTAACTCCAGAGAAAAGGACTTCATCAGCACTTTTTACAACACTTTTAAAAAAGCCACCAAACATCTCTTTGGTATTTTTCCGTCTGACGCTTAGCTAGAAAATGAGATTCCAAACCAAAAAAAGGGCTTATTGTAAGTGTTCTAGGATCTTCAGTTCTAATTAATTCCAATTAATGCTTCTTACTAGTATAGGCACACACTACAGAATTTAAAACATCTTAACCTAAGAAATACCCTAAATAACTATGTAGACAACAAGGCTTAGAGGCTTTTCAATCTTTAAGAGGACCAGTTTTTTTTCAATACATTGTTTTTTGAAAAACTTTCTGGGTTAGGATTTGTCTTACAAATATTAAGAAGTAATGTAAGGGGCTGGGAAGGTGGCTCAGTGGTAGAACGCTTGCCTTGCATGCATGAGGCCCTGAGTTTGATTCCTCAGCACCACATAAGCAAAAAAGAAAAAAGCCGGAAGTGGCGCTGTGGCTCAAGTGGTAGAGTGCTAGCCTTGAGCTGAAGAGCTGAGGGACAGTGCCCAGGCCCAGAGTTCAGGCCCAAAACTGGACCCCCCCCCAAAAAAAAAGAAAAACAAGAAGTCTTGTTTTTAATATCAGCTCTTGGAAGATTGAGACAGGAAGATCATGAAATGTTTTAAGGCCAACCCAGGCAATACAGCCAATTGCTACATAACAGAACACATCTCAAAAAAATAAAAATGCTCAGCACCAGTGACTCATACCTGCAACCCTAGCTACACAGGAGGCCCAGACTTGAGGACCACAGTTAAAAGTTATCTCCAATTAACCACTCAAAATCCCAAAGTGGAGCTGTGGCTCAAAGAAGTAAACTGATTTGTTGAATAGAAACTCCTTTGTAGAACTACTTATAGATAATAAAAATATCTAACATGAAAAAAAAAAGAGTAGTATTTCAAAAAGAAAGGTATCCAGGAAGAAATAAAAAGATTCTAAGGTTACCAAACTTAATGGGAAAATACTTGTCTTTGGAAGAATGACATTTTTATAATAGATATATGCACAAAGCAGCATTTAAAATTTTTTCCATTGATACAGTATGTTCACAAAAAATAAAAATTTTAAAAAAAAATTTCCATTGTTTTTACATTCCTTTTTTTTTTCAGTTGTTTTTATAAAGGTGATATACAGGAGTCACAGTTACAAGTCAGGTAATGAGTACTTCTCTTTTTGGACAATGTTACCCCTTCCCTCACTCTTCTATATATATTGTTAGTAAGGATATTTTTTCTAAGGATAATTGTTTCTATACTGTTGCTAAGGATATTTTTTCTCCAAAAGGAATAAAGTATTTTTGATAGTAAGTAATGCATTTCAGCTGGACCATGGGAAGGAAATAAAATTGCCTTACATCTTGATCATATTCCAGAAACACATGGAAGTTTCTATCTTTACTAAGAACAGGATGAGATGAAAGTCGCTGAAGAAAGACTTCATGGGAGGACACAGTCTTCTTAAAGACAGCTAGATACTCACTGAAAAGACAAGAATATACAAAATTCAGCTAGCATTATTCAACTATCTGACCAATACCACTAAACTCCTGGTTAACTGATGTCACTAAGTTAAATACTGTAATTGGGCCAAAATAATATTTAGGTTTAACTTGGAATCTCTTAAATAAGACAGCTACCATTTTGGAATCTGTGGAATGAATCAATGAAGGAATCAATAATGTATTACCATCAGCTGCCTCAAGCCAGAACTTAGACCTACATGCCAATTGTTTGTTGTTGTTGGTCATGGGGCTTGAACTCTGTGCCTGAGCGCTGTTTCTCAGCTCTTCAGCTCAAGGCTAGCGCTCTATCCCTTGAGATACAGCACCACTTCCGGTTTTCTGATGGCTTATTGTTTTTCTTGTTTTTTTGTTTTTTTTTGCCAGACGTGGGGTCTGAACTCTGGGCCTGGGCACTGTCCCTCAGCTCTTCAGCTCAAGGCTATCACTCTACCACTTGAGCCACAGTGCCACTTCCGGCTTTTTTCTTTTTTCTTATGTGGTGCTGAGGAATCGAACCCAGGGCCTCATGCATGCAAGGCAAGCGCTCTACCACTGAGCCACCTTCCCAGCCCCATTCTGATGGTTTATTGGAGATAAGAATTTCACAAGAGTTTCCTGCCCAGGCTGGCTTTGAACTATGATCCTCAGATCTCAGCCTCCTGAGTAGCTAGGATTACAGGCGTGAGCCACCGGTACCCGGCTCAGCACATTTGCTTCTAGTAGTAATGTATACACACAGATGGTGCATAATAAGGTTTGGGAATTAACAAGAGTTATACAGTAGATTTATCTAAATGTACACAATGTAGGCATAAAGGTCATTAAGCTTCCTAATTATAAGAACCTGAAAATTAAACTACCTGCTTGGTTGTTTACTGGTAAGCTAGTCCAGACAGGCAATATGTGCCAAGACACTTAGTATGAATACTTCCTCTTGGAAATACCACTGCTAAAATTGACACCTTAATTCCAACAGATTGATAATGGAAAGAATGGAAAGAGGTCCTTTTTAAGCTAAGAATCCACCAGGAAGTTGGGTGTAGGTGATTCACGCCTGTAATCCTAGCTACTAAGGAGGCTGAGCAAGATCTGAGGATCCACACGGGCAGGAACATCCTTGAGACTCCAATAAACCACCAGAAGTGGTGCTATGGTAGAGTAGTTGCCTTGAGCTGAAGCACTGAGGGACAGCACCCAGGCCCAGAGTCCAAGGTTTATTGGAATAAGAGTCTCACGGCTTTCCTGCCCAGGCTGGTTTTGAACCGCAATCCTCAGATCTCAGCCTCCTGAGAGCTAGGATTACAGGTGTGAGCCACCCAGCTTGCTGTAACTTTTTTTTAGAGAAGTTGTTAGATTTTTCCCATTCATATTCACAGAACACATTTTCTAATTTTCACACAAAAAAGGCCAAAGAAAATCTACTTACGCTTCTAGTTCTTGTTTCATCTTGGCAAATTCTTCTTTGGTCATAGACCCTTCCCCCTCTCCCAGTTTCTGCATTTTCTCTCGAGGGCCATCAAAGTCTGGTTTTGTAGGAGCTGGAGGAATCTGCAGCAGATGCAGTGCAGTAACTTGTGAACACCTTTCCCCAGTTGTAAATGCTAACCGGTTCCACACACAGCTTTTGCTATCACAGATGGCCACCACAGTCAAGTAGCTAAGTCAACTGTAATTTCACTGAAACCATTTTCTCTCTGATCACTTAACGGTCATCAAAATAATTTGAGTCCCAATGGATAATCCTTTAGCTTCTCACTTTTTGATAGGGGACATATCTCAGTGGTAAAAGCACTTGCCTGGTTTTGTACACACAATGCCATTTTAAGCCCAGTACCACACACACAAAAAGTACTATATACTAATACAGCTAGTGTCAGTGGCTCACACCAGTAATCCTCAGGAGAATCAAGGTTTAAAAGCAAGTTAGGGCAGGAAAGCCTGTAAGACTTATTGCCAATTAACCACCAAAAAGCTAGAAGTGAGGGGCTGGGAAGGTAGCTCAGTGGTAGAGTGCTTGCCTAACATGCATAAGGCCCTGGGTTCGATTCCTCGGCACCACATAAGCAGAAAAGCTGAAAGAGGCGCTATGGTTCCAGTGGTATAGTGCTAGCCTTGAGCTGAAGAGCTGAGATAGCGCCCAGGCCCAGAGTTCAGGCCCCACGACCGGCAAAAAAAAAAAAAAAAGCTAGAAGTGGAGGTATGGCTCAAGTGGGAGAGCACTAGCCCTGAGCAAAAACTGGGACAGGGCTGGGAAGGTGGTTCAGTGGTAGAGTGCTTGCCTTGCATGCATGAGTCCCTGGGTTAGATTCCTCAGCACCACATAAGCAGAAAAAGCCAGAAGTGGCACTGTGGCTCAAGTGGTAGAGCACTAGCCTTGAGCTGAAGAGCTGAGGGACAGCACCCAGGCCCAGAGTTCAGTCCCCATGACTGCCCCCCCCCCCAAAAAAAAACACTGTGGGAGAGTACCAAGGCTCCAAGTTAAATCCCCAGGACTATCACACTGCAAGTACTAATTTTGGTTGATTACTGAAGTATGTCCTAAGCTTGGTGCTGGTAGCTTACATCAATAATCCTACTTACTCAAGAAGCTGAGATCTAAGCATCAAAATTCCTCCAATTAGCTGGGCGCCAGAGGATCACCATTCAAAGCCAGCATTGGCATGAGACTCCTATCTCCTCCCCCCCCAAAAAAATCACTCAAAACCAAAGTGGCGCTGTGGCTCAAGCAGTAGAGCACTGGCCTTGAACTGAAGAGTCCAGGGATAGCACCCAAGCCCCATGATCAACCAAAAGAAAAAAAAAAAGATTCCTCCAATTATAGCCATCAAGAAGCTGGAAATGAACAAGTGCCTCAAGTGGTAGAAAGCCAGCCTTGAGCAAAAATACAAAGTGAGAGCCAGAAACACTGAGGGCTCAAACCCCAGTACCAACACAAAAACAGAAAGATTCTTGGCAGGTAATACGTACTTAATTCTCACTTTAAATCAGCTAAGATAACTCATCTTCAGTGCTGATACCTGGTCTCCTTCATTACTGTTGTATTGGCAATGTTCTCTTATATATCAATTCTAATGATGCCTGAAGATACCATAGAAAAATAAAGCCTAAGTTGGTTAAGACTTTAATACTTAAACTGTTTACCCTTAAAGCTTATTTTATATGCTTAATCTCATAACTCCAGCATTATTCTCCATGTATTAACAGTCTAAAAGAATTAATGACTCTAGAATTACTTTGTACAACCAGTTATAAAAAATAGGTTAAGTACCCTTAAACATACATAATAGAAATAGCAAGGTAGATGGAAATAGGTTAATTACTTATTTTTTTTAAATGCACTCACAATAAGTCCAGCATAGTCCGTTGTTTCAATAAGTGTGTCGTGTAACCACACAAAGTCTTCATGTTGCCTTGTAACAGAAAACTCTGGGCTCTGAAACACGGGCAGTGTGGTCTGTAAAGAAAGAAGTGGTAACATTACCTGATTAAGTGTCTTGGGTTTCCTGGGGCTGTACCATGGGAAAATTCTGCATAATACAACATCACATTAAGATACAAATAAACAAAGCTGTAACACATGATCCTATCACCACTATAAAAACTATAGCTAAGACACAACATGGTCTGTAAATAACTTTTTTCACCATTCTCTTCCTGACCATAAACATAAAAATCTACTAGTAAAAATATGAAGTTACCAGTTACTCCCAATTTAAAAGTACAGTTGCTGTTTTAAAGAAGTCTAACCTACTGTTTACTCAGCTTCACTTTCATTCCAGTGAATTAATTTCATTTACTTTGAACAGGTCAACAAGCAGAAACTATGCAGCCTGTTTTCATGCTCACCCCTAAAAAACTCAAGTATTACAGATCAGGCTAAAGTACCAAGAGAATTTACTTCAGAATTAGAATGTTATTAGCAGTGCCCCCTTGATTCAAATTTAAAAACAGGCTGAAAATTTGTACTATGTAGACAAGACACTTCAGGCTGTACTTTGCCTAGTAAGCTTACCTTAGTGTGCACTGTAAATTTGACCTTATCTCGCTCACTGAGTGCATCAGGTATGTCGATCTGAAGTGAGGGATCAATGTTCAGGTCTACAGACACAGATCTCAGCTGAAACACATTATTGTATTATTAGTCTCAAACTGACTTCAACCCTAAAAAGTTTGGGAAGAGTTAAAGTCTCTCTCTCTCTCTCTCTCTCTCTCTCTCTATATATATATATGTATATGTATACATACACACAAAAATGATCTTCAGATTTAGGAAACTTGCTGTTTAATCCATGTGATGAGAGTATTCTTGCAACCTGAATAGACCAATTGTATGATTGTAACATGGACACACATGAGAAACATATTTAACTATATACTCCAGTGCACACAGTGGATTACTAGCTTCTTACATAAATGGCAATATTCAAAGAACATCCAAAATCCATCAATTACACCAAAGATCTGAAAGATGACTCTGGAAAAACCCATGATGGCAAAGAGTCACACAATATAGGACCTGAGTATAGAAATAAGTGGACCAGGGGCTGGGAAGGTGGCTCAGCAGTAGAGCGCTTGCCTTGCATGCCTGAGGCCCTGGGTTCGATTCCTCAGCACCACATAAGCAAAAGGAAAAAAGCCGGAAGTGGCGCTGTGACTCAAGTGGTAGAGTGCTAGCTTTGAGCTGAAGAGTTGAGGGGCAGAGCCCAGGCCCAGAGTTCAGACCCCACGACCGGAAAAAAAAAAAAAAAAAGAAAGAAAGAAGTGGACCAACTTATATCCAGAGATTTGTAGCAAACAACTAAGAAATCTGATGGGAAGGGTGAGGAAGCTGGAACCTGGAAGATCAGTTTGAGGCCAGTCCAGACAGAAGTCTGTAAGAATCCATCTCCAAAATAACTAGTTAGAGCAAAAGAACTGGGTACTAATGATTAAAAGAGTAGGGAGAATAGTAACAATTCTTATTTCCCCATTCCTTTTGCTCTATTACCAAAATAGTAAAGAAAAATCACCACAACTCTCTAGATTATGTAAAACAGAAGGCGAGGAGGAAAGCTAGAGCTAAGTGGATAAAAATATACAATATCAAGAATACACTTTAGTTTCTAAGTAAGTAAAACATCTGGTCCAATCAGCTATAGCCTAAATACAAAGCTGGTTGCTAGTGCCTCACATCTATAAGTCTAGCTACTTAGGAGGCTGAGATCCATCCGTGGATCTTTGAAGCCAGCGCAGGAGACTCATCTCTAATCATCAAAAACAAACATGTGACTAAGGAAAGAAAAGTCAAATTGTAGAAAAAAAATCCTACATTGCCACAGTTATGGCTTTCCTCCTAGAAGCCTCAAGTTCTGTAAGTAAGCCATGAACAGTGGAACAAACCTGTAATTCCACCATTTGAAATGCTGATGCAGGAAGACCATCAGGTTGTGGAGGTGATACTGAGCTATGCCATTGAGACTATCTCAAAGAGCTGTGGACAGAACTTCATTTCAACAGCAACTATTAATGAAGATCACAGCATAATCTGGTCAACTTCTGGACCCAAGTACTGTTTCTTCAAAATGTACTCTTGATAATTGGCATGAAATATCACCGTCCACAAGACATTATAATCACTCCAGTTTTGATCAATTTCTGTCAAAAACAAAGCTTACTTCCTTCGGATAAATTACTGTTGGGTAAATACTGCCTTCAAAAATCCTAACAATAAAAAATAAATAAAAATTTAAAAAAAATCCTAACAAGGGGCTGGTAAGGTGGTTCAGTGGTAGAACACTTGTCTTGCACGCATGAGGCCCTGGGTTCGATTCCTCAGCACCACATAAGCGGAAAAAAAAAAAAATCCTAACAAATAAATCTAAAGTGTTCCATTGCTGACTAAAGAAAAATGCCCATGCCACCTATTCTAGGTTTTAGTGATAACTCATAACTTCCCAATATAACAAGAAACCTTCCCCAGAAGTCATTTTTATGTAGACATACCATTTCATACAGTTTTTAAACACAAAATCCCAACCACTTGGAATTTTTTTTTGGCCAGTCCTGGGGCTTGAACTCAGGGCCTGGATGGACACAGTCTCTGAACTTCCTCTGCTCAAGGGTAGCATTCTACCACTTTGGGCCTTTTCTGTTTATGTGGTACTGAGGAGTCAAATCCAGGCTTCATCATGCTAGGCAAGCACTCTACCTTAAGTCACATTCCCAGCTCTGAAATTGATACTCCTAAGCACTGAATAAGCAAGTAACACTTAGCATTACCTATTTTGGGTCTTTAAAAAAAAAAACTTATGATGGGGCTGGGAAGGTGGCGGCTCAGTGGTAGAGTGCTTGCCTTGCATGCATGAGGCCCTGGGTTCGATTCCTCAGCACCACAAAAGAAAAAAGAAAAAAGCTGGAAGTGATGCTGTGGCTCAAGTGGTAGAGCGCTAGCCTTGAGCTGAAGAGCTATGGGACAGTGCCCAGGCCCAGAGTTCAGGCCCCAGGACCGGACCCCCCCCCCCAAAAAACATGAAAAGCCAGGCACCAGGAGTTCCCCCCACCTTAATCCTAGCTACACTCAGGAGAGGCTGAGATCTGACCCAGCTGGCAGAAAAATCCCTGTGAAACTTACCTCCATTTAATCACTCCAAAACTGGAAATGGGGCCTCCTAGCTACTCAGGAAGCTGAGCTGAGGATCACGGTTCAAAGCCAATCTGGGCAGGGCAGGAGAGTCTGTGAGACTCTTATCTCCAAGTAACAACCAGAAAACTAGAAGTGGTGCTGTGGCTCAAGTGGTAGAGCGCTGGCCTTGAACTGAAGAGCTAAGGGACAGCGCCCAGGCCCAGAGTTCAAGCCCCATGGCCGACCAAAAAAAAAAAAAAAAACCCTGGAAATTCAATCACCAATTCCATTGCCACCAACCACCAAATGGGTTATCACTGTAGCATATAACCATTCAGATAAAGGTAACACTAACAAGGAAGAAAAACTGCAAAATTCTAGGATCTTCTAAGTCAGCATTTGTGTCCTCATTCTGGAAACATCAAGCACAAGTTCAGCATTCTTTTTTTTAATGCTTAGTCAACAAAACAAACGCCCTGCTGTCCCATGCCACAGTACTTGCTTAAATAACCCAACAGACCTAAGGGCAATAATGGCAATCTTCTAGCAAATACACAGCCCTGCTGGCCACTGAGCCTTGAATAAGCATTATAAAATACCCAGAATGGTTATTTATTTATTTATTTATTTATTTATTTATTTATTTATTTATTTATTTATTTGGCTGTCATGGGACTTGAACTCTAAGCCTGGGCACTGTCCCTAATCTCTTCAGCTCAAGGCGCTCTACCACTTGAGCCACAGCACCACTTCCCAGAATGGTCATTTATATATCAAGAAAAGGCAGGTAAAGCAGACCTTCAGCATGTAGTTTTACCTGTTTTTCATTAGTCATTTGGGAGAATCAGATTTTTTTTTTTGGCCAGGCCTGGGGGGCTGGAACTAAGGGTGGGCCTGGGCGCTGTCCCTCAGCTCTTTTGCTCAGGGCAAGCACTCTACACTTGAGCCACAGTGCCACTTCCTGTTTTCTGGGGTTAATTGGACTTTCCTGCCCAGGCTTTGAACCAGGATCCTCAGATCTCAGTCTCCTGAGTAGTTAGGATTACAGGCGTGAACCATCAGTGCCCAGCCGGCAATAAAAATTTAAGTATTATAGATGACTCTCAGATTTCTCTAAGAAGAGTTTTATTATATGTCCATTTCAGATCCTCTCAGCTGCCAATGTACTTCCCTACCATGTCCTCCTAGGAAAGGTAAGGGATGAAGAAGCATTGTGGCATTTGGAAGCAATGTTTTAACTATTTTCAAAAAATCTAAGAATGGGGTGTAACAAATCTCAGCAGTGCAAGGCAGAAGGATAAAGAATTTCAGGAGGGGCTGGGAAGGTGGCTCAGTGGTAGAGCACTTGCCTTGCATGCTCGAGGCCCTGGGTTCGATTCCTCAGCACCACATAAGAAAAAAACCAGAAGTGGAGCTGTGGCTCAAGTGGTAGAGTGCTAGCCTTGAGCTGAAGAGCTGAGGGACAGCACCCAGGCCCAGAGTTCAGGCCCCACGACTGGACCCAAAAAAAAAAAAAAAGAATTTCAGGGTAGCACAGGCTACATAGCAAGACTATCTTAAAGAAATCTGAGTATTTTTGGCAGGACCAATGCACTTTCTGGCTAAAAATACTCTATCTCCCAGCTGCATCCTAAACATTTGCAGCACAACAATCCTACAGAACTCAAGGTGTTACTCACCAGTCTTTCAGGTAATTATAAGTCATTCAGGCATTAGACTTAGTATCAGCAACATTCTCTTCAAAAAGTTTACTGATGGGTTGGAATTGTGGCTTAGTGGTAAGAGTGCTTGCCTAGCATGCATGAATCCCTGAGCTCCAGACTTCAGTATTACATAAACAGAAAAAGCTGGAGGTGGCCCTGTGGCTCAAGTAGCTCAAGAGTGCTAGCCTTGAGCAAAAGAAACACAGGGACAGTAGCCAGGCCCTGAATCCAAGCCCCAGGACTGGTTAAAACACACACACACACACACACACACACACACACACACAGACACACACACACACAGACACACACAGACACACACACACACACACAAACACACACACACACGCAGATGGCAAAGCAGACAGGCACCCATGGTAATCCTACCAACACTAGTAGGCT
Organism: Dipodomys merriami; assembly: GCF_024711535.1. NCBI lineage: Eukaryota > Metazoa > Chordata > Mammalia > Rodentia > Heteromyidae > Dipodomys > Dipodomys merriami. The sequence goes on along the minus strand of NW_027205004.1, from coordinate 778,676 downwards.
TAGATCTAAGAATCGAGATTCAAAGCTAGGCTGGCAGAAATTCTCCAATTATCCGCCAAAGAGCTGTGCAGCTGCAATGGTAGAGTGCTAACTTTGAACAACAACAAAAAAAACCTTACTGGCAAAGCCTAGGCACTGAGTTTAAGCAACAGGACCAGCACAAGGGGAAAAGGATGTACCAAAAACATTGTATTAACTTTTGCAAATAAGATCCACAGGATATGTGCTTATGAAACGTTTGTTTCAACTCAAAAAGGAAATGTTCTGTGATACTAATACCATAGCCTTTCTCTTGGTTTAAAAAGGCTAAAATGTCTCAAGATACTCTGAACTGTTTTTCTCCTATCTTGACACTGGTTCATGGACAACAATGAAATCACTTCTTAAATACTATACTAGTTGCCATTACAGAACTCACTCTCACCATTCCCTCCCACTAGTTCTCTTTAAGGCCTGAAATCACAACTTTGTCCTCACAAACACAACTAAGAACTTATGGAAGACTTCAAATTAACATAAATAACCATGAATAAGGTGTGGTTCATGCCTGTAATCCTAGCTACTCAGGAGTCTGGGATCTGAGGATCATAGTTCCAAGCCAGCCTGGGCAGGCAAGTCCATCTTACCTCCAAGGCCCTGAAGACCCCACAAATAAAGAATTAAATCACTTAGGTACAAGGTTAAAAATAAGATGGGCTGCAGGCAGTGATCAGATTTTCACCACTCATCTTGGTGAGATAGGACCCAATGGGACCCATCCCTGCTGACACCAACCATTCCTCCCAGTAGAATCCCAACACACAAGCAGCCCACAATAGAACACTGTAGGCTGCAAGGCATTTGGAAACTACATAGACCTAAGTTCCTAGAACAGGAACTAAAGCCTGGTAAGAAGGTCAATGCAGCACACTCAGCGAATGGATAAACTGAATCATCATGTCACAAGGCTGCAAGCCCACAAACTAGCCAAATCTCTCAATATGGCACCAAAAGCAATTATGTTCATCTACAACCTTAAATAACTAATTTCAAGTTAAGAAACCAAATCGTTCACTTTTGGGGCTGGGTCTGGGCACTGTCCCTGAGTTCTTTAGCTCAAGGCAAGCACTCTTACCACTTGAGCCACAATATCCCTTCCTGTTTTTCTGGAGGTTAATTGCAGATAAGAGTTTCAGAGTTTCCTGCTCTAGGCTGGCTTTGAATATTGATCCTCAGATCTCAGCCTCCTAAGTAGCTAGGATTATAGGGGTGAGACTCCAGCACCTGGCTTCATTGGCTATTTTTTAAATGAGTTCACAAATATTATGTCATAGAAATCCAACAAGGAACCAGGGTGATTCTGCTTACAGTGAAAACTCTAACCAATTTTTTATTCAAAGATAAAGCCCTTCATCTACTACCCAAACCATGTATATTTAGTATGTACAGACTATCATGACACTCCTGTACTTATATACACTAATACTTCTTTAAAATAATTTTAAAAAATAGCCTGAAAAAAGTAGAGACACTTTTAATAGTATTTAAGACTGCCACATTAAAACCTAGCACTGGTGGTTCATGCCTTTAATCCTTGCTAATCAGGAGGCTGAGATCTGAGGATCATGGCTTAAAGGCAGCCCAGGTAATAAAGTCCACTTAGCTCCAATTAACCACCAGAAAACTGGAAGTGGTGTTGTGCCCAAAGTGACAGAGCAAAAGCATTGATCAAAAGAGCTCAGGAACAGTGCCCAGGCATCAAGTTCAAGCCCCACAACCCAAGAAAAATCTGTAAACTTATAGTGTAGTCAAATTAGGATTAATCAATGATACTTTAAGGAAAAAAAAGGCCTGTATAGCCACCTTCCTTTCTAGATCAAAAAGAAAAGGCAAAGCTTTGGTGGCTCATACTACTCAAGAGGTTGAGCTTAAGGATTAAAGTTCAAAGCCAGCCAGCGCAGGAAGTTCCATGAGACTCTTTTATATATATAGCCGTAAGAATTCACTAATCACATATCTGAAAAGAACCTTGCAACAAATGGGCACACTAAGACTACCCTGGTACAACTTGATTGACTCCCCCCCAAATCCTATCATTTTAGAAAGGGTGGATTTGATTTTGGATCCAACTCTTCGCAATTTCGTCCTGAAACCATAAACATGTAGGTACATCATGACTTGTTCAAGTACTATGTTCATAATTGGGACACTGAAGACACAGTGTGCAAGTTACTGGTCCAGAACTAAGGTGTGGACAACACTGATAAACAATACTTCCTGGACTGTACAAAAAAAAAAAACCAACTTCAGTTTAAAAAAAGAGGTTAAAGAAAAAGAAGTAATTGTGGCTTTGCTATGGTACTGGTCAAAGTTCAAGACTGTCCCTACACAGAACGGTCAATGGAGTAAACTAACACTAGTAGCAGCTTCTACAAAAACTGGATCCACCTAACACAAGTTATGGCTAATTTTTTTTTTTGTCGGTGGTGGGGCTTGAACTCTGCCTGGGCGCTGTCCCTGGGCTCTTCAACTTGAGGCAAGTGCTCTACCTCTTGAGCCACAGTGCCACTTCCAGTATTCTAGTGGTTTACTGGAGATCAGTCTCACAGACTTTTCTGCCCAGGCTGGCTTTGAACCATGATCCTCAGATCTCAGCCTCTTGAGTAGCCAAGATTACAGGCATAAGCCACCAGCCCCCAGCTTGGTTAATTATTTTTTGGCAAGCTGTTTCTCCAGTTAAAAAGGGTACCGGTTGGTTCACACCTGTAACCCTAGCTACTCAGGTGGCTGAGAGCTGAGGATCCCAGTTAATTGGAGACTTGGCTCCAATTAACTATCAGAACACCAGAAGTGGCGCTGTGACTCGTGGTAGAGCTGCTTGCTTTGAGCTGAAGAGCTCTGGGATAGTGCCCAGGCCCAAAGTTCAAGCCACAGGACCCACCAAAAAAAAAAAAAGGCATCAGGCAAAGCAGAGTTATCTTGCACATGCAAGTACCAGAGAAAAGCACCTACTTTGTTTCAAGACAGCATCTGTAGTCCAGGCTGGCCTTAAACCTGATATCCTCCTGAGTAGGGAGATTACAAATGTGTTAACATACTAACAATAGCTTTTCCTTTTTTTTTGTTTTCAACTTACTTCAGTCTATTCATAATTACAGAGAAATCTAAAGCTCTTCAGAACCTAGGCAAACTCCCAGAAGGCAATGAGGACTAAAAACACTAATGCCACTGCTATTGCACTTCATTTGCCCTAAGTTAAATAGGAATAATTCGTTCCAAAAGATCCTACAAGACACACTGAACCTAAAAGTAGACACCTAAATACAATGCCAAACCAATGACTTTCAGTAAATGGAATGATGACAAATCTACAAGTTGCTAAATGACTGAAGACAAAGTCTGAAAAATCTCCATTTCCCCACCACACCAGCTAAAAATCTGAGACATCTGAAAACTTTCATCCAGTCCACATGAACTGAGGACAGTAGTACTCTTCGAAGCTACCATAAAGTAGGGGCCACAAGAGTTCGTTTGGTAACTAGAAGCTAGACACATTGAAATCCTTTCAACATAATCAAAATGTTGAAATCCTTTCAAAATAATCAAAATGCAATTATATTAAAAGAAAATTAAAAACTGAGACCAGAGCTCAATAATAGGGCAAAGCACATGATTAGCAAGAATAAAACCATGTTTGGCTTCCCACCACAGGAAAAACAATATTTAAACACTGATTAAAAATCAAGTATTTCGGGCTGGGAAGGTGGCTCAGTGGTAGAGTGCTTGCCTTGCATGCCTGAGGCCCTGGGTTCGATTCCTCAGCACCACATAAGCAAAAAGAAAAAAGCCGGAAATGGAGCTATGGCTCAAGTGGTAGAGTGCTAGCCTTGAGCTGAAGAGCTGAGGGACAGCGCCCAGGCCCAGAGTTCAGGCCCCACGACCGGGCCCAAAAAAAAAAAACAAAAAAAACAAAAAAAAATCAAGTATTTCAGTGCAAGTGTGTCCCAACACTTGGGACTCCTGTTACTGTTTTACACTAGTCACAACGCAAACGCCCTTCTGTTCACTGTAAAAGCATCTAGACATGATCCTCTAACAGCACAGTACTAGTATCAAAGGAGGCAGCATAAAATGAAGTCACATGTCAAGAGTAGTAATTTACTTATCTCTTCTGCAATCCCACTTTTTGCACTATGGAAATTGACAAAGCCCCTTTACCAACTAAAGTCAGGAGGCATTTCATACTTTTCAAAACCCTCAGATTTTGCTTAAGAACCAGGGTAGTAAGTCATCTTAAAGACTCAGTTGTGACTAAAGATAAGAACTAAGGCTCAGCGGTAGAGTGCTTTTGCCTTGCATGCATGAGGCCCTGGGTGCGATTCCTCAGCACCACATAAGCAGAAAAAGCCGGAAGTGGTGTTGTCGCTCAAGTGTGCTGGCCTTGAGCCGAAGAGCTAAGGGGACAGCGCCCAGGCCGAGTTCACGCCTACGACCAACCAAAAAAAAAAAAAAAAGAACTAAAGTGATAAAGGTCTTTTGCATGGCTGATTCTGATCAAAATTTTTACTCAAAGGTGCCAGACACACAAATAATCAACATTCTTACCCAGTTTGTCTACATTTGGCAGGGAGAAGAAAACTTTATATAGAGTGCTCCATTAAGAGCTTCCAAAGAAATACAACACCCCAATCAAGAACCTCCCTGGTACAAGGCACTATTTCAATAAGTAGTAACAATGATACCCTTGTTGGAAGAATCCAGTTGCTTAGTACGCAAGAATTTAACTGGAAGAAAAAGCATTTCTCCATTCAAAGACAGTTCTAAAGGGTCCAAGTTTCTCTTGATCGCCTGGTAATGTTTTTAGACTTAAGTTTTTGTCGTTAAAAATGGTGTGGATTCTGCCCACACGATTGTGGCTCAACCCAGTATGTTATGCAAAATAGGACTCACATTTAAAGAAGCAATAAAAGCGTGGAGACTTGTCAGTCTTTAATTGGCAATAACGTTATTACATTAATAATCTTTTTGGACCGGACCTCAAGAAACGCGCGACCTTTGAAACACAAGTCCAGTAAGTATTTAAGCACCAACTCAAAATCACGCTGGGAAGCACGTAGCTTCTTCTATGAAGTTGCAAGTGACACGCTACAGATTCGGGATGGAATTTCCCCAGTAGTTCAAGCAAAAGGAGGTGAGACGCCGGTTTTGGAGGAACCAAGCCGGTGCCGCTGGCACGTTAAAGGACTTGTAACGTTCACCTTCCACTCAACCACGGAGCCACCGTATTAAGTCTTAAAATACACACTATGGGGTCTCCAGGGATTAGTCCACCACGCCTGGCCGAGGGTCTTGCTCGACCACTGCGGACGCGCGTGTCTGGCCCTGTTCTCGGAGGGAATCGGGGAATCCACTGAGAACGCCCGGAGACGCGTGGGAGAGCCAAGGGGGGTCATCTCAGGCCTTTCAGGACCTTCCTGCTCTGCGGAGGGCCGCAAGCAGCGAAGAGCCCCCCCCCCGGGAAAGGGAGCGGGGAGCAGAACACCCCGGACTACGGAATCGGAGTGGAGGACCTCACCTTGCTGCGGTCCTCCTCCTGCTGCTGCAGCACCTCGGGAACCGCGGCCATGGCGACGCGGACCTCGAGCTGGGGCGGCCTGGGCTGTGCGAGGAAAGAAGAGGCTGGGCCGCCGCCGCCGCCGCCGCCACCTCCGCCGCCGGGGTGCCTCTCAGGGGCGGCCGCGGCCCCGGCCCCGGCCCCGCCTCCGCTGGCCTCCCTGCCCGACGGCAGCCTGGAGACCGCGGGACTCCGCCACCATCCCAGCAGCCCCGGGAGCAGGCGAGCAGCAAGCCACGTGCTTCCCCAGAGCGGCCTCCCCCGTCCCCGCTGCCGTCCATCTTGGAGCCGGGCAAAGAAGCAAGCCGGAGCCTACCCTCGCTCCGCACCACACGAAGACCGCACAAGACCGCACACCCGAGACGGAGACACCGAGACGAGGAGCCTCGGGGCCTCTCTCACGGAGGAACGTCCCGGAAAAAAAGAGCGCGCTCGCCAGCGCGGTGGAAATTTATTTGCTCAGCCCAAGCCCAAGATGGCGACGAGCAGTGACGTAGCAAGATCTCGTGAGAACAAGCACACGAGATTTGGAGACGCCCGCGCTTCCGCCTGAAGGCAGAGACTCCGCACCAAAAGCTTCTCGGAGCTGGTGAGCCAGGGGCTCAGAGGGTGGGGCGCGAGTGTCGCCGTGCATGCTGGGACTGCGTTGTCTGGGGGCGTGGCCTGGCTCGTGGGGAAAGCGCGGGAACGACAAAGTTCCGGTCCCCAGAAGCTGTTGGCGACCGCGGTTTTTGGCCAAACGGTGTGGCATCTCAGGTACAAACTGCTGCGGTAGCCTAGGTGTCTGTTTCTTCCTTATCCAAGCTCCCTCACGAGGTGCCTTCCCCGTCCTGTCCGTGTCGTTAGGTCCTCGTCTTGGCAGTGCGGTGTGCGCTCCTCGGGGATCACCATGGTGGATCTCGCTGACCGTTTATCCTCCCCGACCTGCCTCAAGTAACAGACCCTCCACAGGCTCCAGTTCCGTGTCTGTAAAGCGCTGTCCCAACGGTGCACGCCCTGGAGAAGGGCGAGGCCAAGCGAGATATGTCCCTAACCGAGGTGCGCGCGGGCGCACCCCACAACCGCACTGACCGGGCTGGTTTTGAACTCAGGATCCTGCTACTGTCTCAGTGTAGGAGTGTTGGATTAGAGGGGTGGGGCTAGGGGAGCACGCCTATCTGCAAAACGAGCTCCTTCAGTTTTACTGTGTTCGAGCATCACATTTCTTCAATTTAAGGATTGAGAGAGGCCGGGCGCTGATGGCTCACGCCTGTAATCCTAGCATCTCAGGAGGCTGAGATCTGAGGATCACAGTTCAAAGCCAGCCCGAAGATCTGAGAATCTTATCTCCAATAAACCACCAGAAAACCGGAAGTGGCGCTGTGGCTCATGTGTTAGAGGTACAGTGCTTGCCTAACATGCACAAAGCCCTGGGTTCGATTCTTCAGTATCACATAGACGGCCTGGAGTGGCCCTGTGGCTCAAGTGTAGAGTGATAGCCTTGAGCAAAAGAAGCTCAGGGACAGTGTCCATGCTGTGAGCTTATGCCCCAGGACAGGCAAAAAAATACAAAAAGAAGCCCAGGTAAAGTGCCCAGGCCCTTAGTTCAAGCCCCTGGACTGGCAAAAATAAAAACACTAGATTGGGAGAGTCTTGCACCAAGCTATCTATTAATGAATATCCTTCTAAATTCCCTTTTTTTTTTTTTTTTTTTTTTTTGCCATACTGGAGTGAACTCAAGGCCTTGCTAGGCAGGTGCTACATTCCTTCATACTTTTTTTTTTTTTTGGGGGGGGTCCGGTCATGGGGCCTGAACTCTGGTCCTGGGCGCTGTCCCTCAGCTCTTCAGCTCAAGGCTAGCGCTCTACCACTTGAGCCACAGCACCACTTTCGGCTTTTTCTTCATACTTTTGAATACAATTTTGATCTACAATTCCATGCTCATGCAGCTTTCAATTTACCTAACACCCCCTTTCTCTTTGAATAGGAATACAAAATCTAAAAGGATCTCTATCTTGCAAACTTTTGAGAAAAGTGAAAAAAAAAATGATGATGAAGGCATTTCAGACCATTTGTAAGCAGCTCAGAAGTTCAAAGAGTTTTACTGTAAGACAAGGCACTTTTGTGGATTTCTCTACTTCCTCTTATTCATATGTCAGGAAGAAAAAAAATCCTTATGAAGATGTGGACCAAGCAAAATATTCTCGATTAGTCAAGTCTGTCTTGTCATTTGGAGGCCTGGCCCAGACCCCAGAATCACTGTTGGAGGAAGATGCTTTACTCTATGGACCTGTGACTAAACATAAGCCTCCAAAACCAAAAGAGGAGGCAAAAGTTCCACAAAACTGGTTTCCTCTCTTCAATACAGAGAGAAGTGAAAAGCCAAATAAGCGTGATTCTTCAATTCCTTTGAAAATTCCTTTACAAAGGAAGGCAATACCAAGTGTGACCCGTGTACTTCAGCAAACCATGACATCAGAACAGATTTTCTTTTTGGAGAGGTGGAAAAAGCGGATGATTCTGGAACTGGGAGAAGATGGATTTGCAGAATATACTTCAAGTAATTCTCTTAATTCTGGTTATGTATGCCTATTTTCTTTTTTTTTTTTTGTCGGTCGTGGGGCTTGAACTCTGGGCCTGGGCGTTGTCCCTCAGCTCTTCAGCTCAAGGCAAGCACTCTACCACTTGAGCTACAGCGCCACTTCCGGTTTTCTGGTGGTTTATTGGAGATTGGAGTCTCAGGGTTCTTTCTTGCCCGGGCTGGCTTTGAACTGCCATCCTCAGATCTCAGCCTCCTGAGTAGCTAGGATTACAGGCGTGAGCCACCAGCACCCGGCTGTATACTTATTTTCTAAATCATAGAGCATTACTAGGAGTAAAGCTTTAAAAGGTAAACTAGTGAGAAACTACTGTCAACTAATTAGCATTAAATAGCACTTCATGTTTATCAACTTGCTTAATCCTCATGAAAATATTCTGAAACAAATATGATTATCCTCATAGGTGATACTAAAGTACAGAGATCAAGTAATTTTATGCATGAGATTTGAAGAACAATGGTGGTGCTTGCCTATAATTTCTGTACTCAGACAGGAGGATCTGAAATTTGCCTTACTTAGTGAAACTCTGTCTCAAAAATAACAAAACAAAAAAAATAGACTTATTGTAAACAGTACCAAAACAGAGCATTCATTAAAAAATTAAAAGCACACTTGCCCATGTAAGTATAATCCCTCTGTACAGTATTTTCACAATAAAAAAAAAGAAAAAAAATTAAAAGCACAGCTGGTAATGTGGCTTAGTGGTAGAGTGTTTGCCTAGCATGCATGAAGCCCTGGGTTCCATTCCTCAGTACCACATAAACAGAATGAGCTGGACATGGACCTGTGGCTCAAGTGGTAGAGTGCTAGCCTTGAGCAAAAGAAGCTAGGGACAGTGTCCAGGCCTAGGTTCAAGCCCCAGGACTGGCAAGAAAGTCATTTAAAGGTTTGTTTTTTTTGTTGGTGGTCATGTAGCTTGAACTTGGCTTGGGTGCTATCCCTCAGCTCTTCAGGTCAAGGCTAGCACTCTACCACTTGAGCCACAACACCAAATTCTGGCTTTTTCTGATTATGTGGTGCTGAGGAATCAAACCCAGGGCCTCATGCACTCAAGGCAAGCACTCTACCATTGAGCCACCTTCCCAGCCATTAAGATTTTTATGTTGCCTGCTTAGAGAGCAGTTAGATGGTTGTCACTAATAATATTAAGAAATTAAGGTACCAGTGACTAATTCCTGTAATCCTAGCTACTCAGGAAGCTGAGATTTGAGGATCACAGTTCAAAGCCAGCAGCAGCTCTTAAATCATTTGCTTTTAGTAAATTGAAACATGTTTAATGTTTTGAGCCCTAGATTGTAAAAGATCCTGAAATTTAGATTTCTATGTTTATGGTCACATATATGTGAAGAATCTAACCAGGATTTAGGTAGGTCTGCAGCAAGGAATTAATTTTCTATTTGTATAGCAGTAGATAGAAGGCTTTTTGTTTTCCTTTTTCTTCCTTTTTTTTCTTTCCTTTTTTGTGGTCTTGGGGATGGGAACAAGTGCTTCATGCATGCTAAGCAAGCACTCAACCTCTGAGTTGCATACCCAGCCCTTCCTGTTTTTAACATGTTTGTACTCTATTTCAGACTCGGGTGAGCACTAGATTTCTTCTCTAGGTTTTAATCCTACCAGTCTTAAAGTCCTTATGTGCCTTTCTTATGCAAATAATCTCAACTGAGCCAAGTATATGTGGAGTAGAATAATTAACGTCCTGAATTGAGTTCCTTTTTTTTATTGTTGTTGGTCTCAGTGCTTGAACTTGAGCAGTAGCGCCACTTCCGGTTTTCTGGTGGTTTATTGGAGATGAGAGTCTCATGGACTTTCCTGCCCAGGCTGGCTTTGAACCATGATCCTCAGACCTCAGCCTCGTGAGTAGCTAGGATTACAGGCGTAAGCTACTGGTGCCCGGCTGAGTTCCTTTTAACTCTCAAAGTATTTTCTCAGAATCAGTTCCATTTTTTTGTTAGTGGTAGAACTGACCTTTCAAAGTCTTTATGAGAAATACTTAACAAATACAAGGTGGTTTAACATGATATTGCCTCATTGAATAAAATTGTCCACCTCCCATTCTCCCAATATGAATATATCTTATTCTATTCCTATATGTGGCAAAAGGTGGGCTCTGAGTTTGACTCCCTTGTTCTACAGTGTGGTCAATTGGAAAGAAAAGACATTTCCAGGGTGCTGACCCACCCAGCCTTTTGCTTTTGGGCAAATCAGTATTACCAAGTAAGTTAGAAGGGCCTCATTCATTAAAATATGAATAATGGTTTTTATCTTGCTGGGTAGTTTTTTTTAATTTAATTTTTTTTTTGGTGGGGGGGTCCGGTCGTGGGGCCTAAATTCTGGGCCTGGGAGCTCTAAAGCTCAAGGCTAGCACTCTACCACTTGAGCCACAGCATCACTTCCAGCTTTTTTTCTTTTTGCTTATGTGGTACTGGGGAATCGAACCCAGGCCTCCTGCATGCAAGGCAAGCGCTCTACCACTGAGCCGCCTTCCCAGCCCCTGGCTGGGTAGTTTTAAAATTAAATAGTGTTTTAGTGCATGAGGGCCACTAGTTAGCCTAAGGTTCCTGCTTTCTCTCCTTCAACAGTCAAGTGAATATATATTATTTCTTGTGTTTATTAAATCTATTTGTGTTCTCTTTTCTTAATTTATAAGAATATAAAGAAAAAAATAATCCAGGATGTAGGAATTGTTTCAGTATATTCCAGCACTGAAAAAAAAAAAGGACAACAGTACAAATTCAGTTATTTTTAATTTGTGTGTACCTTGATTTTCATTCCTTTCCTGTCACTAATCCTGTTTGTAGGATTCCCTTATGTTCATAATTAAGTTTTGGTTGTTAAAAAGTACTAAACAAGCATAGTTCCCTTAATTTTAATTTTTAATGATTTTTATTACAGCTCCTTAGTCTGGGCTGGGAAGGTGGCTCAGTGGTAGAATGCTTGCCTTGCATGCATGAGGTTTGATCCTCAGCACCACATTAGAAAAGGCCAGAAGTGATCCTGTGGCTCAAGTGGTAGAGCACTAGCTGTGAGTTGAAGAGCTGAGGGACAGCGCCCAGGCCCAGAGTTCAAGCCCCACAACCGACCAAAAAAAAAAAAAAATAGTGCTATAGATGTGGTCCAATAGACCCCCAGGGCTTCAGTTCTAGCTTTAGCCTAATGTTATTAGAAATACTTCATTTTTGAACATTTCACTTAAAAACTATTCTAATCCCTTTAGTTTTTCAAAGTTTTCAGAAGAAGCTGAAATTTGCCAGGCATGGTGGCTTATGCCTGCTATCTCAAAACCCTGGAGCCTGAAATAGGAAGATGGAGAGTTCAAGACAGCATAGCTACAAAGTGAGAGCTAGTCTCAAAACATGCAAACTAAAAAGGTGCTAGGGATATAATTTAGTGGTATATAGCTTGCCTAGCATGCAAATGGCCCTGGATTCAATTCCTAGTGATAGAGGAGGTGAGGGGGAAAAAAAATGGAAGTGGCATTATGGCTTAAAGTGGTAGAGTGCTAGCTTTGAGCAAAAAAGCTCAGGGACAGTGCCCAGGCCCTGAGTTCAAGCCCCATGACCAACAAAAAAAAAAACAACCAAAACTAAAATTTGGTGTCTGAAGAGTTGCCACTTGAGTGGTATAGAGTTTGCCTAGCATACATGTAGCCCTGGGTTCATTCCTTAGTACACTTAAACAGAAAAGGCCAGAAGTAGTACTGTGGTTCAAGTGGTAGAGTGCTAGTCTAGAGCAAAAAGAAGCCCAGAAAGAGTGCCCAGGCTCTTGAGTTCAAGCTCCAGGACTGGCAAAAAAAAAAAAAGTTAATACTTAAAGGTAATATTTGTCTTAAGTTTAATTTTGTTCCTTTTTTAGAGCATTTGGTTTTTAGAATTAGGTTTGGCTTTTCTTCTTTTTTTATTTTTCCTTGACTTTCTTTTCAGACAACTTTTTACAAGGGAAACAGTTCCATGAAGCCTTGGAAAGCATACTTTCACCCCAAGGGAACTTAAAAGAGAGAGATGGAAATCTCCAATGTGGTTATATTGAAAGTGTCCGGCATATCTTGAAAGATATTAGTGGCGTACTCGCTCTTGAAAGTGCTGTTCAACATGAGACCTTAAAGTATGTTGGTCTGCTGGACTGTGTGGCTGAGTATCAGTAAGTATGAGTTTGTTTCCATCATAGTATGGCTGTGAATTAATGGCAGCTGGGACAGATGGTGCCTGGTTCAGACACTTTTTCTCATAATCCCTGTTTCAACGTATGTACAGGAACTATGTATAGGCACTGCCTCTTGAAAGTGAAACCTGTACGTGGGCGCTAGTGCCTCATGCCTGTAATACTAGCGACTCAGGAGGCTGAGATTTGATGATCATGGTTCAAAGCCAGCCAGGCAGGAAAGTCCGTGAGACTCTTAAATCCAAAAATTACTCAGAAAAAGCCAGAAGTGGAACTATGGCTCAAGTGGTAGAGCACTAGTCTTGAGCACAGAGAGGCTCAGGGACAGAGCCCAGGCCCTGAGTTCAAGCCCCAAGACCAGGGGGAAAAAAAGTGAAACCTATATACTCTAGGTAAAATAATTGGGAATCTGGTGAAGGTAAGGACAGGCCTGGGGGAAAGCCACATAATTCCTGGTGAAGAAAAAGTATACTTTTCAACATACTTAGCATGGCCTATCTTCCCCTTTCCTCAAGAAAGATACCAGCATTAAAAGCCAGTTCAAGTTCTTCATTTTCATTCCCTTTTTCTCGGGTTGTTGGTTGGTTATTTTTCCTGTTTTCTTAAAGATCATACCATTGTCCATTAGCCTTGAAAATCAACTCTCTTCCTGGCTTTCTTGGAGTGTTTGATATGATAAGAACTCTAAACTTACTAAAGCTTCCTGCAGATTTTAAATTTCTGCTGTTACTGTTTTTCCCAGTTACTCCAGATTTCATGGGTAACTCTAGCCTGATAGATAACCCCTGTTCCACAGAAAGCATGTGAGCAATAACAACAGGATAAGGAAAAAAGACTTTGTGTAACCCTTGGAGCTCTAGTTAAAATTTAAGCTAAAAAAGGGTAGAGGGGGCTGGGAATGTGGCTTAGTGATAAAGTGCTTGCCTAGCATCCTTGAAGCACTGTGTTTGATTCCTGGATACCACATAAACAGAAAAAGCTGGAAGTAGTGCTGTAGCTCAAAGTGGTAGAGTGCTAGCCTTGAGCAAAAGAAGCCCAGACACAGTGCCCAGGCCCTAAGTTCAAGCCCTAGGACTGACCCCACACACACACACCCTCCCCCAAAAAAAGAAAGAAAAGATTGCCAGGGCTAGGGTTATATCTTAGTGATGATATGTGCTTAGTACACACAAGGCTCTGGGTTTGATCTCTAGCCTCATATTCATCCTCAAACTTGAGTGTACACACACAGAGAGATTCAATCACACACAAATCGACAGTACTCATTAGTATAGAGACTTGAAAATACCTACAGTTTTGGGGCTGGGAAGGTGGCTCAGTGGTAGAGTGCTTGCCTTGCATGCTCGAGGCCCTGGGTTCAATTCCTCAGCACCACATAAGCAAAAAGAAAAAAGCCGGAAGTGGTGCTGTGGCTCAAGTGGTAGAGCGCTAGCCTTGAGCTGAAGAGCTGAGGGACAGCGCCCAGGCCCAGAGTTCAGGTCCCACGACCGGACCCAAAAAAAAAGAAAAGAAAATACCTACAGTTTTGAAGCATAGCTACCTTGTATCTGGAAAAATAGCCTGTTTGGCTGCCCTTTAGCCAAGGGAACTATGTAGTCCATCTATCCATGACTTATAATTGCCTTATTTCAATTTTAATGTAGCCTTATTCTCCAAGATACTTTTTTAAGTTCCTGATTGACAAATAGTAATTATAGTTACATATATGGAGCATAATACTTTTTTGTGGATTTTGGGTTTTTTTGTTTTTGTTTTTGAACTCTGGGTCTGAGCACTCTCCTCAGCTCTTTAGCTCTTTTTTTCTTCTTTTTTTTTTTAATTGTGAAAATACTGTACAGAGGGGTTACAATTCATGGGCAAGATAATGAGTACATTTCTTATCAAGTATTGTAGCCTCCTCCTTTGTTTCCCCTTCCCATCCCTTCCCATCCTCCTCCCCAGCCACCTACCCAATCCTCCCCCCCCCCAAAGTTGTTAAGTTCTTTTTCGACATAACAACTTGTACATCTCATAGTTGCAATGGGTCTACCTGTATCCCTATTTAAACGATTTGTTTTTTCCCTTCCCCTCCACAATTTATACCAACATCATATACAGTGAAAGCAGGGGTTGTACTGTGGGGGAGGGACATACAAAACAACAAAGAAATATCTTATAAATGTGTTAGAAACAATTGCATGAAAGAAAAAAACATTTGAATACCTATCTTAGGGTTCATTTCCCTAACATCAAAAGCTCTTTAGCTCTTGAGCCACATTACCACTTCTGGTTTTCTGGTGGGGTTTTTTTTGGGGGGAGAGGGGGAGGCAATACGAGTTTCATGGTCTTTCCTGCCTGGACTGGCTTTGAACCACAATCCTCAGATCTCAGCCTCCTGAGTAGCTAGGATTACAGGCATGAGCATGAACCACCAGCACCCAGCTAATATGTTTATATATATATTATATATTAACATCTGTCACCTCACCATTTTTTGTAGTGTTAATTTTTATTCTCTTAGTAACTTAAATCTATAATACCTTGTTACTAACTATAGTCACCATACAACTTAGTAATTTAAGATTACTAAAACTTAAATTCCTCCTGCCTTTTGAAAGGTATCTCTTCCCTTCCCTCACTTTGTCTCCAGCCTCTGGTAACCACTATTCTACTCTTCTATTTTCACTTTCTTTTTTTTTTTTGGGGGGGGGGGGGCTTGAACTCTGGGCCTGAGTGCTGTCCCTAAGCTCTTCAGCTCAAGGCGAGCGCTCTACCACTTGAGCTACAGTGCCACTTGCGGTTTTCTTCTGGTGGTTTATTGGAGATAGAAGTCTCACGGTCTTTCCTGCCCGGGCCGGCTTTGAACCGCGATCCTCAGATCTCAGCCTCCTGAGTATCTAGGATTACAGGCGTGAGCCACCAGCGCCCAGCTTCACTTTATGTTCTGAATATAAGAGACATCATAGCCAAGCACTAGTGGCTCACACCTGTAATCCTAGCTACTAAGAAGGCTGAGATCTGAGGATTGCAGTTCAAAGCCAGCCTGGACAGGAAAGTCTGTGAGACTCTCTATCTCCAATAAACCACCAGCTCAAGTGGTAGAGCACTACCCTTGAGCTGAAGAGCTGAGAGACAGCACCCAGGCCCAGAGTTCAAGCCCCACAATGACAAAAAGAGAGAGAGAGACTGACATCATGAAGTATTGATATTTCTGTGCCTAGGTTGTTTAACTCCGCACACTGTCCTCTAGGTTTCTCTATATTGCCCTCCAATCCCTTTGATGTCTACAGTTGGCAAGTATAAGACCCTACTGGAATGCAGGAAGTAGGAAAGAGCATCTTCTCTTTTTTTTTTTTTTTTTTTTTTTGGTCGGTTGTGAGGCTTGAACTCTGGGCCTGGGCGCTGTCCCTGTGCTCTTCAGTTCAAGGGCTCTTCAGTTCAAGGCTAGAGCTCTACTGCACACTTCCAGTTTTCTAGTGGTTTATTGGAGATAAGAGTTTCACGGACTTTCCTGCCCGGGCTGGCTTTGAACCACAATCCTCAGATCTCAGCCTCCTGAGTAGCTAGGATTACAGGCGTGAGCCAAATCCCGGCTGAGCCTTTGATTTTTGAGGAAGAGGGTTTTCTGGTTGTGGTGGTGGTGGTAGTTTTTTTTTTTTTTTTAATAGGTACTGCAGCTTGAACCAGGGCCTTAGATTCTCACTCCCACTAACAGCTGATGCTCTACCAGTTGACCCACCTCTGTGGTTATTTAGAAACTGGAGTCTGGATTTATCTGCCAAGGCTGGCGCCAAACCAAAATTCTCAAATTTCAGCTTCATGAATATGTTATAGACATGAGCCACCAGTGCCTGCAGCAAAAGAACTTTTTGAGTGACATAATGTATAATCCTTCATGATGGAGACTTTGCTGCTGATAGTGAGCTTCTGATAGTTGATAGGAAAATCAACCAAAGCTGGGCTTTGGTGGCTCTGTAATCCTAGATACTCAGGAAGCTGAGATCTGAGGATTGTGGTTCAAAGCCAGCCCAAACAGGAAATTCCAGTAAACCGCTCAGAAAACCAGAAGTGGTGCTGTGGCTCAAGTGGTAAAGCACTGGCCTTGAGCTGAAGAGCTGAAGGATAGTGCCCAGGCCCAGAGTTCAAGCCCCACGACCCACAAAAAAAAAAGAAGAAGAAAAGAAAAATCAACCAAGACAAAGCCAGGCACTGATGGCTTATGCCTGTAATCCAAGCTACTCAAGAAGCTGAGATCTTAGAATGGTAATGCAAAGCCAGCCCTGGTAGGCAAAATTGCTCATGGGCAGCGCCTAGACCCTGAGTTCAAGCCACTAGGACAACCAAAATAAAACAAAAATCAAAATCAACCAAAATGATGATAGGTGTAATTTCAATTCATGACAGTTGTTAAAGGGTGCCCAAGAAATCCTAGTTAATTTTCAGAAAATTTAGAAATTTGAACTGCAGAAAAGTTATCTCCCCACATTCCCATATTTGACATTTTTAAAGGTATACTTTGGAAAGTATTTTCCATCATAACACCCCTCATTGGCTCATTACCTACCTGAGGAAGGGATCAGAAGGAAAACAGCATCGCACCTCTCCCTCTCTCCCTTCTTTTTTCTTCCTTTCTTCCTTTGTTTTTCGTGTGTGTGTGTGTGTGTGTGTGTGTGTGTGTGTGTGTGTGTGTGTGTGTGTGTGTGTGTGTGTGTGTGTTGCTATGGGTACAAGTCTGAGCCTCATGCATACTGGAAAAGCACTTGTTCCTCAATGAAGGCTTTCTGCACTAATCCTAAGTAAAGCCCATTTGGAAAGTGGAAAATAGAAGTAGCTGTCATTGAGTGACTAGAACTAAACAATGCATAAAAAGGAGAATTACCCTAGTAGAGTTTTTCAGTTTGAAATGTTACCTACAAAGACTTCCTTTGGTTTTTCTTTAGGGGCAAGCTGTGTGTGATTGATTGGAAGACATCAGAAAAGCCAAAGCCATTTATCCGAAACACGTATGACAACCCACTACAAGTTGTGGCATACATGGGTGCCATAAATCATGATGCCAACTACAGTTTTCAGGTCAGAAGACTGTTTGCTTTACTTAATACTTACTTACAGCTATATAACTCTTTATGGTTTTTACTCTATTTTTATCCAACTGCTGACTCTGTTCCTTGTTCTTCTTTTTTTGTCCTCTCTTCCTGTGCTGCTTTTTTTAATAGCTCCTTAATGAGCACAGAACATTCTTCATTGTTTTATCTGTCATCTTTGTATTCTCATATGTCCCAGTATAGTCTTTTATCAACCAACCTGAAAAATTGAATTTGGAGATATTATTGTAGATTGTTTAGTCCTGAGCTTATTTGCTCTGGAGCATGAAAGAAATGAACCTACACTCTAGATATACTATTTCTATATTGGAATCGCCCTGTGTTTCTTTCTAGGTTCAGTGTGGCTTAATTGTGGTGGCCTACAAAGATGGATCCCCTGCCCATCCACATTTCATGGATACAGAGCTATGTTCCCAGTACTGGATCAAGTGGCTTCTTCGCCTAGAAGAATATGCAGAGAAGGAAATGAGCCAAACTATTCAGAAACCAGATTAGGAGGCAGGACATTACTTAGAAGTATTTAGTACTTTCTCACTGCTTCAAGAGATAGATTGCAGTTCATTGTGTTCTGAAAATAGAGGTGCTACTGAATTTGAAAGCTACATTGACACAGCAGAAGTATTAATTCGTTGAATTTCACTGAAAAGGTTGAAAAGCTACAGAAGCCTAGATTTTAAGAGCCAAAAGTCAGTGCATGTAATACTAGAGGTAGCCATGCTACCTCTGACTATTACTTACCTGAAAAGGGGGCAAGCAGGATTGGCAGTTACTTCCTTGAAGACTATTATGTTCTTGGCCGGATGCCCAGGCTTTGAATTGAGATTGGGAGGCAATGAGGCTTGTTGTGCCAAGCATTTTCCCAGGGCTCTCAGGCCGAGAAGGAGCTATGCACCTCTGGAGTGTGTATAAAGGGAAAACTCATCAGCTGATCAACACTGCCAACACCATTTTCTAAAATAGGTTTTGCATTTTGGGGTTCCATATTGTTGCAGTTAGTAAGCTAAATTTAGTTTTAACACTAACTACATGCATATATGATTAGCCTGGAGTAAACATTGCTTTCTGGAAGTAACATCATTGGCAGTATCCCACCCTTTGCTTACCAGAAGTAGTGAGGGCCAATGTGAAAATCATCACAGGGGGTTCAGTTGCTGTTTCTGGTGCTAGTCAATAGATACGTACATGGAAAAGGTTTATCACTCATGGAATTTTTCATCTCTAAGGACCACTAATAAAATAATTATTTTTTTCTTGTGTTTGATATGTAATAAAAGTTCTTAGTTATCCTGGGTTTGGGAAACAAGTAAAAACACCCCCCTGGGAAAGAGCCTTCTGTTTCACAAAGTAAGTCCAGATCCATTTGCATGATAGTTGCTAACTTTTAAAAGGTAGACTGATACATCACTTTTTCATTATTATAAGAAAAGATGAATAATGAGGCTTTGGTCTTATTGAAATATATGTTTTTTGGTTTTTGTTCTTCTTTTGTGTTTTGGTCAGTCACGGGTCTTGAACTCTGGGCCGGGTGCTATCCTTCAGCTCTTTAGTTCAAGAGGAGCACTCTACCATTTGAGCCACAGTGCCACTTCCAGTTTTCTGGTGATAAGAGTCTCATGGACTTTCCTGCCCTGGCTGGCTTTGAACCGCGATCCTCAGACCTCAGCCTCCTCAGTAGCTAGGATTACAAGTATAATCCTGGAACTTTTTTGAACTTCGTTATTTTATTTTTGATGGTGCCGGGTTTCAAACCCAGAGCATCACACATGCTGGGTTTTACTGAGCTGTACTACCCAGTCTCTGTACTTTGTGTTTCTGTTTCTTTTGGCAGTACTATGGTTTGAACTCAGGCCCATGCTTCTTAAGCAGATGCTCTGCTGCTAAGTCCATTTGTGCTGTTTACTTTTATCATAGGGTCTTGCTTGTAGCCCAGACATACGGATCTCTGTCCTTCTATTTTAGCCTTCCTACCGTAGCTGAGACAACAAGCACACACCACCCTGCCCGTTTTTTATCTTTAAGATAGTCTCCTCACTTGCCTGTGGGTCAGGCCTGTAATCCTAGCTACGCAGGAAGTTGAGATCAGTGTTATAGCTGAAGTGGTAAAGTACCAGCCTTGAGCAAAAACCCTCAGGGACAGCCCCCAGGCCCTGAGCCTGATCAAGCTTCACAACCTAAACACACATACTCTGGAGTCTCCAGCTGGCCTGGAACCTTGATCCTCCCAATCTCAACCTCCTAAATAGGATTATGGGCATGAAACAAATTTTTTTTTTTTTTTTTTTTTTTTTTTGCCGGTCATGGAGCCTGCACTCTGGGTCTGGGCCCTATCCCTCAGCTCTTTAGCTCAAGGCTAGCGCTCTACCACTAGAGCCACAGCACCACTTCCGGCTTTTTCTGTTTATGTGGTGCTGAGGAATCGAACCCAGGGCCTCATGCATGCAAGGCATGCACTCTACCACTGAGCTACCTTCCCAGCCCGAACCAAAAATTTTTATTGTAAAGATGGTGCACAGAGTGGTTACAGTTATGTAAGTCAGGTAGTGAGTACATCTCTTTTTGAGCAGTGTCACCTCCCTCTAACTTGTTTTTAAATTTTGCTATTGGCCCCATAGATTATTGAGATCTATGTAAGTGCAAGTGAAGCATCCTCAGCAAGTTCTCAACCATGGTCACTGACAAGTGTTAGTGGAGGACAGGAGAGTTGAGGGACTTCTGCATCTGCTCAATACGTTTCTGCATTTATGTGTATATTTTTTCAAGTAGCATATGTCCCTAAAGTCCATAATTTTTCAAGTCAAAAATATAGTAAGGCCAGGTGCCCATGGCTCACACCTGTAATCCTAACTACTCAGGAGACTGAGATCTGAAGATCACCTTTCCAAGCCAGCCAGGGCAGGAAAGTCCCTGAGACTCTTATCTCCAATTAACTACCAGGAAAACCAGAAGTAGTGCTGTGGCTCAAGTAGTAGAGCATTCGCCTTTAGCTGAAGAGTGCAGCAACAGCGCTCAGGCCCAGAGTTCAAGTCCCACAACCAACAACAACAACAAAAAAATTAGAGTAAGACTAGCCAGGCACCAGTTGTCCATTCCTGTCATCTTAGCATTCTGGAAGTTGAGGTAGGAGAATCACAAGTTCTAGACCAGCCTGGGCTATAAAGGGCTGTTAGTCTCACTTTAATCCTGTTCTATTGGAATAATAAGCATTTACCTCAGACATTAATCTTCAGAAAATTTCATAAGAGAGACGCTCAGAGGAGTCTGACCAGGAAGATGTGGTCAGTACAGCGATGAAGCCACATCCCCGGTAGGCTTCCTGGGACCACTCAGCCAGGGCCCACCATCTTCTAACTATTCTGATACTCCTAGATCTCACCAATTGAAGGCATAGAAGTAGAAAGCCAAATCAGGATTTGTAAATGGGTCTGTTTGTCAAGAATTAGTATATGAGCTAGGCACTGGTGGCTCATGCCTGTCTAGCTACTCAGGAGGCTAAGATCTGAGGATCACAGTTAAAGCCAGCCAGGGCATAAAGTCCATGAGACTTATCTCCAATTAACCACCAAAAAGCCGGAAGTGGTGCTGTGGCTCAAGTAGTAGAGCATGTGCCTTGACCTGAAGAGCTCTGGGACAGCACCCAGGCCTAGAGTTCAAGCCTCACTACCGGGAAAAAAAAAAAAATAGTATATGAAAGTAGTTTTTGAGTATCACATTTTCCTCTAAGTGGCATATTAAAATCAAGTGACATGAAAAGGTTTGCAATAAGAAGAGGTTTTCTAAGGGTTTTTTGTTTTTCTGTTGCTCTTAGACTGTCTCACAGCAAAACAAGATGTAGCCTTGGGGTCTCCAGTTTTGAGACAAAGCTAACTGCATTTCATTTTCTGATGCAATTCAGGCTGGAGGATTTAGCTCCAATAGAACACTAACTGGCATGCACAGGCTCAGCTCCATCCCCAGCACTGCAAAAACAAACTGATGCAATTCTACTCAACACATTTAACTAGCATCCAACAAAAGCTTTGAAGCTGGCACTTTAGACCAGTTTTCAGTTTCTTTAAAAACGGAAAAACAAAAACACCTACAATATTTCCTCCCTTTAGACGTGGCCTCTTTTGGGAGCTACTAGCCTATAACAATCCAAGAACATTAACCTCTATGAACCTATCCTAATCCTAGGAAAACTCGATAACATGTAACACTCAGTTTCACATGTGTTGACTTTAGTAAATACAGGCAGAACTATTAGTTGAAAGTCAGTGTTTCTAGGTAACCAATTTGCCTACCAGCTTTAAAAGCAGAGAGGGGTAATTTGTTTTAATCACTGCAGCTTTCCACCTGAACAATTAAACATTTGATTATAACCTACTCTTTTCTCCCTCGACAAATAGAAAAGTAAAGCAAGGGAATAGTTAGAACTTCTATTTTTAAACAAATACTGAAGTTGTTTTGAGCCAATACTTAAAGAAAAAAATACATATTTTTGCCAATCCTGAGGCTTGAACTCAGAGCCTGTGCATTGTCCCTGAGCTTCTTTGGCTCAAGGCGAGCACTTATGGCTTTTTCTGTTTATGTGGTACTGAGGAATCAAACCCAGGGCTTCATGCATGCTAGGCAAACACTCTACCACTAAGCCACATTCCTAGCCCAAGAAAAATATTCTTCCAGTCAGTCCTAAGTAAGAGACAGAACTGACCATTCTGGCCCCAGAAGCCTGAAAGTTAAGCAGAGATGTACTTCTGCAGGTCTAAATATAATGGAAAGGGAACTTGAAAGAATCTCTTTGGTTAGATGCCCCTGATTGAACAAAACCTTTGCATATTGCCTTGGCAGTAACAGTTGGCAGGCTTGAAGAATGTTTTTGTGAAGATCCAGTCATAAAATGACATCTGGGTTACGGTTTGAGTTTTTTCTTTTCTGCTGAAGCAGTAGATTGATAATAAGGTGATACATATAAAGTCAATAGAACATTATAGATTAAAGCCCTTGTGTTTGTTTCTCTAACCCATTTTCCCCTCCCCTGGAGGAAGATACCAGCATGAATTTGGTAAGTTTTACTTTCTACATTTTTAGTTTTTAGTTACTTTATACCCACTTTTGTTTTTCCTCTTTTTTTTTTTTTGGCCAGTCATGGGGCCTGAACTCTGGGCCTGGGCACTGTCCCACAGCTCTTTAGCTCAAGAGCTCTACCACTTGAGCCACAGCACAGTTCTGGCTTTTTCTGTTTATGTGGTGCTAAGGAATCAAACTCAGGGCCTCATGTATGCAAGGCAAGCACTCTACCACTGAGCTACCTTCCCAGCCCCTGTTTTTCCTCTTGCAATACTGATAAGCAAACCCAGGGCTTCTTACATTCTAGACTAGTCCTCTACCACTGACTGAGCTACATCCCTAATCCTTAACATTGTTTTTGAGTTATATTCAGATTGAGCACGTCTAGACATAGTACATTGGGGTCTGGTTTTTGTTTGTTTGTTTGTGGTACTAGAGACTGAACTCAGGGCTGCTAGCAGTGCATTGATTTTAATTTTTTGCAGCATTCCCTCATTCTTCAGTATCAAGCCCATAGACTAACAGTGTTTTAAAGTCTGGCACAATGGCTCACGCCTGTAATCCTAACCACTCAGGAGGCTGAGATCTGAAGATCACAGTTAAAAGCCATCCCAGGCAGAAAAGGCATGTGAGACTCATCACCAATTAACCCTTCAAAAATGGCTCAATGGTAAAGCTCTAACCTTGGAGTATAAAGAGGCTCAAGGACAGCACCTTGGCCCCAAATTCAAGCCCCAGAACTGACAAAAAAACAAACACACACACACACACAAAAACCTTTTATTTCTGCAGACTACCACTTGAGCTACAGCGCCACTTCCAGTTTTCTGGTAGTTTATTGGAGAAAGGAGTCTCACAGTCTTTCCTGCCTGGGCTGGCTTTGAACTGTGATCCTCAGATCTCAGCCTCCTGAGTAGCTAGAATTACAGGCGTGAGCCACCAGCGCCCAGCTTTTTTTTTTTTTTCCTAGTCCTGGGGCTTAAACTCTGATCTTGGGCACTATCCCTGAGCTTTCGTGCTGAAGGCTAGAGCACAACACTTTAGCTGCAGCTCTACCTGTAGGGGTGTGTGTGTGTTTAATTGGAGATAAGAGTCTTGCAGACCTTCTGCTCAGCTGACTGTGAACTGTGATCCTCAGGTCTCAGCCTCCTGAGTAACAAGTATTACAGGCATGAGCCACCTGTGCCCAGCTACAAGACCTCCTCTTGCTGTAGTTCACACCTTGAACATTGCTGCCAAATTCCTCTCTGAAATGATGATAACAACTTACATTCCCATAAAAACCGTCTGAAACTTCAGAGTTTTCCACATATTGATTAACACAAGAAAATATAAGACTCTCTCCACTCTACCCTCCCCTAAACTGTTGGAAACAGTTCAATCTGTTATTTGGAACACTATTAGTGCTTGCAGGAAATATGCTTTAAAACAGGATTGCCATCTAGTGGTGGAAGTAATACATTGCCCCTATGGGGAAAAAGCCAAGAACAGGTAATTTGGGCATTTTGGTTGTTAACAACTCTGGTTTGATGGCTTGTTTTCCTTATTGTATGTTGTTTGTTTTTTAGACAAAGCCCTGCTATATACAGACTTCAAGCTTGGTCATCCTACTGCCTCAGCTTCCCAAGTGTGCCATCCTCTGGTCTGCATAAAACCAACTAAATGAGAATTTTCCATGATTTATTTTCTCATTTTAGGCCACTTCTACCATGATGACCTGGTCTTTTGCTCTCAGTTTTCAAATGAAGGAAGTCCTGTAAGCCCATTAAGGCCTAATCTTTTAGCCAATTTGTCTAGGCCACTGCTTAGAAAAGAGTAAGATAAATTTGGAATGGGGCTAATTGCTAAACTGGCAAGAGACTGCAGCTTCACTAGGGTGGCCTTACTTTGAAAAATACTCAATCTCCACTGGAGAGATGGTAATGCGCATGTCACTGCTAGCCACAAAGAACTAAGCTGAGCCTGCGCATATGAATTCAATTAACATCTTTCCAAATTGGCCTTTGATACAGAGATTTTTTTTTTTTAATGCAAGGCCTGGGTGTTGGGTATTGTCCCTATGCTCTTTGCTGGAGGCTAGTACTCTACCACTTTTATTTTTTTTATTTATTTATTTTTTTTTTTGTCGGCCGTGGGGCTTGAACTCTGGGCCTGGGCGCTGTCCCTCAGCTCTTCAGCTCAAGGCGAGCGCTCTACCACTTGAGCTACAGCGCCACTTCCGGTTTTCTGGTGGTTTATTGGAGATAGGAGTCTCACGGTCTCTCCTGCCCGGGCTGGCTTTGAACCGCGATCCTCAGATCTCAGCCTCCTGAGTAGCTAGGATTACAGGCGTGAGCCACCAGCGCCCGGCTACTCTACCACTTTTAGCCACAGGGCCACTTCTGGCTTTCTGGTGGTTAACTGGAGCTAAAAATCTCACAAACTTCCCCGCCTGGACTGGCTTTGAACTGTGATCCTCATATCTTAACCTCACAACTATCTAGGATTACAGGTATAAGCCACCAGCACCTAGCTGATAGAGACTTTTTTTTTGCCAGTCTTGGGGCTTAAACTCAGGACTTAGGCACTGTCCATGAGCTTCTTTTGCTCAAGGCTGGCACTCTACCACTTGAGCCACAGCTCCACTTTTGGCTTTTTTCTGTTTGTTTTTTTTGTTTTTGTTTTTTTTGGGAGGGGTCCGGTCGTGGGGCCTGAACTCTGGGCCTGGGCGCTGTCCCTCAGCTCTTCAGCTCAAGGCTAGCACTCTACCACTTGAGCCACAGCACCACTTCCAGCTTTTTTCTTTTTGCTTATGTGGTGCTGAGGAATCGAACCCAGGGCTTCATGCATGCAAGGCAAGCACTCTACCACTGAACCACCTTCCCAGCCCCTTTTCTGTTTATTTGGTACTGAGGACTTGAACCCAGGGCTTCATACATGCATTCAGGCAAGGCAAGAACCACAAAGCCACATTCCCAATCCCTGGTAGACATTTTAAAAGATCTGGTTGATTGGTTGGTTTTGCTGATATTAGGACTTGAACTCAGAGCCTCAAGCTTTTGCTTGCCTTGCTTGCTCAGATCTGCAGCATGTTCATGAAAGGTAAGAGTATAAAAAGCAATGTTGCTTTATGCCTTTAAATATTTCACTAAATTAACAGTATACTAAAAATTAAAAAGAGAAAAGAAAGACCAAACACAGTAATTAAAGGTCATCTGTACTTAGAAATATTCATTCCTTCCAATCTAGACTGTCCTACTACCAGCCTTATACCCATTTCTAAGCTTTTGTTTGTACTGCTGCCTTTGCCTAAAATAACTTCCTTCCTCCCTTTGTTCAGCCATATCTTAACTGACAGTGCTTGGGTCTGAACTCCATCCTACTTATGTCTAGCCCAAAGTCTTACAAAGGAAACAAGATGACATAGAATAGGAAGCAGAAGTGTGTTGTAAGTCACTTAACCTCTTCTTGCCTGTTTCCTCATTGTACTAGCTTCACTATTGGAAAACTAACATGAAAAGATGTGTGCCAATGCTGAACATGCTATAAGCACCAGGAAATATTTGTTCTTCCTTGAAAGAATTGTTTTTTTCATTGCTGATGTTTGAGGGAGGGCTTTTATGTGTCCTGGGGCTTGAACTCAGGGCCTTGGCACTATTACTGAGCTTTTTTGTTCAAGGCTGGCTCTCCTACTTGAGCCACAACTCCACTTCTGTCTGGTGTTTTTCATGGTTAATTGGAGATAAGGGTCTCATAGAACTTTTCTGTCCAGGCTGGCTTCAAACTGTGAACCTCAGACCTAAGCCTCCTGAGTAGCTAGGATTATATACATGAACCAGTTCATATTGGTTCTTTTTTTTCCCTTGTAAGTCATAGGGCTTGAACTCTGGGCTTGGGTGCTGTCTCTGAGCCCTTCAGCTCAAGGTTAGTGCTCTACCACTTTGAGCCACAGTGCCAATTTCCGGTTTTCTGGTGGCTAATTGGAAATAAATAAGAGTCTCATGGACTTTCTTGCTCAGGCTGGCTTTGAACCACAGTTCTCAGATCTCGGCCTCTGAGTAGCTAGGATTACAGGCCTGAGCCACCTGCAGCAGGCTCACTGTGATTCTTATTTGTGTTCTGCCTTCTTTTACTTCACCTTTTCGGTTGTGCAAAAAGACCCGGGGGTCAAATAGTTCATTAGAGACGTAGTAGTTTGCATTTGTCAGCTAAGAGGCTGTATTTGGCTAAGAGGCTGTGAGCTCACTTGTGAACCAAGTGACTTAAAAGGTATATATAGAACTAGACCTGCCAGTGGAGTGGAACTAGGACTTGTGAGGAAGAGAAGGGACATGATTCTGAACAATCATGGGATTACGAATTAGACTGTGGGTATTAGGAAGGGTTCTCTAGAGAGACAGAAGCAAATAGGACATACAGACATGGATATATGAGAAGATTTATTAGGGAGCTGGCTCACATGATTATAGAGGTTGAGAATCTCACATTGTGCCCTATAGAGGCTGCAGGGGCCTGGTAGTTTGGCTCCATTCAGTCTCAGGTTGAAAGACATTGGGGCAAGTCCTGGAGATCAGAGCCAGAGAACCTAGAGTTCTGATGTCCAAAGGCAGCAGAAAGGTGCCTTAGGTCCATCAAAGAAAGCAATTTTGCTTTTGCTTTGCCTTTTCTGGTGGTTTTTTTTTCTCAATCCTTCAGCCAAGTTTGCAGTCTTTCCTCTCCCAGCACACACACACACACACGCACACGCACACACACATTGGATATTGGATGAAGGGGATCTTCCTTGGTTTACTGATTCAAATGCCAAGTTTTTTTTTCCCTCCAGAAGCACCTCCACAGACACCCTGAAATAATGCTTTATCAGCTGCCTTGGAATTCCTTAATTCCACTAAACTGACACCTAAAACAAAGACTGTGTAATTCATTTCCTCACCCAACAAATGTGGAAACTGGGGCTCAGAAGCTTTTGCTAAATTCTGTGGATCACTTGAGTAAAGTCGGGTGCTGTTAGCTCACATCTGTAATCCTAGCTACTCAAGAGGCTGAGATCTGATGATCATGGTTTGAAGCCAGCCCAGGCACAAAAGTCCATGAGACTCTTATCTCCAACAAGCTACTTAGAAAAAGGCAAAAGTGGGCTGGGAAGGTGGCTTAGTGGTAGAGTGCTTGCGAAGCATACATGAAGCCCTGGGTTTGGTTCCTCAGTAACATATAAACAGAAAAGGCCATAAGTGGCGCTGTGGCTTAAGTGGTAGAGTGCTAGCCTTGAACAAAAGAAGCTCAGATACAATGCCCAAGCCCTGAGCACAAGCCCCAGGACTGGCAAAAAAGAAAGAAAGGAAGAAAGAAAGAGGGCTGGGAAGTTGGCTCAGTGGTAGAGCGCTTGCCTTGCATGCCTGAGGCCCTGGGTTCGATTCCTCAGCACCACATAAGCAAAAAAGAATAAAAGCCAGAAGTGGCACTGTGGCTCAAGTGGTAGAGTGCTAGCCTTGAGCTGAGGGACAGCGCCCAGGCCCAGAGTTCAGGCCCCTCGACCGGACCCAAAAAAAAAAAAAAAAAAGAAAAGAAAAGAAAGAAAGAAAAGCCAGAAGTGGCACTGTGGCTCAAGTGAAAGAGTGCTAGTCTTTAGCGCAAAGAGCCTCAGGGACAATGCCCAGACCCTGAGTTCAAGCCCCAGGACCAGAAAAAAAAAGTAGATTAACTAGCCACCAGTGGCTCAAGCCTGTAATCCTTGCCACTCAGAGGGTGGAGACCTAGACTATCTCAGTTCAAAGTCCACACAGAAAAGTCCACAAGATTCCATCTCCAATTAACCAGCAAGATGCTGATTGGAGGGCTGGGAAGGTGGCTCAGTGTTAGAGCCTTGCCTTGCATTCCTGAGGTTTGATTCCTCAGCACCACATAAGAAAAAAGCTGGAAGTGGCGCTGTGGCTCAAATAGTAGGTGCTAGCCTTGAGCTGAAGAGTTGAGGGACAGCGCCCAGGCCCAGAGTTCAGGCCCCATGATCGGACCCCCCCCCCAAAAAAAAGCTTTAAAAAAAAAAAAGATGCTGATTGGAGGAATGACTCAAGTAGTAGAGTGTCCATTGTGAGCCAAGAAAATTAAGGGAGAAGCACAAGGCCCTGAATTCAATCCCTGGCACATACACATGAACATAGTAAATAATAAAAATGGCTACAAGCTGGGTGTTGGTGGCTCATGCCTGTAAAGCAACTTAGGAGGCTGAAATTTGAAGATCACAGTTTAAAGCTAGCCCAAGTGGGAAAGTCCATCAGGAAACTCTTATCTCCAATTAACCACCAGAAAATCTGGAAGTAGAGTTATGGATCAAGTGGTAGAGTGCTCTAGCCTGGGGGGGGCGGGGGAGGGGGGAAGAGCTAGGCACTGGTGGCTTATGCCTGTAATCCTAGATACTCTAAAGGCAGATCTGAGGATCACAAATAAAAGCCTACCTGGGCTGGAAAGTCCCCTGTGAGACCCTTTTTTCCAGTTAACCACCAGAAAACTGGAAGTGGTGCTGTGGCTCAATGTGGAAGAACACTAGCCTTGAGTAAAAAGAAGCAAAGAAAAAAGGGCTGGGAATGTGGCTCAGTGGTAGAGTGGCTTGCCTAGCATGCAGGAAGCCCTGGCTTTGACTCCTCAGTACCACATAAACAGAAAAAGTCTGAAGTGGTGCTGTGGCTCAAGTGATAAGAGTGCTAGCCTTGAGCAAAAGAAGCTCAGGGACAGTGCCTAGGCCCTGAGTTCAGTCCCCAAGACTGGCAAAAATTAAAAAAAAAAAAAAAAAGGCAAAAAGAGCTCAATGATAGTGCCCATGCTTGAGTTCAAGACCCATGACTGACAAAAAAAAAAAAGTCCAGAGACGGGACTGGGAAGGTGGCTCAGTGGTAGAGCGCTTGCCTTGCATGCCTAAGGCCCTGGGTTCGATTCCTCAGCACCACATAAGCAAAAAGAAAAAAAGCCTGAAGTGGCACTGTGGCTTAAGTGGTAGAGCGCTAGCCTTGAGCTGAAGAGCTGAAGGACAGCGCCCAAGCCCAGAGTTCAAGCTCCACGACCGAACCCAAAAAAAAAAAAAGTCCAGAGACAGTGCCCTGGCCCTGAGTTCAAGCCCCAAGACTGGCACATCAAAGAGAGAGGTGGGGGGAAGGAAGAAAGGAAAGAAGGAAGGAAGGAAGAAGAAAAGAAAGAAGAGCTTGTAATTCTTCTTTTCTCTAATTCCATATCTTTTTGCATTGTGGGAAGTAGAATTTATTTCTTCACACCTCGACTTTTGCCCACATGATATGCTTTAGCAAAGGAACCTTAATAAATGCAGTCTATACCTGGCTTATCATGTGCTGTACAAGGGGGCTTGATATGTGTTTGTGCCATATCTGAAGACCTTTTACACTATTGTTTACATAATATTTTTCATTAACAGGCTCACTTTAAATTTAAATAAATTGATGTCAGGAGCTGGGAAGATGGCTCAGTGGTAAAGCGCTTGCCTTCCATGCATGAGGCCCTGAGTTCGATTCCCCAGCACCACATAAGAAAAAAAGCCAGAAGTGGTGCTATAGCTCAAGTGATAGAGCGCTAGCCTTGAGCTGAAGAGCTGAGGGACAGTGCCCAGGCCCAGAGTTCAGGCCCCACGACCGGACCAAAAATAAATAAATAAATAAAATAAATTGATGTCAAATGAACCTTGTACAAAAGAAAAAGAAACTTGTTTCTCACTACTACAGTGGAAAATGGCTATCACTTGCCATTAATATAAGGTACCATAGAGGTACAATAAAACAAGAATAGAGGCCAGTGAGTATAGCTCTGCGATAAAATGCACGCCTAGAAAACACCAAGGTTTGATCCTTGGCATTGTGCGCGTGCATGAGTGCACACGCGCACACACACAAGAGCTATTAATTCTAATAGTTCTTTCCAAAAGCAGAATCTAAGGGCTGCCCTCCTTAAAATAAATAAATAAAATATTTCAGAAAAAGTAATTACTTTCTGGCCTTGTGAAGAGCAGGACATATGGGGCCCATGGGACATGGGGCAAAGACCCACTACCAGGTGCAAGCTATAGAACCTGTGCAAGCACTGATGGCTCACGCCTATAATCCTAGCTGCTCAGGAGGCTGAGATCTGAGAATCTCAGTCCAAAGCCAGCCTGTGCAGGAAAGTCTGTGAGACTCTCATCTCCAATTAAACACTAGAAAACCAGAAGTGGAACTGTGGCTCAAAGTGGTAGAACACTAACGTTGAGCACAGAAGAGCTCAGGGACAGTGCCCAGACCCTGAGTTCAAGCCCCATGACCAACCAAAAGAAAAAAGGAAAATAAATAAAAGAAATGGAAGCTGGCCTGCCAGCTGTGCGTTAGCACACTCTGATTTCCCAGCGTGTCTAGACTACATCGGAGCTCTTGCACAGCCAACAGCTCCAACACAGGAAAAAGTACTTCTCAGCTGTCCCGCCATACTGCTATTTGTCATTCCATCCATCTGCTGTCCCTGCGAAACGCTCACCCACGTCAGCTAAAATGGTACACTGGGCCTGGAATCTGCTGAGGAAATGTCAGGCCAAAGAACGCAGCAGAGACCTGAAATAGCAACTGTGTGGACAGTGGTAGAGACACAAATCAGCCCCTTTGTAGAGAGATACAGGGAGCTTAGGAGGCTCCTCGTGGGGGCAGTTGTTGTGTTGACAGTGCTCAGTGCTGGGCACTAAGAACCAAAACCTGGGTCAAGGTTCTCCATCCATCTCTTCCTCGTACCTGGGCTGGCTTGGCCCCTTCCTAGAAACCAGTATTGGCATTAGTCTTCTATGTAGTAGTTCAGCAAAAATGTTTGGATTCTCATGCCTGAGGTCAGTTGCAAGCCATGCACTATGTGTCCTTATGAGCTGGGAGTCTGTTTCTTCCTCAGTGTTAGGTTTTTAAAAAGAGGTAACCGAGTAAGAACCACACCACGCATGTGGTATTCAGGTAAGGGGTAGGTTTATTCATCGTTCCGGCTGGCACCAGGCCATCTTGGTCCTCCACGCGGTGGGGAAAGGCTTGGGAAAGAGAGCTAAGAGCTGGAAAAGAGAGAGCTGGGAAAGAGAGAGAAAAGAGCTAGAAAAGAGGTCGTCAGTGCCTGGGCTAGGCCTTATCTAGGGTATGGGCGGAGAAAGGTGTGGCCACATCAAATTCAGATGTGACCTCAACTGCTGCAGAGGTGACCTCTTCCAGGTGTGCCAGTTGCCTAGGTAACGCAGGTACTGGGTGGAGACTTTGCTGCGAGGAGGGTGGAGTCTGCTGGCCATCCAGGAGCAGATCTTACACTCAGAAAGAAATGGTCATCTGCACAAAAGGCTAGCTATAAAAGATTAGATACTCAAATATTCATTCATCCAACACATATTTACTGAGCTCCAGGACTATGAAATCGGATTTGAACTTGGGCCTCATACTTGATAGGCAGGCACTTTATCACTTAAACCAAAGCATAATCCCTTTTTGCTTTTGTTTTTCCTGAGGGTTTTTCATTCCCCACCCCTAGGCTAGCCATGATCTTGCTGCCTGTGCCTCCCATAACAGCTGGGATTACAAGCTTGCACCACATGACTTGATAGCAGGACCTTTGTAAGTACTGTACAGAAAGCAGAGAAAGGAAATAGGGAGTAATTGATCTGAAGTGGGCAGGAAAGGCTATAGTCATCTGTTGCTACATGACAAGCCACCTCAAAAAATGGGTGACTGAGGGGCTGGGAAGGTGGCCCAGTGGTAGAGTGCTTGCCTTGCATGCATGAGGCCCTGGGTTTGATTCCTCAGTACCACGTAAGAAAAAAGCCGGAAGTGGCGCTGTGGCTCAAGTGGTAGAGCGCTAACCTTGAGCTGAAGAGCTGAGGGACAGTGCCCAGGCCCAGAGTTCAGGCCCCACAACCGGACCCCCCCAAAAAAAATGGGTGACTGAAAACAGCAGTATTTATTGTATGTCAAAGTTTCATGGACCGGCTGAGCTCAGCTGGGTGGTTCTTTTGCTCTGGGCTGCAGTCATCTGGTTCTTAACTGGGCTTAAAGACCAAGATGGCTCACACATGTGTGAGAGTAGGGATGGTTTAAAAATGGTGTTGGCAGAGAGATAAAAACATTTAATATCTCTAAAATGTATCCCTGTCTCTTTTCATGAAGGCATTGTCCCCGCATTATATGAAGCCCCAGTCTCAGGACCCCCACCGCCCTGCATATGGACATGCCTCTTGCTGAACCTGATTATATGGATCATTGTGCACTTATTGAAGGTAGAAACACATAGCAGATGTACAAAAGTAGAAGGAGTTAATTAACTAAGTGGAAAAGACTAATACCCTGTTGACAAGTTTTCTTTAATTTGAGTAATAATATAGAGGTTGCTCAAAAATATGTAAAAACAGGTATACTATATGACATTTTATTCTTTATTTAAAGAGTGCTTTGACCAAGAAACTGTCTAGGTAGAAAAAGGGAGAGTGACAACTTCCTCACAATGATGGTTGGATATTCTTACTACTTTGAAGCCGAGTAGATGCCTGCCTGCTTTCCCTTCTCCCTTCTCCTCTTAGGGAACATTCTGACCCTAAAGGTCACATCAGAGCCAAAGTATTCCACTCTTGTATGTTTTTAGTGTGCTAGTACTGGGGCTTGAACTCAGGGCCTGGGCACTGACCGTGACCTTTTTCTCTTGAGGCTGGTGTTCTGCCACTTGAGCTATACCTCCACTTTCAG
The DNA here is from genome assembly GCF_024711535.1 of Dipodomys merriami. NCBI lineage: Eukaryota > Metazoa > Chordata > Mammalia > Rodentia > Heteromyidae > Dipodomys > Dipodomys merriami. Next base: position 745,513 of record NW_027205004.1, on the reverse strand, counting down.
CTTTTTGGTGGTTAATTGGGGATAGGAATCTCATGGAGTTTCCTGTTTATGCCGGCTTTGAACTGTGATCTTCAGATCTCAGGCTTCTGAGAAGTTGGGATTATGGGTATGAAACAGTGTTCAGCCAAGATATACCACTCTTAATAAACTTACCTTGTTCAAAAAAATCCATTTTTTGCTGCATGCAACATGTGACCTCAGATTTTAAGACTAATTTTAAGACATTGTTCTCTCTTTTCAAGAAAATAAATGTAGCCGGGCGCTGGTGGCTCACGCCTGTAATCCTAGCTACTCAGGAGGCTGAGATCTGAGGATCGCGGTTAAAAGCCAGCCCGGGCAGGAGAGACCCTGAGACTCCTATCTCTAATAAACCACCAGAAAACCGGAAGTAGCGTTGTAGCTCAAGTGGTAGAGCACTTGCCTTGAGCTGAAGAGCCGAGGGACAGCGCCTAGGCCCAGAGTTCAAGCCCCACAACTGACAAAAAAAAAAAAAAAAAAAGAAAAGAAATGTACCTTTTCATATTCTTATTTTAAAAAAAGCCAAGCACCGGTGGCTCACGCCTATAATCCTAGCTACTCAGGAGGCTGAGATCTGAGGATCGCAGTTCAAAGCCAGCCCAGGCAGGAAAGTCAGTGGCACTGTAGCTCAGGTGGTAGAGTGCTAGCCTTAAGCTGAAGAGCTGAGGGACAGCGCTTAGGCCCAGAGTTCAAACCCACGACTGACAAAAATAAATAAAATAATAATTTTAAAAAGATGGTGTTGGGATGATTGGACTTGGCCTTTTTGTCTCCACAAGACCTATTCAGGTGTCATTCTAGTAAAGTAGCCAACTTTTTTTTTTTTGTCGGGCAGGGGGCTTGAACTCTGGGCCTGGGCGCTGTCCCTCAGCTCTTCAGCTCAAGGCGAGGGCTCTACCACTAGAGCCACAGTGCCACTTCCAGTTTTTTCCGCTTATGAGATGCTGAGGAATGGAACCCAAGGCCTCATGCATGCAAGGCAAGCGCTCTATCACTGAGCCACCTTCCCAGCCTGGTAGCCAACTTCTTATATGGCTATTCTCAAAATTAACATTTTGTTCTCAAAATTAACATTGAAAAAAAAAAAAAAAGCTACTAGAGAGTCTTAAAGGCTTAGTTGGAGAAGTGGCACAGCACTGCTTCTGCCCTATCCTGCTTGGTTTTACCAAGTCATGGGTCACCTTAGATTCCAATTGAGAAAAGACCACACAGGAAGGGGAAACAGAGGAGGAGGCAACAATGCTTGATAAGAAATGTACTCATTATCTTGCCCATGTAATTGTAACTCCTCTGTACAGTATTTTCACAATAAAAAAAATCATAAATTAAAAAAAAGAAAGAAAAGAAAAGACCACACAAAGGGGAGAACCCTGGGTTAGTCCCACAGAAGGCCTTACTGATTACATGGGCAGAGACCAGAATAAAATGAAGGGGCAGTAAGGGATTATGCAAAAGCCCCGAGACAGGAATGTGCTTGGGGTGTGTGAGGGGAGGCCAGTGCAGTGGGAGTTAAGTAAGTAAAGGGTATGGAGGCTGATGATGAGATCAGGCAGCAGCCAGGAGCTGAGCCACCTCCACCCTGCATGCAGTGTAAAGGAATGCAGGCATTATTCTTAGTGTGTTAGGAAGCACTGGATCCATATTATTCCCTGACTTTTGATACTGCTATACTCTGGGCCAGGGGTGGGGAAGAGTTTGAATCTGTTTTCATCTTCTCATGGAAGTTTCTCAGGACCACCTCCATAGCCTATGGCCTTTCTCTGCTTGAAGGTTTCTTTATAGTACACAACACCACCTGCACATTCAGTATTGTACCCACTTATTGTTGTCTACCTTCTTCCTCTAGAATGTGAGCTCAAAACAGGCAAGAAGTGGCACTGTGGCTCAAAGTGGTAGAATGCTAGCCTTGAGTGAAAAAGCTCTGGGACAGTGGCTAGGCCCTGAGTTCAAGCCCCTAGACTGGAAAAAGAAAGAAAGAAAGAAAGAAAAGAAAAGAAAAAGGAATGAAATTTGGGCTGGGAAGGTGGCTTAGTGGTGGAATGCTTGCCTAGCATGCATGAAGCCCTGGGTTCCATTCCTCAGTACCACATAAACAAAAAAGGCTAGAAGTGGTGCTGGGGCTCAAGTGGTAGAGTGCTAGCCTTGAGCAAAAGAAGCTCAGAGACAGTGCCCAGGCCCTGAGTTCAAGCCCCAGGACTGGCAAACAACAACAACACACAAAAACAGGCAAGGATCTTTGTCTATTTTAGTTGTAAGTCCACACTATTATTTGTGTGAATGAACTAACCAGTCAGTCCAATGTGGTTTAACACAAAGTTTAATGCAGGCAAGGACCCTAACCAATTCTAAATGGCTCAATTAATTCAGCAACAAGACACAGTTCCACTCAGCTTGCTGAGAATCACCTTCCAGGAAACAATTATACAGGAAAAATTAAAAAGACAAAAGAACTTGAAAGCAGTCCAAACAGTGACTAAAAGTCATAGAACAGCCCTTCTTTCACCTCTAATTCTGGTGCACTTGATAAACTAGTTGTGGAGCAGTTGTAGCCTGGAATACCTTGGATTAATGGAGGAGGGGCCCAGGCCAAGAAGGAAAACAGCAGCTGTCATCAAGGGCAGGGCAGAAAACTCAAAATACAAATAGGTGATGCTCTCTCTTGCTTGCTTGCTTGCTTGCTTGCTTTTCTTTTGTGTGTCAGTTGTGGAGCTTGAACTCTGGGCCCAGGCACTATCCCTCAGCTCTTCAGCTCAAGGTGAGTGCTCTACCACTTGCCACTTCCAGATCTTTTTTTTTCTCTTTCTGTTTATGTGGTACTGAGGAATTGAACCCAGGGCCTCATGCATACGAGGCAAGCGCTCTACCACTAAGCCACATTCCCAGCTCCTCTCCTGCCCCCGACTCTTTTTTTTTTTTTTGGGGGGGGGTCCGGTTGTGGGGCCTGAACTCTGGGCGTGGGCGCTGTCCCTCAGCTCTTCAGCTTAAGGCTAGCGCTCTACCACTTGAGCCACGGTGCCACTTCCGGCTTTTTTCTTTTTGCTTATGTGGTGCTGAGGAATCGAACCCAGGGCCTCAGGCATGCAAGGCAAGCGCTCTACCACTGAGCCACCTTCCCAGCCCTTTTTCTCCCCCCCCCCACCCCCGCTTATTTACAATAAACCACTCTGAAAACCAGAAGTGGCACTGTAGAGCACTCGCCTTGAGCTAAAGCGCTCAGGGACAGCACCCAGGCTCAGAGTTCAAGCCCCAAAACCACCACCACCACCACCACCACCAACAGTCTCACAGACTTTCCTTCTTGGGCTGACTTTGAACAATGATCTTCAGATCTCAGCCTCCTGAGTAGCTAGGATTACAGGCGTGAGCCACCAGCACCCAGCAAAGGGATGGTATTTCTTTTTTTTTTTTTTTTTGGGGGGGGGGGTCCGATCGTGGGGCCTGAACTCTGGGCCTGGGCGCTGTCCCTCAGCTCTTCAGCTCAAGGCTAGCGCTCTACCACTTGAGCCACGGTGCCACTTCCGGCTTTTTTCTTTTTGCTTATGTGGTGCTGAGGAATTGAACCCAGGGCCTCAGGCATGCAAGGCAAGTGCTCTACCACTAGGCCACCCACATCATTTTTTTTTAAATTGTGAAAATACCATACAGAGGCGTTACAATTACATGGGCAATGTACCATATCATTTTTTAAATAGCAAGTGATGATCACTGTCCTCTGGTTAAGACAACGAAGTAAAGCTGGTACCTATGGCTCACACCTGTAATTCTAACTACTCAGGAGGCTGAGATCTGAGGATTGTAGTTTGAAGCCAGCCAGAGCAGGAAAGTCCATAAAACTCTTGCCTCCAATTAACCACCAAAAGTGGAGCTGTGGCTCAAGTGGTGAAGTGCTAAACTTGGGCAAAAATAGCTCACAGATAGTACCCAGGCCCCAAGTTTAAGTCCCAGGAGCAGCACAAAAAAAAAAAAAAAGATAAATAAAAAAGAAGAGGTAATAGTACCATGGCCTAAAGTCCTCCCAGAAGTGCCACCTCTTAAAAGGCAATGGTACTTACAATGTCACCATCTTAGGGACCAAGAATTAACACATAGGCCTTTGGGAGATGCTCACCCAAAGTAGAGCAGGAACTATAAAGGATTTGAGCAGAAAAATAGCATACTCTTTTCTTTTTTTTTTTTTTTTTTGTCAGTTGTGAGGCTTGAACTCTGGGCCTGGGCACTATGCCTCAAATCTTCAACTCAAGACTAGCACTCTACCATTTGAGCCACAGTGCCACTTTGGTTTTTCTGAGGAATTTATTGGAGATAAGTCTCATAGTCCAACGCTGGTGGCTCATACTTGGAATCCTAGCTACTCAGGAGGCTGAGATTTGAGGATCACACTTCAAAGCCAGCCTGGTCAGGAAAGTCCGTGAGACTCTTATCTCAGCTCAAGGCAAGCACTCTACCACTGACTGAGCTACCTTCCCAGCCCTGGGCATGTTTTTTAAAAAAATATAAAACTAGCCAAGTTTGTTGATGGTTTGGATGTGAGTTAATGAATAGACCATATATCCTTATTTGTCTGTGGCATTTCTGGTTTGTGTAATGAAGAGTGTGTGTGTGTGTGTGTGTGTGTGTGTGTGTGTGTGTGTGTGTGTGTGTGTGTGTGTTCCCAGTCCTGGGGCTTGAACTCAGGGCCTGGGCATGTCTCTGAGCTTCGTTTGCTCAAGGCTAGCACTCTACCACTTGAGCCCCAGCACCACTTCCAGCTTTTTCAGTGTAAATGGTACTGAAGAATGGAACCCAGGGCTTCATGCATGCAAAGCAAACACTCTACCACTAAGCCACATTCCCAGCCTTTGTATAATGAATTATATAGTCACTGTGATCCAGAAGGACTCCAAAGGTTTTGCTTTGAGCAACTAGAAGCACCAAGGCAACGTTTTCTGATAAGAGTGACTATGAGTGAGCTTTGCTAGCAAAGGGTGGGAATCAGTTCAGGTTTGAATCTTAGGAAGTTACTAATAAGACATCCAAGTGACTCTTCAGCACAAGGTCATATGGAGTAGGTGTGTGGAGTTATGGAGGAGGTGTGGGGTGCAGGGGAGAGTCAAGTGTTGCTAAGATACCAGGAGCATGAAGCCATGATGCCCTCATATTCCAGTGAGGGGAAGAGTCCCCAGGCATGGCAGTATAGAAGCTACAGAGTTAAGGGAGAATCAATAAAGCAAAGTGTATACATCAGTTTTTATCACAGTAAAAAATATATCTGACATAGGTTGCTAATGAAGAAGAGGTTTATTTAGGGACATGGTGCTGGCATCTGCTCAGATCTCATGAAGGTCCTCTCCTCCAAACTGTGTCACATCAGGGTAGGAAGCAGTTTGCAAGAGCTTCCACCACCAAGCAGGAAGAATGGGAAGGGCTGTAGTGTGGCTCACGTGATAGAGCAGCTACTTAGCAAGTGTGAAGCCTCCTATCTAAATCTTAGGTTCCTACTCAGAATTTACCATGTCATTAAAGCCCAAACTAGCTCCTAAGGAGAGACCACAAGGGACATCCATGAGGAATAGAATGAAAGCCTCCTACTAACAGGCAGCTTTGACCATCGAATACACAAGTGACCAGCCTTCAGATGATTGGGGTACTAACCTTCAAGTCTTCAGTTGGGAGCCCTATGCTGGGCTGGGCTCTGTTCAAACCACCAATGGACAGACTCTGTAGTTTTGGCCTAGTGAGATACACAGCCATAGTAACTGGAACACCGTATTTTTTCTCTGCAGTATCTACTGTGGTATATATTTATTTTCTTGTTTATTTATTGTCTGTCTTCCCCCAAGACAATGTGCCCTCCTTAAATTCAGAAACTATCATCTTCCCTCCCCACCCCCCTTTTCTGGCTTCCGTATCTAGAAAAGTACCCAGCATACTGTGGGCACTGGAGAAATATTTGTTGAACAAATGAATCTTTGCTAATTAAAGAAAACTGCTCCTTACTATAATTCGCACACCTTCTGCTGAGGCGGGTGACCTTTTCCTGAAGAAAGTGTTCTCTGGTGTGTTTTGGACCAGCTCCCTGTTAAAAAATATCTCTTGTCAGCCATCTGGAAAATGATAAAGTTGGAGCCATACCTCCCACCATATACCAGGAAATAGTCCAAACAGATCAAAGATTTATACATGATAAAAATGAAGCCATTAAAGACCTAGAAAAAAAAAAAGCATGGCAGAACTCGGATATAACCTTGGAGTGGGAAAAAGGTCTTTCTAACTATGAGTCTATCTCTAGCACTCCTAAAAGAAAAAGATGGACTAATTCAAACCACCCCAAAATCTACCTGGGCATCAGTGTCTCATACCTGTAACCCTGGCCAAGAGCAGTAGAATCAAAGTTTGAGGCCAGCCCAGGCAGAACAGTTCCAAAATTCCTGTATCAAAATAACCAGCAGTTGGGGTGTTACTGGCTTGTACCTATAATCCTAGCTATTCAAGAGGCTGAGATCTGAGAATTATAGTTGGGAGCTAGCCAGAGAGGACAAATATGAGAAACTCTTATCTTCAAATAACAAGCAAAAAGCTGGAAGTGGAGATGTGGCTCAAAGTGCTAGGGTGTCAGCCATGAGCAAAAAAGCTTTGTGAGAGTGGAAAGCCTTGGGCTGGGAATGTGGCTTAGAGGTAGAGTGCTTGCCTAGCATGCATGAGGCCCTGGGTTTGATTCCTCAGCACCACATAAACAGAAAAAGCCGGAAGTGGCGCTATGGCTCAAGTGGTAGAGCGCTCGCCTTGAGCTGAAGAGCTGAGAGACAGCGCCTAGGCCCAGAGTTCAGGTCCATGACCAGCAAAAAAAAGAATAAAAAAGGAGCCAAATTACAGTTTAGGAATAAAACGAATTACTTAAATCACAAAAGGCTAAAATTTCTATTATACTCAAGCAAGCAATCAAACAAAAACTTCAAGATAAAGAAAAAAATGATGGAGAAGAGTGGCAAAAACTCAACGGGAAAGCAGATATTTAGGCAGTTCACAGAAACAAACAGCCCATAGTCATAAGACGAAACATTGAAGCCAGGCACTGGTGCCTCATGCCTGTAATCCTAGCTAATCAGGAGGCTGAGATCTGAGGATTGAAGTTCAAAGTCAGCTCCAACAGGAACATCCATGAGACTAATATACAATTAACCACCAGAAAACCAGAAGTGGTGCTGTGGCTCAAGTAGTAGAGTGCTTGTCTTGAGCTGAAGAGCTCAGGGACAGTGCCCTGGCCCAGAATTCAAGCCCCACCGCTGATTTAAAAAAAGAAAAAAGAAAAGAAAACATTGAATCTCTTTCTATCACTTGTAGTAAAACAAATGTGAAACAAAATAACAATGAAAAACTATTTCTCCCTTATCAGATGGGCAAAAGTCCAAAAGCATAGTGATACAATGTTGGCACAAGACAGGTTGCAAATTGGCAGTTTTCTGTAAGGGTAATTGAGCTCTATTTACCAATGTTAAGAAAACCAGCAATGCTAGGTGCCAATAGCTCATGCCTGTGATTCTAGCTACTCAGGAGACTGAGATCTGAGGATCTTAGTTTAAAGCCAGCTCAGGCAAGAAAAATCTTATCAATCTGAGATTTTTATGGCCCATTAATTAGTAAAAAGCTGGAAACGGATGTGTGACATGTGGTAAAGCACCAGCCTTGACTGGAAAAAGCTAAGCAAGACTGAGAGGCCCTAAATTCAAGCCCCTGTACCATCACAAAAAAAAAGAAAAGAAAGAAAGAGTCAAGCACCTGTGGCTCAGGCCTGTAATCCTAGCTACTTAGGAGGCTGAGATCTGAGGATCTCGTTTCAAAGCCAGCCCATGCAGGAAAGTCTGTGAGACTCTTATCTCCAATTAGTCACCAGAAAACCAGAAGTGGCCCAGCGGCTTAAGTGGTAGAGTGCTAGCCTTGAGTTCAAGCCCCATAATCAGGAAGGAAGGAAGGAAGGAAGGAAGGAAGGAAGGAAGGAAGGAAGGAAGGAAGGAAGGAAGGAAGGAAGGAAGGAAGGAAGGAAGGAAGGAAGGAAGGAAGGAAGGAAGGAAGTGAGGGAGGGAGGGAGGGAGAAAGAAAGAGAGAGAGAAAGAGAGAAAAAGAGAGAGAAAGAGAAAGAGAAAGGGAGAAAGGGAGAAAGAGGAAAGAAGGAAGAAGGAAAGAAAGAAAGAAAGAAAGAAAGAAAGAAAGAAAGAAAGAAAGAAAGAAAGAAAGAAAGAAAGGAAGGAAGGAAGGAAGGAAGGAAGGAAGGAAGGAAGGAAGGAAGGAAAGGAAGGAAGGAAGGAAGGAAGGAAGGAAGGAAGGAAGGAAGGAAGGAAGGAAGGAAGGGGCTGGGAAGGTGGCTCGGTGGAAGAGTGTTTGCCTTGCATGCATGAGGCCCTGGGTTTGATTCCTCAGCACCACATAAGCAGAAAAAGCCAGAAATGGTGCTGTGGTTCAAGTGGTAGAGCACTAGCCTTGAGCTGAAGAGCTGAGGGACAGTGCCCAGGCCCAGAGTTCAGGCCCCACGACGAAAGAAAAAGAAAGAAAGAAAGAAAGAAAGAAAGAAAGAAAGAAAGAAAGAAAGAAAGAAAGAAAGAAAGAAAGAAAGAAAGAAAGAAAGAAAGAAAGAAAGAAAGAAAGAAAGAAAGAAAGAAAGGGAAGGAAGGAAGGAAAGAAAGAAAGAAAGGAAGGAAGGAAGAAAGGAAGAAAGAGAGAGAGAGAAAGAGAGAGAGAGAGAAAGAAAGAAAGAAAGAAAGAAAGAAAGAAAGGGGGGGTTAGGGATTTAGCTCGGTGGAAGGCTTTGAATTCAGTGTTTGGTCTTCAGCTCTGAAGAGAAAAAAAAAGGAAAAGAAAAGAAGAAAACCATATATATCACAGGGCTGGGAATGTAGCTTACTTGTAGAGTGTTGTCTAGCATGCACAAAGCCCTGGGTTTGATTCCTCAGTACCACATAAACAGAAAAAGCTGGAAGTGGCACTATGGCTCAAGTGGAAGAGTGTTAGCCTTGAGCTAAAGAAGCTCAGGCCCAGTGCCCAGGCCCTGAGTTCAAGCCCCAGTACCAGAAATATATATATGCTATATTTCCTGTTTTGTTTTTTTTAATTCACCACTCCTCCAAGTTAGACAGAGGGAATGGGAAGTAGTACAGCACTTGCATAGAATGTATAAGGCCCTGAGTTCCAACCCCAGCACTGAAAATTTTTTTAAAAATGTGTAGGAATAAAACAGACTAACAATTCAGTAGAAATATAATCATTCATGCAATTCACAAGAAAAGGAACTGAAAATTACAAGTGACCCATAATCATATGACATTCTAAGTACTGACAATTGCATTTCTGGGACTTTCTCCCACAGATATGATTGTATGTATGTGAAATGACATAGTTACTCATTGTAGTAGTTAGCTATAGCAACATGACATTAGAAACCACATAAATGTCTATCAATAGAAGACTGGTGAGCTAAATTATGGTATATCCATATGACACAACACTAGACAGCTGTCAAGAAGAACACTATTCTGGAAAGGACTACATTGGGCCTTTTGTGTGTTAGGCAAGTGCTTTATCATTTAAGCTATAACCTCAGCCCTGGGTGTATTATTAAAAGAAAAATTCCCGTTACCAAATAGTGTGCATAGTATACTGTCTGCTAATTAAAACATCAAAGGAAAGACAGTGGAAAGCAAGAATACGCCTATTCATATTTGCTTATATATGGGCAAAGAAGCTCAGGAAAGTTACACAAAAAGCTAATAACAGTGGCTAATTGCGTTGGCAGAGGAGAAACTTGGCAGATAATGGACCAATGTGGAGGGATGACATTTCTCTGCATACATTATTATATAAGCATTTGAAAAATTTCTTCTAAAGATACCCCATAATTCGCAATAACCAGTTTACTCCTTTAGTTCCAAAAGCAGGTCCTTTATCAAAACACCAATATTCCAAGGAGGAGACAGAACCTGTGTGGGGCCTGTGGACCTCTATTTTTATTTGCCTCTAAGAATCCATTCCTGGGTTGGGAATGTGGCTCAGCGGTAGAGTGCTTGCTTAGCATGCATAAAGCCCTGGGTTTGAGTCTTCAGTACCACATAAACAGAAAAAGCTGATAGAGTGCTAGGCTTGAGCAAAATAAGCTCGGGGACAGTGCCCGGGCCCTGAGTTCAAGCCCCAGGACTGGGGCAAAAAGTCCACTCCTGTAATTTTTCTTTCCTCGCCCCAGAGACCTCCAAGTGAGCTAGCTACTTGAATATTGGGTTCTTACTAAAGGGCTCATAGGCATAACTGAAAATTCCTACTGGCCATTCTCTCTTCCTCTTCCTCTCTCTTTCTCTCTGTCTCTGTCTCTGTGTGTGTGTGTCTCTCTCTCTCACACACACACACACACAACACACACACACACACTAAGGTGTCAGTCATGATCAGGTTTTTGTGGTAACCTTTATACTTTATACTCCTCAGTAACCCCAGAACCTTGCTATGCCTAGATTTTAGCAGGCTTTGCTTTCTTCAGCTCCCCCCCCTTTTTTTTCCTGAGACTCTCCCTCAATAAAACTTTTCCCAGAATCCCTCTCATCCTTTACTTCTTTTTTTTTTTTTGGCCAGTCATGGTGCCTGAACTCTGGGCCTGGGCACTGTCCCTCAGCTCTTCAGCTCAAGGCTAGTGCTCTACCACTTGAGCCACAGCACCACTTCCAGCTTTTTCTGCTTATGTAGTGCTGAGGAATCGAACCCAGGGCCTCATGCATGCAAGGCAAGCACTCTACCACTGAGCCACCTTCCCAGCCCCTCCTTTACTTCTTGTACACAAGCTAAGACAGTCACAAAATAAATCCTTTTCTAAAAATAAACACCCAATAGACCCTTCTTTCAAGCACTAACATGAACATCTGTGTGTGTCTGTGTGTGTCTGTGTGTCTGTTGGTGCTGGTACTGAGGCTTGACCACACTCAGAACCTCACATTCTCACTTTTTCACTCAAGCTTGGTGCTCTACCACTTGAGTCATACTTCTAGCTTTTTTTTGTCGGTCATGGGGCTTGAACTCTGGGCTTGGGCACTGTCCCTGAGCTCTTCAGCTCAAGGTGAGCGCTCTACCACTTGAGCCACAGTGCCACTTCTGGTTTTGGAGTGGTTTATTGGAGATAAGAGTCTCACAGACTTTGTAAGACTTTGTGGCTTTGAACCGTGATCCTCAGATCTCAGCCTCCTGAGTAGCTAGGATTACAGGCGTGAGCCACCAGCGCCCGGCACATCTAGCTTTTTTTTGGGGGGTGTGGGTAGGGGGGTCCGGTCGTGGCGCTTGAACTCTGGGCCTAGGCACTATCCCTAGGCTCTTCAGCTCAAGGCTAGTGCTCTACCACTTGAGCCTTAGCACCACTTCCGGCTTTTTTTCTTTTTGCTTATGTGGTGCTGAGGAATCAAACCCAGGGCCTCAGGCATGCAAGGCAAGCATTCTACCACTGAGCCACCTTCCCAGCCCCAACTTCTAGCTTTTTTTTGTTGATCATGGGACTTGAACTCTGGCTTGTGGGCTGTCCCTCAGCTATTCAGCTCAAGGCTAGCACTCTACCACTTGAGCCATAGCACCACTTCTGGCCTCTTCTGTTTATGTGGTGCTGAGGAATTGAACCCAGGGCCTCATGCATGCAAGGCAAGCACTCTACCACTGAGCCACCTTCCCAGTCCTACTCCTACCTTTTTTACTGGTTAATTGGAGGTAAGAGTCTTATGGACTTTTCTATCTGGGCTGACTTTGAACTTCAAGCCTAAGATCTCAGCCTTCTAAGTAGCTGGGATTTTAAATGTGAGCTGCCCAGCTCAGCATTGGCAATTCTGCACTGTAATGACCTAATGCCAACCCAAAGCAGATATTGTGGCTGGACTCATAGCTCATAGTTCATAGTGGCGCTGTGGCTCAAGTGGTAGAGTGCTAGCCTTGAGCAAAAGAAGCTGAGTTCAAGCCCCAGGACTGGCAAAAAAGAAAAAGGAAGGGAGGGAGGGAGGAAGAAAGATTGATTTGCTTCCTCACCAATACAACTCAAACTTCCCCCAAGTTACTTGGAGTCCAAAAATCACACAAAAAACCCTAAACAGGGTTTGTAAAGGCAAGTTTCACTCACTTGAATGTTTCATTTATTAAAATAATTCTGTAAACTCTGTCAACATATTCATTTTCCTGGCTTGAGTAGCATTTCAAGGCACCATAAAATGATAGTCTCTTCAAGAGTACCCCTCTGTCCATGTATGAAAATTCTGTTTAAAAACAAAACAACAACAACCACAAAACGGAGTGTAGAAAACAGACCTTGGTTGACGCAACCAAGTTCAACACGACACGCAGTTCAGGGCCAGATGTGGCAGGATAACTAAAGACCTGCGAAGAGATCCTACTGCTCCATCCAGAAAGGACACAGGGGAACTGAACACTTGTCATTAAAAAACAGCCCGTGGGATAAAGGTTGGGTGGGAGGAACACCCTCACAACCAAAATCCAGGTAAAGGTGGCGAGGCTGGTATCTCTCATCCCCTACACGTCCTCACTTCCTTTCCTCCTCCTCGCTCAGATTGATTCTCTCCTGGTGTGTGGATGGCAGCTTGCTCTGCAACAGGGCCGCCAATTTTTTGGATGTCTTTTTGAGAAACGTGCTGCCCGGATGGGCACTGTTCACATGCAGGTACAGGTCTTCCTGGGTGGGGCCTGTGTAGCCACAATCCTCACAGACATAGAGCTTGTCTCGGCGTTGCTTGTAGGCATACTGCTGCTGCACCCCATGGATCTTCTTCAGGTGGGACTCCAGCGAGCAGCGCTGAGTGAAGGCCTTGTTGCAGACATCACATTTGTAGGGGCGAATGCCTGCAAGAAACATCACCAGTTGGTTCTGGCCAAGCCACAGACTCCCACCTAGAAAACCACTAAAGATTGCCACCACCAAGATATGTAACAACCTGAGGGAAGTAATCAAAGCAGGGCAGGAGACTGACCACAGAGACTCAATATTCACACAGCAAGCTTACTACACATTGCCACACAAAGAGCAAAAGTCCCCACCCTCAAAAAAAAAATCAAAAAAGACCAAGCACCTGTGGCTTATATCTGTAATCCTAATTACTCAGGAGGCTGAGATCTGAGGATCACAGTTCAAAGTCAGCCCAGGCAAGAAAAGTCTTAAGAGACTCATTATCTTCAAATGAACCACAAAATGCCAAAAGTAGAGCTGTAGCTCAAATGGTAGAGTGCTAGGTCTCAGCACAAAGGTGCAGGGACAGTGCCTAGACCCAGAGTTCAAGTCCAGGACCAGCAATAATAATAATAGTGATAATAATAATAATAACAACAATAACAACTAGAGTGGGGTGGTGGGGTGGCTCAGTAGTAGAGAGCTTGCCTGGCATATAGAAGGCCTGGGATCCATCCCAGCACTGCCAACAACAAAACCAGTCAAGTCTGATTTAGGCTGAAAGGAGGGACATGTCATAAAGCATGGCAGCCTGAAGAGGTAACTATGCTACTAGGGGGTTCATTGATCAAGAAGCACCCCCCCCCAAAAAAAACAACTATCCCAGAGCCAAGGAGATGAGAGAAAAGGGCAGGTCCCTACTGGACTCCTCAAATTCTCTGAGCAGATTTCTGGGCTTGCACCAGATCCTAGGGACAAAAGATCTGGGGCCATGAAGCTGCATTTTATTTTATTTATTTATTTATTTATTTTTTGGGTCCAGTCGTGGGGCCTGAACTCTGGGCCTGGGCGCTGTCCCTCAGCTCTTCAGCTCAAGGTTAGCACTCTCCCACTTGAGCCACAGCGCCACTTCCGGCTTTTTTCTTTTTGCTTATGTGGTGCTGAGGAATCGAACCCTGGGCCTCAGGCATGCAAGGCAAGCGCTCTACCACTGAGCCACCTTCCCAGCCTAAACACAAGGTTTTGAAGCAGGTCTGGAGTATGTGGGAGGCTATGCTGCCATTGCAGCCATCTGTATTATTTGCCATCGCAAGCCCCTTCCAGTATGAACTGTTTTCTATGAGAAGTACAGCTCTTTGGAAAGTGGGATTACAAACCTATCCTTTCTCTTCAGACCCTCCTAGGGTTGGGGTCAGGCTGAAATGAGTGAGATACTCAGGGCACAACAAAAATTGAGATATGGAATGTTGTAAATATTGAAATTAATACTCCCAAAAGCCCATGATGGAATGCATATAGCAAGATATTATATGCTAGGCCATAGTTACATACAAAGTCTGCATTCTTAAGTATAAGTTAAAATGGGCATATTAGAAGTTGGAGGCATATTAGCATTAGTGAGGCCCTGGGTTCCATCCCCTCAAACCACACACACACACACACACAGGAATATTAGCCTTACCTTTTTACATATTCATAGATTTTTCTATTTTACTTACATGCAACATAGGATTTATTATGATTTTAGTATCCTGACTTTCATCCCTTAACAATATTCCTAGAGATTTTCCCACCTTCGTGCTTACATGTAGCTTCAGTGCCATGGCATTTTCTGATGTGGTTGGTTATACCCAAATCCCTTCTTTGGAGCAACCACTACTCCAGTCCACAAGCTCATCTCACACTAGACTGCTTACACCTGGTGCTTTGTGTGACTCATGAGCTAACAGTGGCCATACCACCCGGGAGCATATAGGATGCAAAACCCAGGGCCTATGGTAGTGCCTGTGCTAGAAGCTGGTCCCATGATGGCAGTATTGAGGTGGTAGAAAACTCTAGAGGTTAGGCTTGGTGGAGGGTAGTCATGTTATGGGCTCCATCCCCTGGAAAGGATTGATACAACTTTCCAAGTAGTGAATTTGTTGTCTTGAGAGTAGGTTGGGTTTTTTGTTTTTGTTTTTTGATGATGTTGATATTTATTTTGGTGAGATAAGGTCTTTCCATGTAGTACAGGTCAGCTTCAAATACTGTGTAGCTCGTGCTGGTCTTGAACTTGTGATTCTCCTGTCTCAATCTCCCAAGCACTAGAATTATACATGTGTGCCACAGTGCCCAGCAAGAACAGTTTATTAGTAAGACATAGTGTCTCATACCTACAATTCCAGCTACTGGAGGAGTAAGAGATCAGGAGGATCATGGTACTAGGCCAGACTGGGGGTAAAAATTAGCAAGACCCACTATCTAGGAGATCATAAATAGGAAGATAATAGTCTGAGGTTAGCAAGAGGCAACAACACAAGATGCTATCTGAAAAGCAACTAACGCTAAAAAGGACTGGGTCCTGGAGGTCTAGTCATACAGGGTTCTATTTCAAGGGAAAGGCTAGTGCACCACACTAGGCTGAGAGTACACAGCGTTGGGTCTCCTCCACCTCTTTATTCAACACATGCTCTGAGGATTTTCTTTATCCTCAGGCAGAGCATTTGAGGCAAGGACAGTAAAGGCTGGGAGGTTCAGGAGCCTTGCATCACTCTGATGGCTGGGAGTAGGGATGACTGCTATGTGGACTTTTCTAGGGAGGAAGAGAGTTCAATCTGTTTTGGAGGCTAGGTGACACAGACACAGCAAAGGAAAGAAACATACACCTTGAAAGCTCTAGCATTTCTGCCTTTCATACTTGCTCCCTGCCCCAGTGCTCCCCCACCCCTTGCCTCTGTAAACTCATTAGTACAGGCCAACACTGCCACACCAAAGCTTCAGGGTATCCCTGTCTGGACCTAGGAACACGCCCCTCCCTCCTGGAGTACTGCCATCCTCTAGGCACTCAGGGAGATGCAGGTGGACAAACAGAAACTTTGGGGAAAGAAGAAATAATGCCAAGGACCTCAAGGACGGAGCCCTCACCTATTCTAGGGATCTTGAGCAAAGACCCTTCTTGTCCTTATCGAAGTCAGGGTTTGGAAACTGAAACGCACCATCTGTAAGCCAGACATCATTAACCTCACACACCTATGTCAGGACCAAAGTCCAAGGCCATTGAAAAGCCAGGCGTCGCACATCTGCCACTCATTAACTGAGCCCACAGACAGCCCAGTGAAACCCTCCCCAGCTCAGCTTCCTTGTTTGCAACTTGGCTGCTCTGAGAATTAACTGATACATCAAATGCACAGAACACAACAAATACTAAATATTCATTAGGACCTAACTTACAATGCAGTTCAACATAATAGAAACATGCCCACTGATAAACTGGCCAGAGAACTCATAAGAATTTAGTATTTGGGGCTGGGCGCTGGTGGCTCACGCCTGTAATCCTAGCTACTCAGGAGGCTGAGATCTGAGGATCGCGGTTCAAAGCCAGCCCGGGCAAGAAAGACCGTGAGACTCCTATCTCCAGTAAATCACCAGAAAACCGGAAGTGGTGCTGTAGCTCAAGTGGTAGAGCGCTTGCCTTGAGCTGAAGAGCTGAGGGACAGCGCCCAGGCCCAGAGTTCAAGCCCCACGACCGACAAAAAAAAAAAAAAAAAAAGAATTTAGTATTTGGGGTTGGGAAGGTGGCTCAGTGGTAGAGTGCTTGCCTTGCATGCATGAGGCCCTGGGTCTGATTCCTCAGCACCACATAAGCAGAAATAGCCGGAAGTGGCGTTGTGGCTCCAATGGTAGAGTGCTAGCCTTGAGCTGAAGAGCTGAGGGACAGTGCCTAGGCCCAGAGTTCAGTCCTCACAACCAACAACAACAAAAAAAGAAAAGAAAAGAAAAGAAAATTCAGCTGGGCACATGTGGGTCACACCTATAATCCTACCTATTCAGGACACTAAGACCTGAAGAATTCTGGTTTGAAGTCAACTTCGCAGACACTCTACCTCCAATTAACAGTAAAATGACAGATTGGAGGCATAGCTTAAGGAGTAGAGCAACAACTGTGAGTGAGCATCTGGAACCCTGAGTTCAAACCAGGTAAGCACCAAAAGAAAAAGGAAAATTCATAGTAACATCACCTGAATTTTTTTTCTTCTTTTTGCCAGTCCTGGGCTTGAACTCAGGACCTGGCCACTGTCTCTGAGATTTTTTTTTTTGTTCAAGGCTAGCACTCTACCACTTGAGTCACAGTGTTACTTCTGGCCTTTTCAGTGCATATGGTACTGAGGAATCAAACCCAGGGCTTTAGGCATGCTACCACTAAGCCACATTCCAAGCCCTCACCCGAAAATTTTAAAAATGACAACAGAAAGGAAAATAAAATTATCATTCACTGGGGAACTGGAAAAAGATCTCCCTCCATGTTGCAATTTGTGATACTGGAAATTTTTTTTTTTTTTTTTTTTTTTTTTTGTCGGTCATGGGGCTTGAACTCTGGGCCTGGGCGCTGTCCCTTAGCTCTTCAGCTCAAGGCAAGCGCTCTACCACTTGAGCTACAGCGCCACTTCCGGTTTTCTAGTGGTTTATTGGAGATAGGAGTCTCACGGTCTTTCCTGCCCGGGCTGGCTTTGAACTGCAATCCTCAGATCTCAGCCTCCTGAGTAGCTAGGATTACAGGCATGAGCCACCAGCGCCCGGCTGATACTGGAAATTTTGACAAAATTTGGTATTAAGAACTGCTATTAGCCAGGTGCCACTGGCTCACATCTGTAATCCTAGCCACTCAGATAATTGAGATCAAAGGATCTAGGTTGACAGTCAGGTGAAGAAGACAAATCAGGAAGACTCTCATCTCCAATTAACCAGCAAAAGTCTCGAAGTGTAAGTATGGCTCAAGTGGTGAGTGAAAAAGTTAACCAAGAGTCAAAGGCCCTGAGTTCAATCCCTGATACGGGTACAAAAGGAAAAAAAACAAACAAACTTCTGCTGTAACAATTCTCCAAGAATTAGGTGTGTCTTCCATGCAGACATAAAACAAGGACCATGATAAAATATGCATTACATAAAGAAACCATTAAGAGCTGAGAAAACAGAAATGGAAGTGTCCTTTCTGAAAAGGAATGGGGGCTCAGCAGAGTGGATGCAGATTGGTTTTGAAGGATTTTTTTCTTTTTCACTGCTCTCCATATAAATATAGTACTTTTAGAAAAGCAAAAACAAAACAAAACAAAAAAAGGCGGGCGCTGGTGGTTCAGGCCTGTCATCCTAGCTACTCAGGAGCTGAGATCTGAGGATCACGGTTCAAAGCCAACCGGGTCAGGAAAGTCCGAGAAATTGTTGGTTTTTTTTTTTTTTTTTTTTTTTTTTTTTTGTCAGTTATAGGGCTTGAACTCTGGTCTTGAGTGCTGTCCCTGCACTCTTCAGCTTAAGATGAGCGCTCTACCACTTGAGCCACAGTGCCACTTCCGGTTTTGGAGTGGTTTATTGGAGATAGTCTCATGGACTTTTCTGCCCGGGCTGGCTTTGAACCTGGATCCTCAGATCTCAGCCTCCTGAGTAGCTACGATTACAGGTGTGAGCCACCGGCACCCAGCCCAAGAAATTCTTATCTCCAATAAATCACCAGAAAACTGGAAGTGGTGCTGTGGCTCAAGTGGTAGAGCGCTCACCTAGAGCTGAAGAGCTGAGGGACAGCACCAAGGCCCAGAGTTCAAGCCCCATGACTGACAAAAAAAAAAAAAAAAGCAAGTTAAAAGAAAAAGAAAAAGCTAACCAGCTAGGATAACATCATCACTGGACAAAGCAACTCCAGGAGATAGTGCTGGGGGCAGGGAGGGCTTGATCCTTTTTCCTGCATGGGCCCTGACCCAGCTTCCAAGTCTCCAGATCTGCATTTTTTTCCCAATCCAGTCAAACCTTCTCTTTAGGCCTCAAACAAAGACCCCATTGTCTTCTTCCTCTACTTTAATCAAGATGGGATTTGTTAGCCTTCTGATCCCTCTCAATGTAGCCCCTGATGGCAGATAAGGCAAGAAGGGTCCTGTCCTGTGGCCGGGGCCCACACTACAGTTTTGCCCAGTGCCCCCTCTTCTCTTCACCTCTGACCTCCAATCTGAACTCCTCAGCTGCCCCATGGAATTCAGTGGCTTACACAGGAATGGCAGGTGCCTTCCATGGACTCCTTTCTTCTAGTTGTGAGTCTATTATCTCCCTGAGCCTCTCCTCTCCCCCAAGACTGAGCCTGGATCCCCACTCCCCATCAACCTGTATGGCCTTTCCAACCCTGATTATGGATTATACTTTCTCCATAGCTTGTTCTACTATTTGAAGGCTTTTATCACATTTTACAAATGAGAAAAAGGAAATTTCAATTTAGCTAACACCCAGGGCACTCTTAATGATCTATACTTCCAGTGGCCCAAGATTGCTGTGTATGTTTGCCACAAAGATCTGAAATGCAAATCTCCCATTTACCAAAAGAAAATCACTTGTATCAACAGCCTGCCTCCCTCCCTCACCCCTTCCCTCCTTTCCCTCCCTTTCTTTCTTCTTGCTCTCGTGGAGCTTAAACTCTAGGCCTGGGCACTGTCCTTGAGCTCTTCAGCTCAATACTAGCACTATGCCACTTGAGCCACAGCACCACTTACGGCCTTATCTGTTTATGTGGTGAGAGGCAAGTACTCTACCTTTGAGCCACCTTCCCAGCCCCAGGACAGTAATTCTTTAGAAGAATCCAAGCTAGTTCAACCCCCAATAATTAAATAAATTCAAAAGAATATTCCATATAAAGCAAACCAACAGGCCTCTGATGCTTTTCACAGGCTTGAGTTGTATACACATTTTTTTTTTAAGCTCATATCCTTTCTTGTTTCTGAGGTGGGCCAATAGGCATAATTTCTGGTCTCCACGATCTCTTCCACTCCACTGGACCAGAGCAATTCCATCTGCAATGTGTGTACTGCATGTTGAGACCCTGTTCCTGGACCAGTCATCCTCAACTGTGTGTGTTGGCAGCTAATAGTCCTGTCTATCCTGATCTCCAAGGACTGGGCACTGGCAGCTGACCACCCAGATACCCAGGGAACATGCAATCCTCAGTCATTCCTAACTGAAATGAACCTAGAAAGTTCTCCCACTGGCCTATAGTCAGGCCAACTCTCTCTGCTCTCCAAATGTCACTCATAAGAGTCCCCCAGAAATGCAGCTGAGACCACACTCCTGCCCAGCCCCTTCTCTATACCAACTCATTTTTCTCACTTCTTTCCAGACTCCTCTGAAGAGCCTCCCTCCACAAACCCTTGGATAAGAAACTGATTCCAGGGATGATCTGGATTGAAAACATCCATTTAAATGAATGTGTTAATGTGCATGTGTGGATGCGTGTGCATGCACACGTGCATATACATATGCTATTGGTGCTGAACCTT
This sequence comes from Dipodomys merriami, assembly GCF_024711535.1. Classification (NCBI taxonomy): domain Eukaryota; kingdom Metazoa; phylum Chordata; class Mammalia; order Rodentia; family Heteromyidae; genus Dipodomys; species Dipodomys merriami. The sequence continues at coordinate 725,326 of NW_027205004.1, read as the reverse complement.
CTGTATTCCCTTAGGTTTTTTGCTCATGGCTGGTACTCTATCACTTGAATCACAACTCTACTTTCAGCCTTTTGCTAGTAATTGGAGATAAGAGTCTGTTAGAGTTTCCTGCCAGGACTGCCCTTGAACTGTGATACTCAGACCTCAGCTTCCTGAGTAGCTCGGTTTACAGGCCTGAGCCACCAATGCCCAGCCTGGGAAAAACAACAGGAGACCTGTTGTTTCATTATGTATGTATGCCAGGCTGGCCTGGCACTCACAGCTCACGATCCTCCTGCTAGGATTAAAGAACTACACCTGTTGAGAAGCATGCCAAGCTTCTCAAATATTGTCACAAAAATGTTATAGAGCTTTTTCTGCACTAGTTAGATTTTCTCTTCCAATCTCTTCAATCAGATCATTAGATTCATACCTCTCCCACACACACCCCTCTGGTTTACTCTTCTCCTGCCTGGTAAAGTCATATCCCCAAAAGGAGTCCTAACCTCTTTCATCTGTTTGGATATTGATGTAAGACCTTTTCAGGCTCTGGTTTCCTTGGCTTTTTTTTCAAGCAGTTTTCTTTGTATTTGAAGTATTTCCTTAGATGCCCTGTTCCCTGGGGATTCCAGCACATAGGAAGAATATATAGGTGGGGGATAGGGAAGGGGTGGGGGGAGATGGGTTAACTCTGATTCTTCAACCCCATCTTTGCCTACCTCATCAACACTGTTGCCACCATTCTCCAATGGAGAGTCCTGTTGTAGCCTGACTTATTTGGGCTGCAAGCAAACATATGCTGCCTGTCTGCTGCATTTGTGTTAAGCATCTCTATCTTTGTTTCTGGCCTAAATACAACACTAAGGATCGCCAATAGGAAAACTGTAACATTCTCCTCAAAGGCCAAAGTGAATTCCCATTTAATTTGGTGAGGTCTTTTAGAATCAGTGAGGCTGAACCTCAAATGTTTGCTCTCTGTCCTGAGCTTCGGGGATGACCTCTTCCTCCGGCCTCTTAGCACGGCATGCTCAGAACCAGACTCTTCCTGGTTGCTACCTGCTAACCTGTATGGAAACACCAGCATTATTGCAACTATGTCTCCACCAGAAAGTCAATTAAAGCAAGGAAAATAAGCCCAAGTGATTTCCATGATGTAACTTGCTAATCACACCAAAAGCTATGATCGGGCTGGGAATATGGCTTAGTACTAGAGTGCTTGCCTAGCATGCATGAAGCCCTGGGTTTGATTCCTCAGTAACACATAAACAGAAGAAGTCAGATGTGGCACTGTGGTTCCAGGGGTAGAGCACTAGCCTTGAGCTAAAGAAGCTCAGGGACAGAGCCCAGGCCCTGAGTTCAAGCCCTAGCACTGGCAAAAAGAAAAAAAGTTATGATAATTTTTTTTTGGGGGGGGGGGCTGGTTGTGGGGCTTGAACTCTGGACCTGAGCGCTGTTCCTCAGTCTTTAGCTCAAGGCTAGCGTTCTACCACTTAAACTACAGCACCACTTCCAGTTTTCTGGTGGTTTATTGGAGATAAGAGTCTCACGGAGTTTCCTGCCTGGGATGGCTTTGAACCAGGATTCTCAGATCTCAGCCTCCTGAGTAGTTAGGATTACAGGTGTGAGCCACTGGCGCCTGGCGACATACAATTTAATTTTTAAAAAATTTCCTAGTACCAGCCAGTGCAGTGGTACACCACTCTAATCCTAGTACATGGGAGGGTAAGACAAGGCAATCACCAGGCAGCAGTAGTTCATACTTGTAATTTTAGTTACTAAGGAGGCTGAGATCTGAGGATCACGGTTCAAAGCCAACCCAGGCAGGAAAGTCCGTGAGTCTCTTATCTCCAATAAACCACCAGAAAACCAGAAGTGGCACTGTGGTGCAAGTAGAGAGTGCTTGCCTTGAGCTGAAAAGCTGAGGGACAGGGGCTGGGAAGGTGGCTCAGTGGTAGAGCACTTACCTTGCATGCCTGAGGCCCTGGGTTCGATTCCTCAGCACCACATAAGCAAAGAGAAAAAAAGCCAGAAGTGGCGCTGTGGCTCAAGTGGTAGAGCACTAACCTTGAGCTGAAGAGCTGAGGGACAGTGCCCAGGCCCAGAGTTCAGGCCCCACGACCAGACCCCCCCCCCCAAAAAAAAGAAAAGCTGAGGGACAGTACCCAGGCCCAGAGTTCAAGCCCCAGGACTGGCAAAAAAGGACAAGACAATCAATAGTTCAAAGTCAGCCTGGCCTACAGTCTTTAAAAAAAAAAAAAAAAAAAAAAAGAAGCAAAAACTTTTCTAGTAGTCTCACTAAATTCCATAGAAAGATATAGGTAAAACTAATTATATATATATATATATATATATATATATATATATATATATATATATATATATATATATATATATACACGGGCTGGGGAGGTGGCTCAGTGTTAGAGCACTTGCCTTGCATGCCTGATGCCCTAGGTTCGATTCCTCAGCACAACATAAGCAAAAAGAAAAAGAGCCGGAAGTGGCGCTGTGGCTCAAGTGGTAGAGTGCTAGTCTTGAGCTGAAGAGCTGAGGGACAGCGCCCAGGTCCAGAGTTCAGGCCCCACAACCGGACCCCCCCCCAAAAAAAAAAAAAATATATATATACACACACATTTTTTTTTTTTGTCAGTCCTGGGGCTTGAACTCTGGGCCTGGGCACTGTCCCTGAGCTTCTTTTGCTCAAAGCTAGCACTCTACCACTTGAGCCATCAAACCCAGGACTTGATGCACGCTAGGCAAGCACTCTACCACTAAGCCACATTCCCAGCCCCTAATGATATCTTTTAACTTAATATATCTAACACATTCCATTTTCCATGTGATGTCTACATTAAAAATAAGGATTACACACACAGCTTTTTCCCTTTTTTGTCATTAAGTCTTTAAACACTACTATCTTAAGCTGTGCCTCAATTCTAGCCAGCCCCCTTTCTGGTGCTCAGTAGCTACACATAGCCAGTAACTGCTGTCCTGACTGGTGTAACTCTGGGTTTTCCACTTTTAGAAGCCTCCATGTTGGCTTCTCCCCCAGTGCAATAAGCTACGGGAGACCCTTCACAAAAGTATAAAGGTGGATGAGAACAGGAGGAACACAGTTCCAGGCTAGCCTGGGCAAAAAGTTCTCAAGACCCCCTCTCAACCCATAGCAGGGTGCAGTAGTTCATGCTTGTCATCCTAAACTATAGTCCAGCCTGGGCAGAAAAGTCCATAAGACTCCATCTCCACAGAGGGAAGCTGGACATGATGGCACGTCCATGTCATCCAAGCAGCAATGGGAAGCCAACAAGTAGGGGAATGGAGAGTTAAGCCTGTGCCCAGCTGGGAAGGTGAGACCCAATCCTAATAGTAACCCATGAAAAACAGGGCTGGAGACATAGCTCAGTTGTACTGTGCCTACCTAGCAAGCACCAGGCACTAAGTTTGAGGCAGTAGGGGAAGCAACATCCAGGCTGCATTTTTATTCACCAGCTTAAACCAGTACCACCCCCAGAGACTCCTTACAAGTGTTACGTTTAGTCAGGTGCCAGTGGTTTATTACTCTAATCTTCCTTGAACTAATATATGAGTATTGCAGTTCAAAGCCAGCCAGTGCAAGAAATTCCTTGGGATTCTATCTCCCATTAACCAGAAAAAAACTATATGGAGTCAGGGGCTAGTGGTTCACACCTGTAATCCTGTAATCAGGAGGCTGAAAGCTAGGGATTGAGGTTCAAAACCAGCCTCGGCAGGAAAAGCCCCAGAGACTCTTATCGCTAATAAATCACAAAAAGCCAGAAGTGGAGGGAGGTGTGACACAAGTGGTAGAGCACTAGCTTTGAGGAAAAGAATCTCAGGGACAGTGCCCAGGCACTGAGTTTAAACTCCAGGACCAGTACCAAAACAAAAACAAAAAATACAAAAACAAAACCCTGTAAGTGCAAGTATAGTTCAAGTGGCAGAGTACCAGCCTTGAGCAAAAAAGCTTAGGAACATACTAGCAAACACACACACAAAAAGTCCACCTTTGGGGAATAAGAGATAGGGAAGACCTGAGCATCTCAACACCAGGGGCTGGGGGCTTGCTAATTTCATGAGCAGAAAACATCCTGGCACCACTCACAGGCTCTTCTGTAATTTGTTAAAACCCATACTGGTGTGTGTGGTTTGGGCTAGACCTGAATTTCTGCTTATTTATCTTCCTCCAGAAGCAAGCAGGAGTCTACAAACTTCTCATGGGGCTAGCTGATGAGGCCTCTGCTTTAGAGAGAGAATGCCAGAGGCTCGAGATGGTAAAGAAGGCAGAGAATGGAACCCTGTAGAACATAAGAGACCTTGAACTTCAGGACTAACCTGCCTCAGCTGTGTTCCTCATCTGTCAAATGGGAGGAATAATAGCCATGCGTCCTGGGAGTTGTTTGTGATGACAGGATCAAAGCTGAGGGCCTGGTATGCAGGACAGTGATGGCAGATGGCTGCTGCCATCTGCAGGTGCTATGACACCCTCCGAGAGGTCTCAGAGTCTCACTGGTTAAATCCCCTCCCCCCCTGCACCCCCCCCCTTCCCTGGCCAAACCCTGCTAACACTGTGCCATCTCCCCTCCACCTACCACTGGGCATCACAGAAAGTTCTAGCACCCTCTGATGGTGCTCCCTGGGAAACAAAATAGACCTACAAAGGGGGAGGGGCAGGACTGCCTAGGAGTTCAAGGTCCCAGGATGAACCCCCAAACAAAGGGAGATATAAGTTTGTGAGTCAGTAGCCCAACTTGTTTGCTCCTGAAGCAACCTGGGGCATATTCTACATACTACCCCGAAGGGTCCCCAGCAGGAGCAAGCTGATACCCACAGTGATGACCTGTTCCATGTCACCGTGCTCCTCCTAGCCTTCTTTCCCACCTCTTGTCCCCACCCAATTCATTCCATTCCTGCTTCCTGGGATCACCTCCCCCATCAACTGGCCAGCTGCGTGCGGGGCCTGCCTCAGACCTGGTCTGCAGTGCAGTCCCCCTTCTACCCGCCTGCAAATAGTGTTCATCTGTCAAGGCCCAGCTGCAAGGCCATCTCCAGGACACCCACTGGTGTCTGCCACATTTTTTTCTAGTCTGGCACTTCTACTGTTTCCCCTGGTGACAGGCAGATGTCTGAGTCACATTCCCTCTGTCAGCTGAGACCTCCCTGAGCCCGGAGGTAATGTGCTCACAGAAGACCTGCATAGTTAACATTACAGTCACAAGACATCATTCCTGGTCTAGATGTGAGTTCTTGTTGTTGTTGTTTTGTGCTAGTACTAAGGCTTGAACTCAGGGCCTGGGTGCTGTTCCTTAGCTTTTATGCTCAAGGCTGGCTTCTCTACCACTTGAGCTATACCTCTGGCATTTTTGCTGGTTAATTGCAAATAAGAAGCTGATGGCTTCTGAGTAGCTAGTATCACAGGCACCAGTGTCTGGCTAATTACGAGGGTTTTTTGTTTTGGATTTTTTTTTTTTTTTTTTGTCAGTTGTGGGACTTGAACTCTGGGCCTGGGCGCGGTCCCTCAGCTCTTCAGCTCAAGGCGAGCGCTCTACCACTTGAGCTACAGTGCCACTTCCGGTTTTCTGGTGGTTTATTGGAGATATGAGTCTCACGGTCTCTCCTGCCCGGGCTGGCTTTGAACCGCGATCCTCAGATCTCAGCCTCTTGAGTAGCTAGGATTACAGGTGTGAGCCACCAGCACCCGGCTTTTGTTTTGGATTTTTTTTTTCTGTTACTTATTTTTTTTTTTTTATTGTTAAAAAGGTGATATACAGAGTGGGGAGATGTGGGTTCTTGATGGCAACTCCATCAACTCAGCACTCACTCCAGCTGAAGGTATCAAGAGCCCAGAATACACTTTGTCCTAGAGGCCAAGGTTTGCTGACCGCACAATCTAATGAACAAGGCTCTAAAGGCCCAGATCGTGGCCCCAGGGGTATTTTCAGACAGAGGTAAAGATCTGAGAACTCTCCAGGCAGCTACTGACAAACAACTCACTGAGTGGTCCCTGCTGTCCTCCTGTCCCTGGGGCCAGTGGCCTACAAGCTCAGCTTGCAAGCATTCTGTAACCCTCTACAGAACACACTCCACTGCCCCTACAACACCCTAATCAGCACCTTAACATTCTCTCCACCATAATGGCCACATTGGCTTTGCAGAGGTCAAACTTCTACTGATTGACTGAATTTTTTTTCCAAGTGATTTAAACAAAAAAGAAGAAGTTTATAACCAAACCCCAAGGGGTAAATACTATTTATATTCCATTTATTTCAGGCTTGATAAAAAAAAAAACAGACAATAACTTATGCTGTTAGAAGTCATGATGGTGGCTTTTCTTAGAGCGAAAGGGGTAGTGACTTCTGAGCTGCTACCATCCCAATTCTTGTCCTGAGTGCTAGTTGTGTGGATGTGTCCACTTTGTTTAAAAAAAAAAAAAAAAAAAAAGGAGGGGGGAAGGAGGCTGGGAAGGTGGCTCAGTGGTATAGTGCTTGCCTTGCATGCACAAGGCCCTATGTTCGATTCCTCAGCACCATATAAGCAGAAAAAGCCAGAAGTGGTGCTGTGGCTCAAGTGGTAGAGCACTAGCCATGAGCTGAAGAGCTGAGGGACGGCGCCCAGGCCCAGAGTTCAGGCCCCACAACTGGCAAAATAAAATAAAATAAAATCATTAAATTCATATCTAGACTCTTGTGACTTTGTGTCCCTGTCTGGATCTAAGTTACCTTTCAATGAAAAATTCACTCGAACTGTGAACCTGGGCTCTGTCCCTGACCTCTTCAGCTCAAGGCTAGTGCTCTATCTCTTGAGCCACAGCGTCACTTCTGGTTTTCTGGAGATAAGTCTCACGAACATTCGTGCACGGGCTGGCTTTGAACTATGAGCCTCAGATCTCAGCTTCCTGAGTAGCTAGGATTACAGGCGTGAGCCACCAGCACCTAGCTAAAAGTTCATTTTTGAAAAATACTTAAAAAAGAAGCCAGGCACTCACTGGTGGCTGATGCCTGGCATCCTAGCTACTCAGGGAGGTTGAAATACGGAGGATCAAAGTTTAAAGCCAGCATCAGCCACCAAAGTCCTTGAGACTCCATCTCCACTGGAAGTATGGCTCAAGTGATAAAACACCAGCCAAGGAAGCAAGCTGGGCAAGCCCAAGAAGCCCCAGTACCAGCAAGAGAAGGAGAGGAGACAGAAAGGGAAAGAGGAAGAGATAAAGAGAAAGAAAGAGAGAGGGAGTGAGAGAGGAATAGGGAGAGATCCTCAACATCCTATCCCACTTTCCAAAGTAGGAACACTTTTCCCAAGCCCAGGAGTCAAGTCACACCCAGTACCCTAAGAACAACCAAGCATGATAAGAACTGGGAAAAAAAAATGGGCTGAGAATGTGGTTTTGTGTTAGAGTGCTTGCCTAGCATGCATGAAGCCCTGACAGTGGCCAAGCCCTGAGTTCAAGCCCCAGGATTGTCAAAAAAAAAAACAGAGTACAGAGGACCTAAAAAAGTCAATGTGTGGAGGTGAGGAGTTGGGAACCCTACCTTGAAAGAGGAATAAGCATTTTCCCAATCCCACCAAAATGTGAGGGGAACTAAACTCTGAAAGGTCATGAGGGATCAGGGTCTCTCACACACAGTAAATCTTCTGAGGCTGGCAGGAAGGTGAATGGCAGCCTAGTCCTAATTGGGACTGAGTAGGTCAGGAGTTATATTTAAATGACATGGGAGGGCTGGGAATATGGCTTAGTGGTAGTAGAGTGCTTGCATCCCATGCATAAAGCCCTGGGATCGATTCCTCAGTACCACATACACGGAAAAGCCAGAAGTGGCCCTGTGGCTCAAAGAGTGAAATGCTAGCCTTGAACAAAAGACAGTGCCCAGGCCCAGAGTTCAAGCCCTAGTACTGGAAAATAAAATAAAATAAAGATAAAATAGAATAGCTACTCAGGAGGCTGAGATCTGAGGATCATAGTTCAAAGCCAGCCCGGGCAGGAAAGTCCATGAGACTCTTATCTCCAATAAAGCACTAGAAAACCAGAAGTGGTGCTGTGGCTCAAGTGGTAGAGCACTCACCTTGAGCTGAAGAGCTGAGGGACAGTGCCCAGGCCCAGAGTTCAAGCCCCACAACCAACAAAAATAAATAAATTAAATTAAAAAATAAAAAATAGGGGCTGGGAAGGTGGCTCAGTGGTAGAGCGCTTGCCTTGCATGCATGAGGCCCTGGGTTCGATTCCTCAGCACCACATAAGCAGAAATAAAAAGCCGGAAGTGGCATTGTGGCTCAAGTGGTAGAGCGCTAGCCTTGAGCTGAAGAGCTGAGGGACAGCGCTCAGGCCCAGAGTTCAGGCCCCACGACCGGACCCCAAAAAAATAAAAAATTAAAATTAAAAATAAATAAATAAATAAATAAATGACATGGAACAGAGGGAGCTCAAGGGGAGCTCAAATGAGACTCAGCGGGTGGGAATAGAATGGGGGGTGGGAATAGAATGGGGACTGAGCTACAATCCTCACGTAGGGAAGTGTGGGTTTCATTCTGCCCAAAAGTGAGAGATTTTTGTTTTTAATAGAGAAGTAGCATCGTTAGAATTCTCCAGGGCTCCCAGGAGCCCAGGTATGGGGCCACAGGGCCTCATTCAAGGATGCCTGGAGGCCAAAAGTTCCTAAGAAAAGACTAATGAGGCTTGTGACCCATCAGCAGGGCTGGGAGTGAGGCCAAAGGACATCCCCTAGACTCTGGGGGGAGAGTTGAAATCCACACTGCATGCAAGTTAAGAAACAGGCTGAAAGCCGGGCGCTGGTGGCTCACGCCTGTAATCCTAGCTACTCAGGAGGCTGAGATCTGAGGATCTCGGTTCAAAGCCAGCCCTGGCAGGAAAGACCGTGAGACTCCTATCTCCAATAAACACCAGAAAACCGGAAGTGGCGCTGTAGCTCAAGTGGTAGAGCGCTTGCCTTGAGCTGAAGAGCTGAGAGACAGCACCCAGGCCCAGAGTTCAAGCCCCATGACCGACCAAAACAAACAAACAAACAAACAAAGAAACAGGCTGAGACTGGGAATGTGGCTTAATGGCACAGTGCTTGCCTAGCATGCATGAAGCCCTGGATTCAATTCCTCAGTACAACATAAATAGAAAAAGCTGGAAGTGGTGCTGTGGCTCAAGTGGTAGAGTGCTAGTATTGAGCAAAAGCAGCTAGGAACAGTACCCAGGCCCTGAGTTCAAGCCCCAGGAAAGGAAGGAGGGAAGGAGGGAAGAAAGGAAGGAGGGAAGAAAGGAAGGAAGGAAGGAAGGAAGGAAGGAAGGAAGGAAGGAAGGAAGGAGAAAGAAAAAAGAAAGAGCTGGGTGACGATGGGTCACGCCTGTAATCCTAGCTACTCAGGAGGCTGAGATCTGAGGATCATAATTCAAAGCCAGCCCAGGCAGGAAAGTCCGTGAGACCCTTATCTCCAATTAACCACCAGAAAATGGGAAGTGGTGCTGTGGTTCAAGTGGTAGAATGCTAGCCTTGAGCTGAAGAGCTGAGGAACAGTGCCCAGGCCCAGAGTTCAAACCCACAACCAAAAACAAAATTAAAAAAAAAGAAAAAAAGAAAAGAAAAGAAAGGAGGGAAAGAAGGAAGGAAGGGAGGGAGGGAGGAAGGAAGGGAGGGAGGGAGGGAGGGAGGGAGGAAGGAAGGGAGGGAGGAAGGAAGGAAGGAAGGAAGGAAGGAAGGAAGGAAGGAAGGAAGGAAGGAAGGAAGGAAGGAAGGGGCGGGCTAAGGGTGCCTCATACTTGAGGCCCTGGGTTGTATCTCAGGATGTGAGAGGGAGGGAGACACGGGGTGTGGGAGAATGGGACAGGGGACAAAGTTGGGAAACTGAGTAAGGCACAAAGGACGAAACATGCTCCAGCAGGAGGGTCAGGTGAGGAATATTCTGAGCCTATTTGTACTGAAATAAGCTGACTTCATAAGAAGCATAAAATGGGGCTGGGAAGGTGGCTCAGTGGTAGAGCGCTTGCCTTGCATGCCTGAGGCCCTGGGTTCAATTCCTCAGCACCACATAAGCAAAAAGAAAAAAGCTGGAAGTGGTGCTGTGGCTCAAGTGGTAGAGCGCTAGCCTTGAGCTGAAGAGCTGAGGGACAGCGCCCAGGCCCAGAGTTCAGGCCCCACGACCGGATAAAAAAAAAATTTAAAAAAAAAAAAAAAAGAAGCATAAAATGTACCGCAGAGCACATTGGACAGCTGGGCCTAGGGTACTGCTTTATGGTAGAATTCTCCCAATGTTGCCGGCTTGCTGGTGATTTGAGTTGAGCTTTGAAACCTCTCATCAGCTGGGAGCTAATGGTTCATGTCTATATAATCTTAGCTACTATGGAGACTGAGATCTGAGGATCTTGGGCAGGAAAGTCATGAGACTCTTAACTCCAATTAACCAGCAAAAAGAGGTAAGTGGATCTGTGGCTCAAGTAGTAAGGGATAGCAGAAGAAAGAAGAAGGCAAAGGAGGAGGAGGAGGAGGAGGAGGAGGAGGAGGAGGAGGAGGAGGAGGAGGAGGAGGAGGAGGAGGAGGAGGAGGAGGAGGAGGAGGAGGAGGAGGAGGAGGAGGAGGAGGAGGAGGAGGAAGAAGAAGAAAAGGAGAAGGAGGAAGAGGAGGAGCAGGAGGAGGAGGAGAAAGAGGAGGAGGAAGAGAAAGAGAAGAAGGAAGAGGAGGAGAAAGAGGAGGAGGAAGAGAAAGTGGAGGGGGAGAAGGAGAAGAAAGAGGAACTTCTTCTCTTTATCCTTATTTTCAAGAGACTAACACAGGCTATGACAGGTGGCTTGCTGGCCCAGAAGAACATGGATGCAGATGAGCTGGCCCCAGGTACCCAGTTCCGTGATTTATTTTTTATTTTTTAACCCTCCAGAAATGTGATCTTGCTCCAAGCAAGGAAAGAAACCCCACCAAGGAGGAAAGGAAGCAAGGAGCTCTTGACCAGGAAACACAATCCCAAGAGCAAAGCACACAGCTCGGGCTCACCTGTGTGGGTGCGGACATGCCTCTTCAGGTCAAAGGTGTCATTGAAGCCCTTGCCGCAGAAGGTGCACAAGTGCCTCTTCACCTGGTTGTGGCATTTGAGGTGCCGGTTGAGCATGCGCTGTAAGCGGAAGTTCTTGCCACACAGCTCACAGCTGTGAATCACCGAGTCCCCACAAGTGCCTGTAGTGAACTGGGAGCAGAAAAGAACAGTGAGGTTCCAGGAGATTGACTTGGAGAACCGCTTTCCTATGTCTCTAGGTTTGGCCTGGTTATGACTTCAGTTTTTTGTTTTGTTTTGGGGGGGGGGGTCTGGTTGTGGGGCCTGAACTCTGGTCCTGGGCACTGTCCCTCAGCTCTTCAGCTCAAGGCTAGCACTCTACCACTTGAGCCACGATGCCACTTCCAGCTTTTTTCTTTTTGCTTATGTGGTGCTGAGGAATCGAACCCAGGGCCTCAGGCATGCAAGGCAAGCGCTCTACCACTGAGCCACCTTCCCAGCCCCCTGGTTATGACTTCTGGGCCCTCCCTATTGGCATTGGGAAAAGGTTAGGAAACACCAGAGCAGGTGTTTCTACTATTTATGGCCTGCTCTGATTTCTAGCTGCTCACACAAGGTGTAAGAAGACAGAGCCATATGACTCTTCCTTCCTTCCTTTCCTTCTTTCTTTTTTTGTCAGTCGTGGGGCTTGAACTCTGGCCCTGAGCACTCTCTCTCAGCTCTTCAGTTCAAAGCTAGCCCTCTACCACTTGAACCACAGCACCACTTCCAGTTTTCTGGTAGTTAATTGGAGATAAGAATTTCACAGACGTTCCTGCCCAGGCTGACTTTGAACCGCGATCCTCAGATCTCAGCCTCCTGAGTAGCTAGGATTCCTCAGATCTCAGCCTCCTGAGTAGCTAGGATTCCAGGTGTGAGCCACGGGTGCACAGCAATCTAATATTTTAAATATCAAATCAGATTCTTTGGAAGATGGATCCGAACCAGGTGTAGGGGTACATGCCTATAATCTCAGAATTTAGGAGCCTGAGGCAGGAAGATCCTAGGCTATATAGTGAGACTATTTCAAAGATCTAAAATGACTAGACCAACTGCTCTGCCAAAATTCTTTCTGTGGCTGGGGATGTAGTTCAGGGGTACAATGCTTGTTTAGCATGCTCAAGGCTCCGGGCTCCATCCCTACCACCACAGAACACAGAAACAACGAAAACATTAAACAAACAAAACAAAACAAATTCCCAAACAGTGGCTCACACTTATAATTCCACCTATTGAAGAGGGGAAAAAAAAGGACGATCTACAGTTTGAGGCCAACCCAAGTTATCCAGACCCCATCTTAGCCGGGTGCCTGTGGTTTGTGCCTCTAAGCCTTGCTATTTAGGAGGCTGAGGTGATGTGAGGATGGAGGTTCAAAGCCAGCAGCCAGGGCTTCATGCATGTTAGTTAGCCATTAAGCCATGTTCCCAGCCCCAAAGGGAGATTCTTATCTCCAATTAACTAAAGGGAAAAAAAAGGCTGGAAGCTAAAAATTTACTTTCCAAATAAATATCATTAGCATAAGAAGCCAATACTTTCCAAGCTCCACACTCTCCTAGCCTCAAATACCCTCCTCCATCCACCTACCCAGGCCATTGCTTCCCCTAAGGCCCAAGTTTTCTCCAAATAAAGCCACCTTGTAGGGGCTGGGAAGGTGGCTCAGTGGTAGAGTGCTTGCCTTGCGTGCATGAGGCCCTGGGTTCCATTCCTCAGCATCACATAAGCAGAAAAAGCCAGAAGTGGCCTATGGCTCAAGTGGTAGAGCGCTAGCCTGGAGCTGAAGAGCTGAGGGACAGCGCCTGGGCCCAGAGTTCAGACCCTACAACTGACAAAAAACAACAAAAAGCCACCTGTAACTGTTCACACACAAACCACACCTCTTCCATCAGACTATAGTGTCCCCATTCCCCCCCCCCAGGGGTTGTTAAGATGCTAGCCTTGATCAGAAGGTCTCAGTACAGACTTTTAAGCAGATCTATGCTCTCTTGTACTTGAGAAATGAAGGTAGGCCTGGGGTGGGCTCAGTGAGAGTAACAGAGTTGACTCCCAGGAGACAGAAGAAACGGGGAAGGAAGAAGAGAGACCAGGGGCTGGGAAGGTAGCTCAGTGGTAGAGTGCTTGCCTTGCATGCCTGAGGCCCTGGGTTCGATTCCTCAGCACCACATAAGCAAAAAGAAAAAAAAAGCCAGAAGTGGCGCTGTGGCTCAAGTGGTAGAGCGCTAGCCTTGAGCTGAAGAACTGAGGGACAGCGCCCAGGCCCAGAGTTCAGGCCCCACAACCGGACCAAAAAAAAAAAAAAAAAAAAAAGAAGAGAGGCCACTTCTGCAATATTTCTAGGCTTTCTTTCCCAGTATAGCCTGCATGACACAGGAAATACACATCTGATTCCTATAAGGATGGCTTACGAACCAGAGGACCTGTTCTTCCTTTCCAGGTCACATATAACACATCTTTATTAGGTTTATGATGTTTAACTTCTACAAGCCAGTTAACCAATAACTTTTTTTTTTTTTACTCAGCTCAACAATAATAGATCAAAACCACATCTTAAACCAAAACTCAGATCAAAGTTGTATCTTAGTCATGTTCGTTATAAAATGAACATGGAGCCAGGTGCTGGTAGTTCAAACCTATAATCCTAGCTACTTGGTCTGAGGAGAGAGGGAAGGTTGCAGTTTGAGGCTGGCATGGACAAAAAGTTCACCAGACCATCTCAACCAATAGCAAAGTAGCACACACCTGTCATCCCATATAAGCAGGAGGCAAGTCCATCTCAACAGAAAAGGCTAGCTTTGAGATGGCCGCTAGCAGCTCATACCTGTAATCCAGCTACTCAGGAGACTAAGATCTGAGGATTGCAGTTCAAAGCCAGCCCAGGCAAGAAAAGATTGTGAGACTCAGATCTCTAGTTAACCACCAGAAAATCAGAAGTGGCACTGTGGCTCAAAGTGGTAGAGTGTTAGCCTTGAGCAAAAAAAAAAAAATGCTCAGGGATAGCATCTAGGACCTGAGTTCAAGTCCTACGACAGGAAGAAGGAAGGAAGGAAGGAAGGAAGGAAGGAAGGAAGGAAGGAAGGAAGGAAGGCAGGCAGGCAGGCAGGCAGAGAGGAAGGGAGGAAAGGAGGGAGGGAAGACAAGCTAGCTTGGCATGTTGGTATGTCCATGTCAGTAAATTTACATTTACTGTAGAAAATACAAATAGGAGAATCATGGTCTAGGTAAGCCTAGGCAAAAAGTAAGATAAAAAATAACCAGGGGCTGGAAAGGTGGCTCAGTGGTAGAGCGCTTGCCTTGAATGCATGAGGCACTAACTAGGTTCGATTCCTCAGCACCACACAAGCAGAAAAAAAAAAAAAAAAAGCCAGAAGTGGCACTGTGGCTCAAGTGGTAGAGTGCTAGCGTTGAACTGAAGAGCTCAGGGACACACCCAGGCCCAGAGTTCAGGCCCATGACCGGACCCAAAAAAAAAAAAAAACAGAAGCCGGGCACCAGTGGTTCACACCTATAATCCTAGCTACTCAGGAGGTTGAGATCTGAGTATCACAGTTCAAGGTCCAGGCAGGAACGTTCATGAGACTCTTATCTCCAATTAACCACCAGAAAACTGGAATTGGTGCTGTGGTTCAAGGGTAGAGTGCTTGCCTTGAGCTGAAGAGCTGAAGGATAGTGCCCAGGTCCAGAGTTCAAGACCCACAACTGACAAAATAATAATAATAATAACCAGAGCAAAAAGGGATAGAGTTGTGGTTTAAGTAATAGAGTATCAGCCTAGCAAGTACAAAACTTGAGTTTAAACCCAGTACCACACACACACACACACACACACACACACACACACACACATATAGATTGTGGGAAGACTGAATAATAACCTAATCCTGGTGATTTGTGTGATATGAAATTGTATTTAACATATATCCCATGTGACAATTTTCCCTCATATAAAAATATTTAATAGTGCTATATGATCTCTCCTGCAGTATAAGGAACTAGGAGCAAAACCTATTTTCCATCTTCTTCAATTCAGTACATCCTGCTCTACCACTTAGGATCTGAGGATGTCAACAAGTTATTTGCCATCTCTAAGCCTGAATTTCATCACCTCCAAAATATAGATAATGATATTTGCTTCTTGGATATAAATTAAAGAGTTAAAGAAGAAAACCTGGCACTCAAGAAATACTATTACAGTCAAGTCGGCTCCAAAATTCTGTGATCCTAAATACAAGGTAATTAGCAAAGACCTCATTGTTTCTCGATTTGCTTTTTGGACCTTTCTCTCTCTGATGGAAGTAAAAGGGAATGAACCTTTTATGTGAGTCACTAGGTCCCGTTCTTCACCTGTAACTCTGAAAATTCATAACTTCTGGCAACAAGCATCTGCCCATTTCCCTGAACAGTGAAATCTGATCCACACTGATGTAACAGCATGCAGGCTTTATTCCATGTGGTGCCAATGTTCGTGTGTTTTGATGCAGGAATTATTAATGCATTTAATTATAGGTACTGCTCCAGACATGCCAGAGGCAGTATTTATACCATAGTACCTTCTGAAAAAGTTTAATAGGCTCACCCTTAGTTCAAAATTAACACTTTGCTAAAGGCTTATTAATGAAATGGTGTAACCACCACAAGGGTGGTAGAGGACATCTGTTGGGAAATTAGTTCAGGGCAGGAAAGATGAAGAGTGATGTGTAACTCCTCAAGGCCCAGGCTTGGCATTTTTCTGCTGTCTTGATCTCTGTAGAATCTCAGCTTTCATTTTTAAAAACAAGCAAAGTTCCCCCCAAAGTTCTCTGAAACACAGGCTTCTGCAGTAAACACAAAGACAAACCAAAATAAAAGAATCATGGTATCTAGGCAGCTGAAACTGTCAGGAGCATCTAGACCAGCAAGGATCTCAGCTGCTCTGTGACCAACTTCCAAGTTCACCTGTCAAACTTCTTTTTTTTTGGGGGGGGGGTCTGGTCGTGGGGCCTGAACTCTGGGCCTGGGCGCTGTCCCTTAGCTCTTCAGCTCAAGGCTAGCGCTCTACCACTTGAGCCACAGTGCCACTTCCGGCTTTTTTCTTTTTGCTTATGTGGTGCTGAGGAATCGAACCCAGGGCCTCATGCATGCAAGGCAAGCGCTCTACCACTGAGCCACCTTCCCAGCCCCATCACCTGTCAAACTTCTAAAATAAAGGCAGAGGCTGGGAAGGTGGCTTAGTGGTAGAGTGGTAGAGTACTTGCCTCACTTACATGAAGCCCTGGGTTCAATTCCTTAGCACCACATAAACAGAAAGAGCCTGAAGTGGCTCTGTGGCTCAAGTGGTAGATTGCTAGTTTTGAGCAAAAGAAGCCCAGGGACAATTCCCAGGCCCTGAATTCAAGCCCCAGGACTGGCAAAATAAAAAATAAAAAATAAAAAAAAAGGAGGAAGAGGAGGAGAAGAAGGAGAAGAAAGAGGAGGAGGAGGAGGAGGAGGAGGAGGAGGAGGAGGAGGAGGAGGAGGAGGAGGAGGAGGAGGAGGAGGAGGAGGAGGAGGAGGAGGAGGAGGAGGAGGAGGAGGAGGAGGAGGAGGAAGGCATTTAGATGCTGGTGGCTCCCTCCCACAATCCTGTTAAGCATTATGTCCTCAGCTCCACCCAGACCTGCTGGCCCCTCCCTCTCTCCAGCCAGACCCACCTGAACTCCCATCCACCTCACTTCCTATACCCCAGCCCCTGCTGTTACCTAGATAGTGGAGGCCGCCATGCACTCTCTCGGGGCAAATATGGCTCCTCTAACAAACCTTGTAATAATCTTTCTCCTCTGCCTGCTTGCCTCTGCTTGGTCCCCTGGCATGGATGTGACAGATCCTTTCATTGATCCTTTCACTAACTACTCAGAAAGCTCAGATCTGAGGAATGAAGTTTGAAGCTAGCTTGGGCAGAAGAGTCTGTAAGTTGCTAGTTCCAGTTAACCAGCAAAGAGCCAAAAGTGATGGTGTGGCTCAAGTGGTAGAGTAAAAATACCAAGTGGCAGGCTGGGAATTTGGCTTAGTGGAAGAGTGCTTGCCTAGCATGCATGAAGCCCTTAGTTGGAGTCCTCAGTACCACATAAACAGGAAAGGCCGGAAGTGGTGCTGTGGCTCAAGAGTTAAGAGTGCTAGCCTTAAGCAGGGGCAATGCCCAGGCCCTAAGTTCAAGGCCCAGGACTGGCAAAAATAATAAATAAATGTTTCTTTCAGACTTAGGACAGATACTTTATTGGGGGGGGGGGTAGCTAAAGTGCTTGGGTAGCAAGGAGACCCAAAGTCTGATCCTCAGTTCCACCAAAGAGAGAGAGAGACAGAGAAAGAGAGAGAGAGAGAGAGAGAGAGAGAGAGAGAGAGAGAGAGAGAGAGAGAGAGAGAGAGAGAGAGAGAGACTGATGTGCAAACTTAATTAAGCAAACTGGAGAGGAGGAAGGAGTAGGAATTCACAAAACATTTAACAAGGACAACGTAATAGCTGTAGTTTGTACAGGTGTGACTGGATCTTACAGTCTTCAGAGGCACATTCTGATCTACTTGTAATTGACATACAGTTAGCCATTGCCTAATGACAAATGCATTCTGAGAAATGCCCCATTAGGCAGTTGTGCAAACATCATAGATTTAAGAAGTCAACAAGCACTGTAATCTTCTGGGACCACAGATGTATAGTGGTCTGTGGTTATGAGATACATAACTGCAGTATGAGGTCTATCTAAGATGGGTCTCAAAGTCACATAGGGAGAGGGTGAAAAAGGTGTGGGCAGGCCTAGCTATGGGTGACAGACATCCAGCATATTACTCTTGCCTTTGAAATTCTCCATAGTTAAAAGTGATAGGGAAGCCAGGGGTGCCAAAGATTTACACTTGTAATTCTAGCTACTCAGGAGGCTGAGACCTGAGAATCATGGTTCAAAGCCAGCCCTGGCAGGAAAGTCTGTGAGACTCTTAACTCCAATAAACCACTAGAAAACCAGAAATGGTGCTGTGGCTCAGGTGGTAGATTGGTTACCTTGAGCTGAAGAGCTGAGGGATAGCACCCAAGCCCCATGACCGACAAAAAACAAAAACAAATCTAAGCAATAGCATAAAGCCCTGAATTTAAGCCCCAGTACCAGGAAAAAAAAAAAAAAAAAGGAGGGGGGCTGTTGGGTGAGAAAAGTCCACACATCTGTCTTCACTGAAGGATAAAGGCTGAGAACAAACCATGGGAGAAGCAAAGAAAGGCAGAACAGGATGAGGAAAGAGGATATATTCACTTGCAGTCCCTACTAGTACCAGGGTCCTACCGGCCACACTGACTCAGGAATGAATGGTATCAGTCAGGTTAACTCCAAACTTTGTTTTGATAAGACTTTGAAGGATAAAGGTGATGGGTATATCCCAGGACCCACCTGTATCTGAGATGTATGTGTGGGGTTGTCACCCTACCACTACCTGTTTTGAAAATTATAGAACCCTTGTAGGTATCTCATAGGTAACTATGAGGTAAAGAGAATTTCACAACCTGCCCCCAGGCCCACAATCAAAAGGCAGCTAGGCTGGGATTCTTTCCAGATCCAGTCCCCACATCAACACAATCAGCTGGGCCAATCCCAGGTCCCTACTGTAGGCAGCACAATGTTGGACTTTACAAAAACGCTGTAAGTAACTGTCAGCTGACTTCCTGCCTGACAACCTCTGAAGGCACATTTTGCATCCATTATCTTACTTAAGCTACACTACTCCCCTGAGACTGATTCTATTATGGCCCCATTTTATAGGTCAGTGAACTGAGGCTTTGAGGAGATAACTTATCTATGATCATAACCAGTAAGATGGTCTTCATCTCAAAAACCTTCCAGAGCTGTTCTTCTGCCTATGTAAGAGCACTTGCATTTCTTGGCTTGGCCCATTGACCGCGTCACCTTGTCCTCCAACTCTGGCCCTGCCGAGCACCAGTGGCTCACGCCTGTAATCCTAGCTACTCAGGAGGCTGAGATCTGAGGATCCAGGTTCAAAGCCAGCCCAGACAAGAAAAGTCATGACACTCTTATCTCCAAGAAATCTCCAGAAAACTGGAAGTGGTGCTGTGGCTCAAGTGGTAGAGTGCTAGCTTTGAGCCGAAGAGCTGAGGGACAGTGCCCAGGCCCAGAGTTCAAGCCCCATGACTGACCAAAAATTAAAAAAAAAAGCCTCTGGCTCCAATTCTTCCTCTAACTGTAGGACTCAGCTCACACCACTCGAAAGCCTGCCCATACTCACCCCACTTCCACAGCTTGCAAATTCCTATCAAGAAATTTTCTGCATGCTGGGAGTATAGCCCAGACGTAAAGTGCTTGTCTACCATGTATGAGGCCCTGAGTTTGATTCCTCAGTACCACATAAACAGAAAAGGACGGAAGTGGCACTGTGGCTTAAGTTGTAGAGTGCTAGCCTTGAGCAAAAGAAGCTCAGGGACAGTGCCCAGACCCTGAGTTCAAGCCCCAGGTCTGGCAAAAAAAAAAAAAAAAAAATTCTAGTTTGGTACTCTTTCTCCTATAATAGTATTAGCATTATTTGCATCTCCTCATTAACTTAAATAATATCTAGTTAAGGGGCACATACCATGTTCTACCATTAACTCATTTTTTCTTTGAGTGCTTTTTTTTTTTTTAGGTCCGGTTGTGGGGCCTGAACTCTGGGCCTGGGCGCTGTCCCTCAGCTCTTCAGCTCAAGACTAGCACTCTACCACTTGAGCCACAGCGCCACTTCCGGCTTTTTTCTTATGTGGTGCTGAGTAATCTAACCCAGGGCCTCAGGCAAGTGCTCTACCACTGAGCCACCTTCCCAGCCCCCCATTAACTCATTTTTTCAATTAAAAAAAAATTTCCAGGGCTGGGAAGGTGACTCAGTGGTAAAGTGTTTACCTTGCATGCATGAGGCCCTGGGTTTGATTCCTCAGCACCACATAAGCAAAAAGAAAAAAGCCAGAACTGGTGCTGTGGCTCAGGTGGTAGAGTGCTAGCCTTGAGCTGGAGAGCTGAGGGACAGTGCCCAGGCCCAGAGTTCAGGCCCCACGACTGGACCAAAAAAAAAAAAAAATTCCCCCAACTCATTTATCCTCTACTTATCTACAAAGTAAAACCATTATTATCTCCATTTTACAGATAAGAGGCCCAGAGGGTGAATGATTTGCTCAAGGTCACAGCTCAAACTGAGAAACCCAGAGTTTAGATGCTTAACTACTACTGGTTAGAGGACTCTGGAAGAAACACCAGAATAGGAGGCTCTTTTTTTTTAATCACGCTGCTGCCTTGCACACAGTAGGCACCCCGTACATAGATGGTTTCTCTGTCTCTGCAGGACACACACGTCTCAAATCTGTTTTTCCTCTCTGGTCCTAAGAGCCCACTGCCCAGTCTTTGAGTTATGAAAACAAAGAATAAGGCTAGAAGGATAGTTAGAAGGCTCACAACTCGGAGTTGGTGGTTTTTCTAATATAATGTTAAGAAACTAATTCTTGCTGGGCACCAATGTCTCATGCCTGTAATATTACCTACTCAGGAGGCTGAGATCCAAGGATAGTGGTTTAAAGCCATCTAGAACACACAAATCAGGAAAATGCTTATCTTCAATTAACCACCAAAAAAGAACTAGCATCAAAACCAACCAACCAACAAACAAAAACAACTAACTTTTCTTGGAGAAAATCTGTGAGTTCAACACGCCTTGTAAAGAAGTTCAGGGTTACGCCATGTGCTAAGATTAATTATTTGAAAATGGCCGTTTGAAAACCCGCCAACACCACAGCTAAGGTTTGGAGAATATTGGTACTAAGATGTCTCCATTTGGGGGACATGGGAATCTGAATGGGGTCAGTAAATAAAAGCTTCCTGGGAAAGAAGGGAATGAAGGCTGCTTGCTAACGGTCCAAAAGCAAGCAGTTACCAAATCCCCTCCCTTCCCCACCCCCACCCCAGCACACAGGTTTATTTATTCCTTTTAATCCAAGGTTCCAGTGGTGCTCGCTGTTTCCTGGGACAGGAAAGAGATCTCCCAAAATGTTGGTGAAGGGATTGTTCCAATCTCTCTCTAGAGGGATGGGGGGGGGGGTTGTGGACTAGGGGAGAGGTTGGGGGGAGGAAGAGGAGCCAGACGGAGTAACGGGCTTCTGCAGCTCCCCAAACAACATCACAATTGTCTTTCTAATCTGGTGATAAATATGCAAGTGGGACACTACCCCAGAATTTTCCCAAGGGCCATCTACCAGCCTGGGGCAAACTGTACCCTCCCACTTAACTCCACCTAGCCCAGAATTGCCTGGCGCCACCTGGCTTTGAATTTAGCACTATTTAGCAAAGCCTTTAAAGAAGTCTCCCCAGCGGAATCCAGCTCCAGTCTTAAATCTCAATTCATAACCAAATACAACCCAGCCCGCCCCTGGAGCCAAGCCCTTCCCTCCTTCCCGCCCCACCGTCTTCCTCTCCCCCCCCCCCCCCCGGTAGCTAAGTGCTTTAGGGAGGAATAGCCTCCCTTCCGGAAAGTAACGGCGGGGATTTCGCCAGGTTAAACCAAGGCCTACATTCTCCTACCCTAGCACCTTCTCAGCCGAGGTGATAGGATGTTCCCGAGCTCCCTAGTAGCCTGGAGCGCTTGATACGAGGTGGCTCTAACTCAGTTAAGAGGCTAGGAACTGAGATTATGTGCCTAATAAAACGCCAGCGCTACCTCTAACTGCCGGAGTCGACGGAACGAGATTTCTTAATGGGGGGGGGGGGGGGTTGTTTAGCAGATAATCCGGGCAGGTGATCAAGGAAGTTCTACCTAAGAAAGCACAGATGGGCATCCAGATAAGGTGTTACCTACAATTTTAGTACTCTTGATGGAGAGCTGAGGCGCGACCCTGGACACTAACTAGCAGGGTCAGGAGTGCTAAATGTGCAGGTGAACCAACCATTGTAACCCATCAATTTCATTCACTAAAGAATTGTCAGTGCCCCCCCCCCACACACACACACGCCTCGCGTCTAACAGGCGCTCCGTGTTGGCACTGGAAATAGCTGCAGTCGCATGAGGCCCACTGTGTGCCAAGATGCCCACTGGAAGACCCCCATGGCGCTAGAGGGCTGCATTCCGGAGGGTGTCCTTTCTCTCCCTAGACCTGGACTGCTTTGGCCACGAATCCGATTTTACGCACAAGGGAAGTAACTGCTAGATCCTCGGCAGTTCCCAGCGCCAAGCGGGGGACACCTAGGCGTTCGCCTCGGGGAGCAGCGGCACCGTTGATAGGACGCGCCCAAGAACCCTGGCTGCGGTCTAGGGGCAAGGACACGAGCAGGGTCCGGAGCGCCACGACCCGCCGGCTCGGGGCGCGGGTGGCCGGGTGCGCGGGCGGGCTGGCGGGCGGGCGCGGCAGGGAGGGGCGCCAGCCTCGGGGAGCCCGACGCCAGGGCGTGGCGCAGGTGACGGCGGCGGCGAGGGCAGAGTCGACACCCTACCTTGATTTTTGACCTGGCCACCGGGCGCTGCTTCGCCGCCAGAGGTCCATCTGGGCTCTCGGCGTGGTGGGGTTCGGGGGTTTCACACTCCGGCGCGCGCGGCGACGAGCTGCTCTCGGCGCTCCCCGGCTCCGCGGAGCTGCCGCTGCTGCTGCCGCCGCCGCTGCTGCTGCCGCCGTCGCTGCGGCAGTCCTCGGGGGGGTCCTGGAGCAGGCAGCCCAAGCCCACTGTGGGGAGAGGGGGAGGGAGAAGGGAAGAGGTCGTACCCCCGACACCCACACCAGCGGTGTCAGGTCCGGGAGCCCGAGGCAGTGTTGACCTGCGGGCGGTGCCACCGCCGCCCCGCCCCGGACCTGGGCACCTCGCCAAGTGGGCAACGTCGTAGGGCCGGGGCGGGGGGGGGCGGTGGAGAAGGAGCAGGCGAGTCAATCTCCAGATCGGTCCCGAGAACTAGCTGGGGGGCTAGGGAGCCGATCGTCACCACCCCCCTACTTCCCCAACACCGGTGCCCACGAGCCCGAGGGCCACGCGCGGTGGAGGCTCCCCCGAGTGCCAAGTTTCCTTCTGCGCCCCTGGAGCAGAGGCGGCGGATCTGACCTGCCCCCCCCCCAGCCCGCGGGGCGAGGGGCAGGGGTGGGTACATGGCGGACCCTTTCTGCACTCCCTGGAAGACGGGGGATTGGGGTGAACCCTTTCTGGCCTTCAACCCCCTTCCTGGGGACACCCCCGGCCCGCGCAGCAGCCAACGGTCCCGCCGCCGGGCAATTAGAGGCTCTAACTAGGGGGAAAGGGATCTCGGCGTTGCCCAGGTTTCTCAGGCTCATTTGCATCATCTTTCCTCCGTCAGGAAGACCCCCCCCTCCCCACCACCCCCCTCCACCCAAGGTCCGCAACAGAAAGAAGGAGAGGAGCCCAACTCTGGCCCAAAGGCAGAGCGAACCCGGCCACCCCTTCCCCCACCCAGAGCACCCCGCTTCCAGGCCCGGCCCCCGCGCGGCTCTCACCTGGGATGTAGGTGTCTGCCCTTTCCTCATCCGGGAGCTCATCCCAACTGCGGACCGAGACTCCGGGGCTCCTCCTCTTCACCAAGAAGACTTTGGGCATGATGAGGATCCCCCTCTCTGGACGATGGGTCCCCTCCGCCCTGCCCTCTCCCGCGGCTCAGGCTGCTTCTCCGCTAGGGGCGGCGGTGGCGGCTGGGTCCCCGGGCTCCCGGCGTCCGGAGCCCACCTTCCCGCCTCGCCGTGCCCTTTTCCTCCACCACCACTAGCACCCCCTCCCGCCCCGCGCTGGCCGCGGTGTGTGGCCCGGGCCTCTCCCCCGCACTCTCGGCGACTCCCAGCCTCCAGGCTCGGCGACACCTATGCCTTAAATCGCGGTTGATACCACGCCGGGGAAAAAGTTTCATAAGGTGAAATAGAAAAGGCACCAGGAAACTTGGGAGCGAGCATGCGCCCTGCAACATAACGGTGTCAACAAGCTCGCTACCTGTCCGACCGGTTCCGGCGGCCGGGGTTGCTTGTTCCAGCCCTTCCTTAGGCATGAATGTTTGCAAAAGAATTTAACGTCTGATTCGTCCCCACTCCTCTTCTTCAAAAAAAAAAAAAAAGTGAGGGGGGAGAACTTTAAAAAAACAATCAAAACCCCTCCTCCTCCGTTCCCCAAAACCTGCACCTCAAAACGAACTCTTTGAAAGTTCAAAAAAAAAAAAAATCCAGATCCGCTTTCCCGGGACCCCTCCCGTGAATTGGGGCCTCCCACGAGGTGTCTCTCTACCCCCCCCCCCAGCCCACCCAATGCACACCAGTGGATTTGTCTCTGATAAAGCCCATTTTGGGGGGGGGCTCGCTTTCTGGACTTTGTGGATCGTCTCCAGGGCTTCGTGCAATCTCGGTGGTCGGAAGTGGGAGGCGGAGGGAGACGCTTACCCGTTAAGGGGAAATGCGGTGTTTAAATTGTCCACCATCTACAACAAAGCCCTGCATAAATACACTGATACATTTGAGAAGTCAGCGTCTCCCTAACACCTTGTCACGGATTTGTGCCACACAGGCTTGCTCTTCCCAAGCAGCTTCCACTCCAAGACCTTCCACGCCAAGGGTCCCTTCACCCCCCCCCCCCGCAAACACACAATGGAAACAAAAGCCAGGTGTAGGTTACGCAAACGTAGCTTCAAAGCAAGCCCCCAGCTTCTCGCCCTTTCCCGTTATCGCCGACTCTATTCACCCCAGCCTCAAATTTGGGGGCTGGGAAACACCTTTCTTTCCTGGAAGCCAATAATTGAAGGTGGGTACGCGCTCTCATCAGCTCAACCGGGGAGATGAATGGAAACCTTTATTTTGTTGTTGTTTTTTTTGTTTGTTTGTTTTCCCTTTATCTTTATTCTGGAAGGAGGAGAGAGACCAAGAGGGAGAAAGTTGGTTTAAAAAAAAAACAAAAAAAAGAAGGAAGGAAAGAGAAAGGAAGAAAAGAAGAAAGAAAGGAAGGAAGAAAGAAAAAGAAAGAAAGAGAAAGAAAGAAAGAAAGAAAGAAAGAAAGAAAGAAAGAAAGAAAGAAAGAAAGAAAGAAAGAAAGAAAGAAAGAAAGAAAGCTAAATTTCTAAGGGGGCCTGTACTCGGGTTGGGGGCCTCGCAGCCCCTCTCGCTGCCCCGCTGCAGTGCGCCCCCAGCAATCCGCACAGCCCCATCGCCCAGAGCGTGCGTCCCTCCAGGGGTGGTCAGAAGTGTGCCAGCTGCGGGGCGCTCCGGGGCGCGCCTGGCCAGGGGTGTCCCAGCGTCCGCAGCTCACAAAACCGGCTGCCTCGCTTGCCTGTAACCTGGGGTGGCGCACCTAGCCTACGAGGCCCTGGAATCCACACAGCGGGGTTTTTTCCCACCCCCACCCCAGTCTTCTTCCGCCTTGGGGACACCGCAGCTTGGTAACGGATTTCTTGGCTGGGCTAGAGTATTCTCGAGGCGCACGGAGGAGGGCAGACAGCTCTGTTGGGGCTGTGAAATAGACACGACTCATCGTAGCTCCAGATTTGCCCTCAAGGATTCACCCTGTCTGAATTCAGCTCTGAATTTCACATTTTTCTCGGAGGGAAAAACCATCTAAGAACGAAAAAAGACTTTGATCCCGATTAACTGGTAGAGGAAGACTTGCTGGCACAAGGAAACCAGGCGCGGCTCTTGGCCACGAGGCTGGTGGCGCAGCTTCAGGGAGACTCTGTAGATGTATTTTTATCTGCCAACAAACGAGGTTTGCAAGACAGAAAGAGCTTGGTTGAATGAAAGAGTAAAAAAAAAAAAAATAATAAAACAAGTGAAATTATGAAATCACAGAATTATCCCCCATCTTTGAGTCTTCAAAACTTCATTCAAAATTCTTTACTTTATCCAAGAAGCAGTTAATTCTATTTTTAAAAGAGTGTTTTTTTAAAAAATATATTTAAAACACTGGATTTCAAATCGATGAGTGCCTGGACCACTTGGTCTATTTTTAAAACTATTTGAAAATATTAGAAAAGTATAGGATGTATGCATAGAAATCTCAAAAATCAATGCAAACTTTAGGGGTCTGGGAATGGAGAATTACATTTTACTTTATAGTTGTGGGATGCATATCTATACTTGCTAGGTGTTTATTCGGAAGAAATGAATTGTAATGTGTTTTTTTCATTTTATATTTTCTTTTTAAATTGTTACTCTAAAGATGAAGTACAGAAGGGTTATAGTTACATAAGTCAGGTAATGAATACATTTCTTTTGGGTCAATGTCACCCCTTCCCTCACTCCCAGTTTTTCCTTCCCATCTAATATGCTTTTTCATTCTCTTTTCAATCAGACCTGATAAGTGTTTATGAATATTGTTAGTATATGCAAAAGGCCAGCTTTTGCCTTTGTTATAATGTCAAAAGTAGGATATAAAATTAGGCCAATCCTTTGGAAAACCTCTGCTTAAAGTTGGAATAGACAGGAGCTAACATTGGGGATGAGGGTCTAGTTTGGCATCCTTAGAATGTGTCCACACATCGCTTGAATACTTCCATTGCTGGGAAGCTCATTATCTCAAATAGCAATCAATTGAGCTGCCCATGTGATCTTGCTATCATCAGAAAACACCGATGCTATAATGTTCTTTCTGCATTATCAAACTCTTCTTCCTTGTCCTTTCATATTGTCTCTCCTTCTATCATAGGAGCAGCTAAGACTCTGACTTGTGCCCCTCTACCCTCAAGTCTGCCCTGAGAGTTTTTCAAGTTTGTAGCAGGAGTAGTCATCTGTGGGAGTTTTGTTTATTCTGTTTGTTAAGCATTTGGCCTTGGTTTCCAGGCTGATCTCAAATTCTGTCCTGCCTCAGCTTCAAAACTGACTTATTTCCTCCTGTAATATAAGAAAAAAAAAAAAAGGCATGTATAAACCTGTACTGTGGCATGATTCATGTAGGTTTTTAAAAAATTGTTCTTTTGGGGCTGGGAAGGTGGCTCAGTGGTAGAGTGCTTGCCTTGCATGCATGAAGCCCTGGGTTCAATTCCTCAGCATCACATAAGCAGAAAAAGCTGGAAGGGGTGCTGTGGCTCAAGTGGTAGAGCTCTAGCCTTGAGCTGAAGAGCTGAGGGACAGCACCAGGCCCACTACCAAAAAAAAATTGCTCTTTTGTTCTTGACTTGTTTGTTTGTTGAAATGGGGTCTCCTTATACAGCCCAGACTGACCTAAAACATGAGATCCTTCTTTTTCAGCCTCCCAAATGCTGTATTATAATCTACCCCACCATACCTAGCTTGATATATATTTTTACAAGTTGATCCATCTATGGAAGCAGACCCAAGAACAAAACAAGCCAACCACTCCACTAAACATTAGATCAACTTTCTTACAAGTATCAAAAGAAAAAAGGAAGAAACAATAGTATAAAGCTTCTTTATATCTTTGTTGTTTTTGTTTTTCAGTCCTGGGCTAGAACTCTGGGCCTGGGCACTGTCCCTCAGCTTTTCAGCTCAAGGCTAGTGCTCTACCACTTAAGCCACAGCACTACTTCCTGACAGTCCTGCTTGGGCTGGCTTAGAAATGTGATCCTCAGATCTCAGCCTCCTGAGTAGCTAGAATTAATTGCATCCCATGCAATTGCATTTCTAAATGTCAGCAACTGTAAAGGAAAAATGACTCGCAATAGCAAAAAAAAAAAAAAAGCATCATAAAATGAATTTTTTAAGATATCACACAAGCTTATAGTACATAAACTCAGACAACTTTTTTTTTTTTGGGGGTCCGGTCGTGGAGCCTGAACTCTGGGCCTGGGCACTGTCCCTCAGCTCTTCAGCTCAAGGCTAGCGCTCTACCACTTGAGCCACAGTGCCACTTCCGGCTTTTTTCATTTTGCTTATGTGGTGCTGAGGAATCGAACCCAGGGCCTCGAGCATGCAAGGCAAGCGCTCTACCACTGAGCCACCTTCCCAGCCCCTCAGACAGCTTTTATTGGAAGCCATTAAAGAAGATTCTAGTCAATGGAAAGATTTACCATATTGACAGACTTAGAGGATTCAGAATCACAAATTTTAAATTCCCAACTTTACTTATAGATTTCATTTATTCATTCATTCATTCACTCACTCATTCATTCATTTAGCAATGTTAAGGATCAAACTCAAGGCTTCATGCATTCTAGGGAAGTGTGCTACCACTGACCTATACCTCAGCCCTCATCTGCAGATTTTGTGGGATGTAACAAGCCTGTTCTAAAGATGAAAGATGAGTTTTTTAAAAAAATCCATAAGGATAAAGCATGTGGATTCAGTGGATCAGATACCAAAGGAAATTAAACAGTGTGGCATCATTGCTCTTTAGCCCTTTGTGAAGTATACTCTAGGATGCAAAGAACATGCATTCTGTGCTCTGCAGGAGCCAGCAACTCCTTGTCCCACTAGTGAGATGTCCTGTTGTGAGGACACCATCTCCTGAGATTTACTCAGTCTGTAGGAAATGAATAAAAAGAACTTAGAGGGCTGGGAAGGTGGCTCAGTGGTAGAGCGCATGCCTTGAATGCCAGAGGCCCTGGGCTCGATTCCTCAGCACCACATAAGCAAAAAGCCAGAAGTGGTGCTGTGGCTCAAGTGGTAGAGTGCTAGCCTTGAGCTGAAGAGCTGAGGGACAGCGCCCAGGCCCAGAGTTCAGGCCCCACAACCGGACCCCCCCCCAAAAAAAAAGAACTTAGAAAAGAAGGTCTCCTGTTTCCTTCCCACTATCCAGGCATATTTGCCTCTACAGCAGTACAAGAAAGGAAGAGTACCTGCTTAGAGTCTACATGAGGAAGATATCTAGTGTTTTCACCTGCTCTCTAGATCCCTTCCATCATGGTCCAGTAATTGCAGTCTCATTTCCATAGGAAATTTCTGTTCCCCCACTTTCAGCCTGTGCAGATCTAGACAGGCTGACTCCACCCTTCCTGGGGTTCTAATTAGAGCTTTCTGTCAACTGGCCACAGTGATTTCTTCCAGGGTACACTTGAGACTCAAACAGAACCAGCGCTGTGGATTAGCAAGGATTGAAACTCATTCTCCTGAGAGGAGGGAGAGAATGTTATCAAGGCTGGGAATGGGCAGCCACCTCTGCCACCTGAGAAAGATACCAACAGAGGAAAACAAAACCAAGAGATACAGAAAGACTGAATACTCCACATAGCACTGGGTCTAGCCCTGCATGAAGCAATATCTCCCCCTTTACCTTGGAAGTAATGAGACAAATTCTCTCCCTCCATCCTTTCTTTCTGTAAGAAAAGATCTCAAGAGGGGCTGGGAAGGTAGCTCAGTGGTAGAGTGCTAGCCTTGAGCTGAAGAGCTGAGGGACAGCGTCCAGGCCCTGAGTTCAGGCCCCATGACCAGCAAAAAAAAAAAAAAAAAGGTCTCAAGATCCTACTGTATAGCCCAGGTTGGACAAGAACTCATGATCCACACTTTCTCTCTTGTCTGTTCTTCCAGTAACACTTGAAAAGGATTGTAAAATACAGGGTAATTCTCCAAAGGCTGCTGAGGCCTAATGTCTTTAGTTTACTCTTTTGATTTTTTTTTTTTTTTCTGTTTGTGGGGGCTTGAACTCTGGGCTTGGGCACTCTCCCTCAGCTCTTCAGCTCAAGGCTAGCGCTCTACCACTTGAGCCAAAGCGCCATGCCCAGTTTTCTGGTGGTTAACTAGAGATAAGAGTTTCATGGACTTTCTTGCCCAGGCTGGCTTTGA
Source organism: Dipodomys merriami (assembly GCF_024711535.1). Lineage (NCBI taxonomy): Eukaryota > Metazoa > Chordata > Mammalia > Rodentia > Heteromyidae > Dipodomys > Dipodomys merriami. The sequence continues at coordinate 695,649 of NW_027205004.1, read as the reverse complement.
ACCGTGATCCTCAGATCTCAGTCTCCTGAGTAGCTAGGATTACAGGCATGAGCCACTGGTGCCCAGCTTTAGCTTTCTTTAAAGACTGCAACAGAGGTATATTCCAAAGAGCCTACTTTCTCAATCAAGCCCTCTTAAAAGACAAGAAACCAAAGAAGGGGTACCCAGTTATCATAAAACGAAAGAATTATTACTAAAAGAAAACACATTAAACCGGGCACCAGTGGCTCACACCTGAAATCCTGGCTACTCTGTAGGCTGAGATCTGAGGACTGCTAAAGGTGGTGCTGTGGCTCAAGTGGTAGAGTGCTTGCCTTGAACTGAAGTGCTCAGGGACAACACCCAGGCCAGGAGTTCAAGTCCCATAACTGACAAAAAAAAAAAGAAAAGAAAAGAAAAGAACAAACTAAAAGAAAAAACACACAAATTACTGTCTCAATTTTCTTATTGTTACGATTTTCTCCAAGTAGCTCATGATCATTGCTTGTCATCTGTGCCTGTTTGAGGAATATTTTACTGGACTGTAGTAAATATTAACACGGAAGCATGAAGTGAGAAAGTTATTCTCCTTTGATCTTTCTGATTAGATTCAGGTGAAAGCCTTCCCTTAGTGATCTTTAACACATTTCTAATACCAGCTCAATTCCTGTTTATCATCAAACTTTGGTTCTTTTGGCAGGCAAGCAATGGATTCTGGCTAAAATTTGATAACCTCATTTTATTGATCTGTATATATTTTCAGTTTTTCCTATGTTCATGGCAAATGGCATTGAGTGCCCCCCCCTTTTTTTTGTCAGTGGTGGGGCTTGAATTTGGGGTTTGGGAGCTGTCTCCGAGCTTTTTGCTCAAGGCTAGCACTCTAACACTTTGAGCCACAGCACCACTTCTGGTTTTTGAGTGGTTAATTGGAGATATGAATTTTATGGGGACTTTTCTGCCTGGGCTGGCTTCAAACCATGAATCTCAGATCTCAGCCTCCTAAGTAGGTAGTATTACAGGCATTAGATTTTCTTTGTTGTAATTCTCTACCATTTATTTTCTCCATATTTTCCTATTTGTTAGTGAACATATTAAATGTTTTACTCAAGTTGTAGGAAATATGCTTAGCATTCATAAAGTCATAGATTTAATCCCTAGTCCCTTTACCCATGTAACTTCTGTTGTTTTTGTTTTTGTTTTTGTATTTTGTGCCAGTCCTGAGGCTTGAATTCAGAGCCTGCACATTGTTCCTGAGCTTTTTTTTTTTTTTTTTTGCTCAAGGCTGGCACTTTATTCTTCTAGTTTTTAGTTTAAAGTAGGTGGGGAGAGTTTTGTTTGTTTGTTTGTTTGGCTTTCTGTTTGTTTGTTTTTTGTTGGTCCTGGGTCTTGAACTTTGGGTCTGGGTGCTGTCCCTAAGCTTCTTTTGCTTAAGCCTAGCACTCTATCATTTGAGCCACAGCGCCACTTCTGACTTTTTGTGATTAATTAAAAGAGTCTCATGACTTTTCTGTGCAGACTGGCTTCAAACCGTGATCCTCAGATCCTAACTGAGTAGCTAAGATTACAGGTTTGAACCTCCCTCGCTTGGCCTGAGAAATTTGTTTGTTTGTTTGTTTTGTTGGTCAGAGAGCTTGAACTCAGGGCTTGGGTGCCTGGGCACTGTCCTTGAACTTTTTTGCTCAAGGCTAGTGCTCTACTACTTGAGCCACAGTTCCATTTCCAGTTTTCTGGTGGTTACTTGGAGATAAGAATCTCAGGAACTTTCCTGCCTGAGCTGGCTTCAAACTGCAATCCTCAGATCTCAGCCCCCTAAGTAGCTAGGATTACAGGTGTGAGCCACCAGCACCCAGCCATACACACATTTTTATTAGTACTAATTAATTGTACAAGAGGTTGCAAGAGTGAACTTAGCAGAGCCCAGAGCTTAGGAAAAAGCCAGAGTAGTGGGGCCTTATTTAGCTCTGATAAAAGATGAGGCTGAGGGCTGGGAGGTTGGCTCAGTGGTAGAGTGCTTGCCTGGCATGCATGAGGTCCTTGGTTTGATTCCTCAGCACCACATAAGCAGAAAAAAGCCAGAAGTGGCACTGTGGCTCAAGTAGTAGGGTGCTAGCCTTGAGCTGAAGAGTTAAGGGATAATGCCCAGGCCCAGAGTTCAGCCCCCCACTGCCTACAAAAAAAAAAAAAAAAAGCTGAGTCTGAAAGGGAGTGAAAACTTGAAAAGGCAAACACCTTAGATATGGCTATGATTTTACCTAAGCAGTTGGTTCAAAACTGTCATCAGTCAGTTTCTTGAAAATAACTAAGTTGAATGTATAGAAATGTAGTCCTAATTTGGCAAATGCAGATTTACTGATTAAATTACTATGCATTGCTGAAGTTTAAAATCTTATATATTCCATGATATTTCAGTGTATTGTTAATAAGGTATGTATGCATTTATTTCAGTGCCTAAAAGTATTTTAAATACAATATGTTTGCTAATGGGAAGAACTGTTTTCTCAAGGATGAAATACTGTTTGCTAAAGGATCTGTGAAATAACTTACACTTGTTATAAAATAATTACATGTGGATACATTTCTAAAAAAAAAAAAGATGAGGCTGAAGAAGATTGAGGTTGGGCTGGGAAGGTGGCTCAGTGGTAGAGCACTTGCCTCGCATGCATGAGGCCCTGGGTTCGATTCCTCAGCACCACATAAGCAAAAAGCCGGAAGTGGCGCTGTGGCTCAAGTGGTAGAGGGCTAGCCTTGAGCTGAAGAGCTGAGGGACAGCACCCAGGCCCAGAGTTCAGGCCCCACGACCAGACCCCAAAAAAAAGAAGATTGAGGTTGGGAGAGATGGGGAGAACAATCAAAGGGGTGACATTGATCAAGATGCATGGTACTTGTAAATTGATATATTAGATCAAAACCCCTTTGAACAACTACTTAAGAGAGAATTTTATAATGTAGGGTCAGAGAATGTGGCTTAATGGTAGAGTATTGCCTAGCATTCATGAAGCCCTGGGTTCAATTCCTCAGTACCACATAAACAGAGAAAGCCAATAGTGGTGCTGTGGCTCAAGTGGTAGAGCACTAGCCTTGAGCAAAAGAAGCTCAAGGACAGTGCCCATACCTTGAGTTCAAGCCCCAGGACTGCACATATATATATGTATATGTGTATATATGTGTGTATATATATGTGTATATATATATGTATATATATAATTTTTTGAAGTGAAGCTTATGATGAAATCTGTGGCTACTTTTGACCTAGCTTTTCTTGTTTGTTTTTTTTTTTGGGGGGGTGCACCTGGTGATCCAGCAGACCACTACACTGGGGAAGCCCAAGTAAAGCCAGAATTTTCTGGAATTACTGGCAGTGACTTTTAAGAAAGGTTCTAGAATGCATGGTTGACCCAGTTTAAGAAGGCACATAAGTTGATTGGTTTTTTTTTTTGGTACAGTCATGGGGCCTGAACTCTGGGCCTGGGCAATGTCCCTCAGCTCTTCAGCTCAAGGCTAGCTCTCTACCACTTGAGCCACAGCACCACTTCCGGCTTTTTTCTTTTTTCTTATCTGGTGCTGAGGAATCGAACCCAGGGCCTCATGCATGCAAGACAAGCACTCTACCACTGAGCCACCTTCCCAGCCCCATGAAGGCACATAAGTTGAATCTCATATAGCATATAGCATGTTTTACAGTTTACAATGTAATCCAGGAATTTTATTTATTTGTTTGTTTGTTTGTTTGTTTTTGTCTGTCTCGAGGCTTTAACTCTAGGCCTGAGTGCTGTCCCTCAGCTCTTCTGTTCAAGGCTAGCGCTCTACCACTTGAGCCACAGCACCACTTCTGGTTTTCTGGTGGTTAACTGGAGATAAAGAGTCTCATGGACTTTCCTTCCCCGGGCTGGCTCTGAACCATGATCCTTAGATCTCAGCCTCCTGAGTAACTAGGATTACAGGCATGAACCACCGGTACCTGGCAGGAAAGATAATTTTTTTTTTTGGGGGGGGGGTCCGGTCATGGGGCCTGAACTCTGGGCCTGGGCGCTATCCCTCAGCTCTTCAGCTCAAGGCTAGCGCTCTACCACTTGAGCCACAGCACCACTTCTGGCTTTTTTCTTTTTGCTTATGTGGTGCTGAGGAATCGAACCCAGGGCCTCATGCATGCAAGGCAAGCGCTCTACCACTGAGCCACCTTCCCAGCCCAGGAAAGATAATTTTATTGACTAACATAAGGTGGTAAAGGAAAGGAAGAAAGACAAACACACTAATTTTATCACAGCCTATAGGTAAGAATCTACCGTATAACCTATTGTCTAAAGGAACAGAGAGTTGAGCCAAAGTATGTTGTGTAAAGTGGCATGCATTCATCAGAATGCAGATGTAAGATTTCCTAAATATCAGAAGAAAAATAAATGTGTGAAGAATCAACTCTTTTTTGCAGAAGAAACCCAAAATCACTATGGGTCAGTTGCTGTATATTTTCTACTACAGTGACTTGTATACCAACAAATACCAAGCAAAAACAAACCAACTCCTTCAAAGAAAAAAATAAAAATAAGTACAAGCTGGTTATAGTGGTATATATCTACAATCCAGCTAAGGAGAGAGGCACAGGTAGGAGGATGACATTCTGAGGCCAGGCAGGTAAAAGATAAAAAAAAAAAAAAAAAGAGTCTGGTGTCAATGGCTCATGCCTGTAAGCTACCCAGGAGGCTAAGATCTGAGGATTGTGGTTGAAAGCCAGCCAGGGCAGGAAAGTCCATGAGACTCTTTTTTGTTTTGTTTTGTTTTGTTTTTTGTTCCGGTCGTGGGGCCTGAACTCTGGGCCTGGGTGCTGTGCCTCAGATCTTCAGCTCAAGGCTAGCGCTCTACCACTTGAACCATACCGCCACTTCCCGCTTTTTTCTTTTTTTGCTTATGTGGTGCTAAGGAATCGAACCCAGGGCCTCATGCTTGCAAGGCAAGCGCTCTACCACTGAGCCACCTTCCCAGCCCTCCATGAGACTCTTATCTCCAATAAACCACCAGGAAACTGAAAGTGGTGCTGTGGTTCAAGTGGTAGAGCACTAGCCTTGAGCTGAAATGCTGAGGGACAGTGCCCAGGCCCAGAGTTCAAGCCCCACGACCAACAGCAAAAAAAAAGAAAAGAAAAGAACCTACTTAGAGAATCTGGGAATGTGGCTTAGTGGTAGAATGCTTGCCTAGCATGCATGAAACCCTGGGTTCCATTCCTCAGCACCACATTAACAAAAAACCGCCAGAAGTGGTGCTGTGGCTCAAGTGGTAGAGTGCTAGCCTTGAGCAAAAGAAGCTCAGGGACAATGCCCAGGTCCTGAGTTCAAGCCCCAAGACTGGCAAAAATAAAAATAAGAAACTAAAAGCAGGGGCTGGGAAGGTGACTCACTGGTAGAGTGCTTGCCTTGCATGCATGAGGCCCTGGGTTCGATTCCTCAGCACCACATAAGCAAAAAGAAAAAAGCCGGAAGTGGCGCTGTGGCTCAAGTGGTAGAGCACTAGCCTTGAGCTGAAGAGCTGAGAGACAGCACCCAGGCCCAGAGTTCAGGCCCCAGGACCAGACCCCTCCCCTAGGCCCTGAGGTCAAGCCCCAGGACTGGCAAATAAATACATAAAGTAACAAAGGCAACAGAAGAAGAATGGAGAGAAGAAGGGACAGCAAAAACAACCGATTGTTATATTCATGTTTCAAAACTGGTACAATGCATATTTGTGTTGTCAACAAGTTAAGAGTTGCTACTGCAGCCAGTGTCTACGGAGGTTTCAAAGCATGGCAGCTTCCATGTACTGTGCTTCCATAACAGCTGTGATTGCTAGGTTATTCCAATCCTGTTCCACATGGTTTGAGTAAAATTGTTTCCAAGTAAGTTAGCAGACAGTTCTGAAAGTGTCACTCTGTGGCCTGGGACTCCCTTTCCCAGAGGGAAAGAAAAAGTTTGCTTGCCTTAGTTCTGGGCCAAAGCAGGTACATGCAGACACATGGTGACAATTGATCTCTGCTTACATAGGAAGAAAACTCACCTGCTCTGCTTTTGTGTCCAAGGAGCTAGGATCTAGGAGCTCAGGGGATGAGGTCTTGGGGAAGGAAGGAGAGCCACTATGTTCAGCAGTGCCACCGTGTTGGAACAGAATAAACTCCCAAAGATCCCTGATATAAACTCTTCAGTACAAACACAGGTAGAATAAAAGCAAAAACAAAAAACAAAAAAACTGCAGGGCACCAGTGGCTCAGGCCTGTAATGCTAGCTACTCAGGAGGCTGAGATCTGAGGATCATGGTTCAAAGCCAGCCCAGGCAGGGAAGTCCATGAGACTCTTTTTTTTTTTTTTTTACATAAGTTTTTTGTTTTTTTTTTGCTTGGAGAGATGGGAGGGCAGGGATGGTAAGGGGAAACAAAGGAGGAGGCAACAATGCTTGATAAGAAATGTACTCATTACTTTGCTCATGTAATTGTAACCCTCTGTACGGTATTTTCACAATTAAAAAAGCTTATTAATTAAAAAATAAGTTTTTTATTGTAAAAATACTCTACAGAGGGGTTACAGTTACGTGAGCAAGGTAATGAGTACATTTCCTTTTTTTGGGGGGGGGGGGTCTGGTCGTAGGGCCTGAACTCTGGGCTTGGGCACTGTCACTCAGCTCTTCAGCTCAAGGCTAGTGCTCTACCACTTGAGCCACAGCGTCACTTCCAGCTTTTTTGTTTTGCTTATGTGGTGCTGAGGAATCGAACCCAGGGCCTCAGGCATGTGAGGCAAGCACTCTACCACTGAGCCACCTTCCCAGCCCAATGAGTACATTTCGGATCAAGCATTATTTATTGTTGCCTCATCCTTTGTTTTCCCCCTACCATCCCTTCCCTCCCCTGCCATTCCTTCCCTCCGGCCTCCACAACTACATCCCCCCAGACTTCCTCCACCAACTCCCCCCCCTGCCTAAATTGTAAAGTTCATTTTTCAACATTGTCTCTTGTACATCTCATTGTTACAATGGGTCAACCTGTATCCCTATTTAAATATTTTGTTTTTTTCCTTCTCCTCCCTAAATTAGACAGACATCAAATACAGTGAAAATGGGTTATACTGTGTGTGGGAGGAACATACAAAGCAACAAAAAAATCATATAGTACATTATAAGTACATTAGAAACAATAGCAAGAAAGAAAAAAACCACTTGTGTCCCTATCTTGGGGTTCATTTCACTTAACATCATCTTATCTGGTCATATGTACATAGCTTTTGACCTTTTCTGCTTGTCCCAGACATATACTAGTTATTGAAAATAAGGGAAACCATGGGACCTATGTTTCTTTGGCCCTGCCTTACTTCACTTAATATAATTTTTTCCAAATTGTTCCATTTCCTAACAAATGGGGTGATGTCATTCTTTCTGATGGAGGCATAGAATGCCTCTCTCTCTCTCTCTATCTCTCTCTCTATATATATATACACACACATATACATATATATACATATACATATATATACATATATATGTATATATCACATTTTCTTTTTTTTTTTTTTTTTTTTTTGTTGGTCGTGGGGCTTGAACTCTGGGCCTGGGCGCTGTCCCTCAGCTCTTCAGCTCAAGGCGAGCACTCTACCACTTGAGCTACAGCGCCACTTCCAGTTTTCTGGTGGTTTATTGGAGATAGGAGTCTCACGGTCTCTCCTGCCCGGGCTGGCTTTGAACCGCGATCCTCAGATCTCAGCCTCCTGAGTAGCTAGGATTACAGGTGTGAGCCACCAGCGCCCGGCTTATATCACATTTTCTTGATCCATTCATCTAACTGAGAGGCATCTGGGTTGGTTTCATATCTTAGCTAGCTTTAGTTCCATGAGACTTTTATCTCCAATAAACCACTCAGAAAACTGGAAGTGGAGCTGTGGCTCAAGTGGTATAGTGCTCTCCTTGTGCTAAAGAGCTGAGGGACAGTGCCCAGGCCCAGAATTCAAGCCCGATGATGGACAAAAACAAACAAACAAACAAACAAACAAACAGATCTCTGTTCTGGGAAATTCTGAGCCCTAATGATGAATTGGGATTTATATGAAGCAGATTCTGCCTCCTGGAATGTAGCTTCAGGGAAACTGAAATACCCCACTCTACAAACTCATACCCACCAATGGCCAGGCAAAACTGGTCCGTAATACTCTTCCCACTTAAGTTAAAATGCAAAACTTTGTGCTAGAGTTATCTCTGTTAGCTACTATCATATTTGTAACATCTGAACCAGTGAGGTTTGTTATAGCGTATGCAAGAAAAGTAGGTGTGGAGGGAGGGACTCATCCACATTGCTTAAAGATGCAGAGCTGGGATACCCCTTGTACCTCCACTAGTCTTTAAGATTACCAAAGGTGGGAGAGAACTAGGAAAAGGTGACATATGACATGTTCCAAAAAGAAATATGCTCTTTGGGAATAGGAGGGAAAATCTGGGAGAAAGTGAGGGAAGGGGTGACATTGTCCAAAAAGAAATACACTCCTGGGCTGGGAAGGTGGCTCAGTGGTAGAGTGCCTGCCTCATATGCTTGAGGCCCTGGGTTCGATTCCTCAGCACCACATAATCAGAAAAAGCTGGAAGTAGAGCTGTGGCTCAAGTGGTAGAGCGCTAGCCTTGAGCTGAAGAGCTGAGGGACAGCACCCAGACCCAGAGTTCAGGCACCACGACCGACAAAAAAAAAAAAAGAGAAATACACTTCTGCCAGGGGATGGTGGCTCATGCCTATAATCCAGCTACTAAGAAGGCTGAGATCTGAGGATCATGGTTCAAAGCCAGCAGAGGCAGGAAAGCCCTCCAGACTCTTTATTTATTCATTTATTTAATTATTTACTCAAGTGATTCATTGCTAGCCTTGAGCTAAAGAGCTGAGGGATAGAGCCCAGGCCACAGCTTCAAGCCCCATGACCAACAAAAAAGAAAAAGAAAAAGAAAAAAGAAAGACATTCTTTACCTGACTTAAAAAACTGCAACCTGTCTGTATACTACCTTTATAATAATGTTTTAAAATTATTGCCAGAAGGCAAATTACAACTGAGTTTAAAGATTTTTTTTCTGGTCCTGGGGCTTGAACTCAAGGCTTAGAGCTCTGTTCCTGAGCCTCTCTGTGTTCAAGACTAGAGCTCTACCACTTGAACCACAGTGCCACCTCTGGCTTTTTTTTGTTTAAGTGGTACTGAGGAATCCTAGGGCTTCATGCATGCTAGGCAAGCAGGCAAGCACTCTACCCCTAAGCTACATTTCCAGACCCAGTTTAATTTAATTTAATTAATTTATTTATTTTTTGTCGGTCGTGGGGCTTGAACTCTGGGCCTGGGTGCTGTCCCTCAGGTCTTCAGCTCAAGAGGAGCATTCTACCTCTTGAGCCACAGCACCACTTCCACTTTTCTGAGTGTTTTATTGGAGATAAGAATCTCACAGACTTTCCTTCCCCTGGCTGGCTTTGAACCTCGATCCTCAAATCTCAGCCTCCTGAGTAGCTAGGATTTATAGGAGTGAGCCACCAGCGCCCGGCTCAGTTTATATATCTTAACTGGGTTTATTTTCAAGAATGAATTGACACTTTATTCCATAAAATAGAACGTATTTCCCAGTGGACTGGGCAGAGGAAGTTAGTTTACAGACAAAAAAAATGCTGAAGAAAGCATAAATGAAACAAAAAAAGCTGATTGGTCATTTCAAAGTTCCCTTCCTTGTAAGGCAGTGTATAGACACCAGAATAGGAAAACATCTGGCTAGTTAACTTTTAACTACTCCAGGTTTATCTTTTTGTCTATGGATTAAGGAAAAGAGAACTTCATTGTTATAACAATGGAAGCTGGCACCTTGGGGAAACTTGTCTGTTATCTCTCTAATCCTGATTTTTGGGAAAGTTAGCCATTTGAGTTCAGACTAGTAAAGCTGACTTATAGTGTGAGTGACTCATTACACTTTGATTTTTTTTTTAAGCTTGGTATGTTTGGTCATAGTGTAAAAAGTTTGTTTAAAACAATGGCTCTCTGGAATTTTTATTTTTTACTTATTTTATTTTATTCTATTTTGTTGGTCATGGGGCTTGAATTCTGGGCTTGGGCGCTATCCCTCAGCTCTTCAGCTCAAGGCAGTGCACTACCACTTGAGCCATAGCACCACTTCCAGTTTTCTAGTGGTTTATTGGAGATAAGAGTCTCATGGACTTTCCTGCTAGGGCTAGCTTTGAACCATGATCCTCAGATCTCAGCCTCCTGAGTAGTTAGGATAACAGGCATGAGCCACCAGCATCCGCCTGGAATTTTTATTTAACAAGGCTGATAGGAAAGGAAACGCAACATTTTCTGTCTCAAAAATAAGGAATTTATTTTGTCTAGCATCTACCTTACATTCTAAGCAGTTACCTGATTCTCTGAGGTCCATGTTAGATCAAATCTGATCCAATTCATTCATTTGTTTCTGGCTACTTTGTGCTACTATTTTAAAGTCATGGAGACTGCATGGGCCACAAAGTCTAAAATATGGCTATATGGTGCTTTACTGAAAACATTTACTGACTCCTTTAAGCTAATGGTTCTCAAACTTTAATTCTGCTGGTGTTCCAAGATAGACACTTTGAGAAACATTGTGCCAAACTTGTGATATTAGAACTTAATTCTCTCTCTCTTTTTCTTTCTTTTTTATATGGGGTCTTGTTATATAACCCAGGCTGATCTTTCCAGAACAGCCTCAACCTCCAAGTGCTAGGATAACAGGCATTCGCCATGCCTGACAAGATATCAATATTAAGGTAAGACCATTTTTTTTCCAGGCTCTAATTTTTCAGTCCTGGCTGCTAAGACCATACACTAAGCGATAATTCTGCCTGACTTTGGCCTACTAGGCAATTCCAAGATGCAAATACCAGCTTCATGTCCATGTGAGTTGAGGATGTCTGTCTGATGGAAGCTGAATTACAATATGTCTGGGAAAGAGTAAGGGTTAGCTTTTGCAATAGAAAGCCTCAAGTACAATGGCTTATATAAGAAAGATACTAGCCGGTCACTGGTGGCTCACACCTGTAATCCTAACTACTCAGGAGGCTGAGATCTGAGGATCACAGTTCAAAGCTAACCCAGGCAGGAAAGTCTGTGAGACTCTTTTTTTTTTTTTTTTTTTTGGGTCTGGTGTGGGGCTTGAACTCTGGGCCTGGGCGCTATCCCTCAGCTCTTCAGTTCAAGTCTAGCGCTCTACCACTTGAGCCACAGCGCCACTTCCGGCATTTTTCTTTTTGCTTATGTGGTGCTGAGGAATCGAACCCAGGGCCTCAGGCATGCAAGGCAAGCGCTCTACCACTGAGCCACCTTCCCAGCCCCTGTGAGACTCTTACCTGCAATAAACCACTAGAAAACTGGAAGTGGCACTGTGGCTCAAGTGGTAGAGTGCTCACCTTGAGTTGAAGAGCTGAGAGACAGCACCCACCCCAGAGTTCAAGCCCCTGACCAAAAAGAAAGAAAGAAAGAAAGAAAGAAAGAAAGAAAGAAAGAAAGAAAGAAAGAAAGAAAGAAAGAAAGAAAGAAAGATCCAATGCTCTACATTTTGAGTCCGTTGGTCATACAAAGGTCTGTTTTTCCCCCCCATTATTGTGCACTTCCACCATTCCTAAAACATTCCTCCTCCTCTTCTTCCTCCCCCTCCTCCTTCTTCTCCTCCTCCCCCCTCCCCTTCCTCCTTTTTGGAGGTTAATCAAAGATAAGAATCTCACCAACTTTCTCTGGCTGGCTTTGGACCACAATCCTCAGATCTCAATCTCCTGAGTAGCTAGGATTATAGTGAAGAGCCACTGGCATCCAGCAGACATTATTCTTTCCTGCATTAATAAAGGTGGGTCATTTCCACCCCTACATTCAGACACAAAAGAAAGGGTAAGAGCAAAAGTCTACAGCAAGAGCTCATTGCAAGTTAGAGACACCTAGAAAGTTGCTTCGATATTTGGCTTCTGCCTACTTTCAATTGGCTCAGTATCAGAGTCTGGGAATGGGAGCCTTTGGTTAGGCAGCCAAGTATCCAGGAAGAGGGGAGTAAACAAAACAAGAGTGGTAAACTGAGTAGGCTCAAAGAATGGCCTTACTTTCTAGGACTTAAGCAAAGACTTGGTTTTCCCATGCTATACCCAAAAGACTTGGTTCTCCCATGTTATAGCTACAGATTAGAAACTAGCTCCATGCCCCTAGTCCTTGTTTTATGGCCTAGCTTGAAGGGGCCAGTTCTACATTCCCCAAGTTCAGCTTTTTAAAGATTTGCATTAAGGGGCTGGGAAGGTGGCTCAGTGGTAGAGTGCTTGCCTTGCATGCCTGAGGCCCTGGGTTCGATTCCTCAGCACCACATAAGCAAAAAGAAAAAAGCCGGAAGTGGCGCTGTGGCTCAAGTGGTAGAGCGCTAACCTTGAGCTGAAGAGCTGAGGGACAGTGCCCAGGCCCAGAGTTCAGGCCCCACGACTAGACCCCCCCCCAAAAAAAAATAAAAAATAAAAAAATAAAGATTTGCATTAAAATAATATAATATATAAGTCAAGTACCAGTGGCTCATGCCTATAATCCTAGCTACTCAGGAGGCTGAGATCTAAGGATCACAGTAAGCCAGTCTAGCCAGGAATGTTTGTGAGACTCTTAGCTCCAGTTTACCATAGAAAACCAGAAGTGGCGCTGTGGATCAAGTGTTAGAGTGCTTGTCTTGAGCTCAAGAGCTCAGGAACAGAGCCCAGGCTCAGAGTTCAAGCCTCAGAACCGGAAAAAAAAAATACATGTGTGTGTGTGTGTGTGTGTGTGTGTGTGTGTGTGTGTGTGTGTGTGTGTGTGTGTGTGTGTGTGTAGCACATACATGTGTGTGTGTGTGTGTGTGTGTGTGTGTGTGTGTGTGTGTGTGTGTAGCACATACATAACATATGCTAGATGCTGGTGGCTCACACCTGTAATTCTACCTACTCAGGAGGCTGACATCTGAGGATTATGTTTCAAAGCCAGCCCAGACTGGAAGTCCCCATGAGACTCTTATCTCCAATCAATCACAGAAAAAGCTGGAAGTGGCACTGTGGTTCAAGTACTACCCTTGAGCAAAAGGAGCTCAGAGACAGTTGCCCAGGCCCAGATTTCAAGCCCCAGGACCCGTAAAAATAAATATATATACATATATATGTATATTTATATGCATATATTTATATATATGATCAGGCATATATATATATATGATCAGGCATATATATATATATATTTATTTATTTATATGATCAGGCATTCACACCTATCAACCTAGCTACTCAGGAGGTTGAGATCTGAGGATCACAGTTTGAAGCCAGCCCAAGCAGAAAAATCTTCAATACTCTTTTTTTTTTTTTTGGCCAGTACTGGGGCTTTAACTCAGGGCCTGGGCACTGTCCCTGAGCTTCTTTTGCTCAAAGCTAGCACTCTACCACTTGAATCACAGTGCCATTTCTGTTTATGTGGTGCTGAGGAATGGAACCCAGGGCTTCATGCATGTTAGGCAAGCACTCTACCACTAATCCACATTCCCAGCCCTGCAATAAATACTCTTACCTCCAATTAACTAGCAAAAATGTATTAGTTGAGTCTGGTTTAAGTTGTAGAGTGCCGGGGCTGGGAAGGTGGCTCAGTGGTAGAGCGCTTGCCTTGCATGCATGAGGTCCTGGGTTCGATTCCTCAGCCCCACATAAGCAAAAAGATAAAAGCCGGAAGTGGTGCTGTGGCTCAAGTGGTAGAGCGCGCTAGCCTTGAGCTGAAGAGCTGAGGGACAGCACCCAGGCCTAGAGTTCAGGCCCCACTACCGGACCAAAATAAATAAATAAATAAATAAATAAAAGGTTACATACATAAGTTGTAGAGTGCCAATCATTAGTGAAACAGCCAAGAGAGGGCTCAAGACCCTGAATTAGGGGGCTGGGAAGGTGGCTCAGTGGTAGAGTGCTTGCCTTGCATGCCTGAGGCCCTGGGTTCGATTCCTCAGCACCACATAAGCAAAAAGAAAAAAGCTGGAAGTGGCGCTGTGGCTCAAGTGGTAGAGCGCTAGCCTTGAGCTGAAGAGCTGAGGGACAGTGCCCAGGCCCAGAGTTCAGGCCCCACGACCGGACCCCCCAAAAAAAGAAAGACCCTGAATTAAAGCTCCAGTACCAGCACTCACACACATAAATATATATATCCAGTACACACACACACACACACACACACACACACACACACACGGTGTGCAGGGGGACCTAGGAGGGAGCAACACAGTGTGCAGAGTCCTTAGTGGAGGGAGGGAGATTTCATTTAACTCATGCTTCTGAGTGGAAACCTGCACATGAATTGGCACTTTGTCCTGTTGAGACCCAAACTGCTTTAGGAAAAAAAAAATGCTGGTTAGTTTCAGTTACTGTTCACAGAAGATAGGTTTTCTATTCCTTGCAGTCTTTTTCTTATTATTATTATTCCTCCTCCGCCTCTTCCTCTTCTTCTCCTCTTCCTCCTCTTCTTCTCCTCTTCCTCCTCTTCCTCCTCTTCCTCTTCTTCCTCCTCTTCCTCTTTCTTCTTCTTCTTCTTCTTCTTCTTCTTCTTCTTCTTCTTCTTCTTCTTCTTCTTTCTTCTTCTTCTTCTTCTTCTTCTTCTTCTTCTTCTTCTTCTTCTTCTTCTTCTTCTTCTTCTTCTTCTTTCTTCTTCTTCTTCTTCCTTCTTCTTCTTCTTCTTCTTCTTCTTCTTCTTCTTCTTCTTCTTCTTCTTCTTCTTCTTCTTCTTCTTTTTCTTCCTCCTCCTCCTCCTCCTCCTCCTCCTCCTCCTCCTCTTCTTCTTCTTCTTCTTCTTCTTCTTCTTTTTCTTCCTCCTTCTCCTCCTCCTCCTCCTCCTCCTCCTCCTCCTCCTCCTCCTCCTCCTCCTCCTCCTCCTCCTCCTTCTTCTTCTGCCTTCTAACATGACAGAAAGCAGGGCCTTCAGGGAAGAAGGATGATGAAATAGATGCTGCAAGCACATCTTGGGTCAGATTCCCTAGAAGCCAAGTAGAAAATAGGGTCATGAGCAAATGCTACATTGAGGGAATGCTCACGGGAAGTCTTATGAGAAAGGTAGGGAAGGATGGGCCAGGAGGTAAATCTAAACATGGATGTGACTTTGTTTTTTGGGGTTTTTTTTTGGTCCAGTCGTGGGGCCTGAACTCTGGGCCTGGGCACTGTCCCTCAGCTCTTCAGCTCAAGGCGAGTGCTCTACCACTTGAGCCACAGCCCCACTTCCGGCTTTTTTTTTCTGCTTATGTGGTGCTGAGGAATCGAACCCAGGGCCTCATGCATGCAAGGCAAGTGCTCTACCACTGAACCACCTTCCCAGCCCATGGATGTGACTTTGGGTGAAGTCACATCCTGATCCCATGGCCAGTACTGAAGTAAAACTGGTCACATTGCAAGCTGGGCACTGGTGGCTCATGCCTGTACTCCTAGCTACTTAGGAGGCTGAGATCTTAGGATCAGGGTTTATAGCCAGCCCAGGCAAAAACATTTGTGAGACTCATCTCCAATTAACTACTAGACAACTGAAAGTGACACTGTGGCTCAAAGTGGTAGAGCACTACAAAAAAAGTGCAAGAACAGTGCCCAGGTCCTGAGTTCAAGCCCCACAACTGACAAAAAAGAAAGAAAGAAAGAAAGAAAAAGGCCACAATCTATGTGCCTGGATCAAGAAAACTGAGCTATCAGACCCTGTAACCAACCATGAGCTTTGGCTTTGACTCCCTAGATGTATATGTATATGCAGGTTTGTCAGGAAGGGGGGAGGTAAAAAATCTTGGCAGCTCCCATTGCCCAAGGGCAAATGCAGAATAAAGTTGCACATGTGACTCCTGGGCAACAGCAGCTGCAGCAGCTGGGGAAACTAAAAGAGATCCCAAAGGATCTGCTTCAGGAGATGACTGGTGCTTTCTTTGATTTACAATGCTTAAAGTCTAATTTACAAACACACTGATGAGAAGGTAGGCTGAACTGTTACATACCTCTGGACCAGAATGTGACTGAAAACAGAGCGATTAGAACTCTCTTTGGCTGTGACAACTAACTAAATTAAACATATGAAGACCCTGTGATAAAACAATTCCACTCCTGAAAATATACCTGATAAAAATGAATAAAAATGAATACTTACAACTATCAATAGACATGTAAGACATTCCTGGGCATGGTAATGCATGTCTATAGTTCTAGGACTTAGAAGGCAAAAGCAAAAAGATCGCACGCTCTAAGCCAACCTGTGTTATATAGAAAGTGACTATGTCTAAAAACAAACAAACAAAAAACATGGTGCGTATTGGTGGTTCATGCCTGTCATCATAGCTACTCAGGAGGCTTAGATCTGAGGATAGTGGTTTAAAACCAGCCCAGGCAGAAAAATCCCTATGAGACTGTTGTCTTCAATTAATCACCCCAAAAACAAATTGGCACTGTGGCTTGAGTGGTAGAGCACTAGCCTTGAGCATAAGGAGGCTCAGGGACAATGTCCCAGCTCTGAGTTAGAGCCCCAGGACTAGCCAAAAAAGAAAAAAGATACATAATGTCAGTAGAAGAAAAAAAAACTGCTGAAACTGAATAGCAACTAACAAAGGAATCATCTGACATAAAGAAGCCAGTACCCAATGGTGACAAATACGTATAATAGAGAACAGGTAAGTTGTTAAAAGTTTGAGGTTGAAGGAGGGCGTGACTGTGGAGAGTCCAAAGGGGATTTAAGGATAATGGAATTATCTGATGGTGGTACAGATTACATAACTCTACACAGGTGTTAGATTTATAGAAATTACAACAGAAAGGTCAACAAAATAAAATGTATTTTTTATTTATTTTTTTCTTAGTGCTGGACCTGGGGCTTGAACTCAGGACCTAGGTGCTATACCTAAGCTTTTTTTTTTTTTTTTTTTTTTTGCCGGTTTTGGGGCCTGAACTCTGGGCCTGGGCACTGTCCCTCAGCTCTTCAGCTCAAGGCTAGCACTCTACCACTTGAGCCACAGTGCCACTTCCGGCTTTTTCTGCATATGTGGTGCTGAGGAATCGAACCCAGGGCCTCATGCATGCAAGGCAAGCACTCTACCACTGAGCCACCTTCCCTGCCCGTTTTTTTTTTTTTTTGTTTGTTTGTTTTGGTGCAAGATAAAAACCTAGCATGTATGAAGTCCTGGGTTCGATTCTTCAATACCACATAAACAGAAAAAGCCAGAAGTGGCCTGTGGTTCAAGTCGTAGAGCACTAGCCTTGAGCACAAAGAGGCTCAGGGATAGAGCTGGGGCCCTGAGTTCAAGCCCCAGGACTGGCCCCCCCAAAAAAAAATTATTGAAAAAAAAGATATGAATAAGTATGCTCATAACAGGACTGGATATATTACTTGAGTGGCAAACCAACTACTTAGCATGGGTGTGGCCCTGAGTTCAAACCCCTGAGTTCAGAGCCAAGCACTGGTGGCTTACCACTGTAATCCTAGCTACTCAGGAAGCTGAGAGCTGAGGATTGCAGTTCAAAGCCAGCCCTGGCAGGAAAGTCTGTGAGACTCTTATCTCCAATTAATCACCAAAAAAACGGAAGTGGTGCTATGGCTTAAGTAGTAGAGCACTTGCTGGCTTTGAGTTGAAGAGCTCAGGGGTCAGTGCTCAGGGCCAAAGTGCAAGCCTCATAACCAACAATAACAACAAAAAAATGGTCAGAGCATATTAATTTATGCCAGCCTAAACTGGGAACCTTTCAAAGATCCGTTGCTAAGGAAAACAGAACATGCAATACTGAGAACATGCCAAGAACATAAGTGAATATCATAGACAAAAATATAGACTAAGAAGCACTTATGTCTGTGTGTTTGTTTAATTTGTAGCAAAGCCTTACAGACAGGTGCAAACAGTAAATCTTCTTTTGCAGCTTCAAACTCATTGTTGAATATGAGGTTTTTGGTACATGTAGGAAGTAATATGATTCCTACAATACTTGGCAATAATGAGGGTTTGTTAATTCATGCATGTTGGCTCTGAGAATAAAGTTGTAAAAGCTTAAAAAATTAACTAGGCTGGCAATGTGGCTTAGTGGTAGAGTGCTCGCCTAGCACCCATGAATCCCTGGTTGAATTCCTCAGTAACACATAAACAGAAAAAGCTGCAAGTGGCGCTGTGGCTCAAGTGGTAGAGTGGTAGCCTTGAGCAAAAGAAGCTCAAGGACAGTGACCAGGCCCTGAGTTCAAGCCCCAGGACAGGCAAAAAAAAAAAAAAAATTAACCAAATTAACCAAAGCAAAGCAGTAAGATGTGCCCTTTCCATGCCCCCCCCCAAAAAAAACCCTCATAATGTATATTTTATTTATATAATGGTCAAACCAGGCTTGTGGCTGAAAAGAAAAATACAAGAACTTTCTAGGGAGCTAGAAATACAGTCTATGGTGACCTACTGGTGGCTTCCTGAATGTTTTCAGTTGCCAGACTTCATTGAGCTATACACGTTAAGACTTTCACTTGTATAAACAATATACCCATGTTTTAAATGAGACCCCTGGGTTATTAGTTACTTGACAGTAGACTCCTTATCTCAACTAGACAGGCAGGGCACTGTGCGAGGCTCTGGGAACCCACAGAAACAAAGACATAGTATCTGCCTTTGATCAATATTTGTTGTTGATAATATTTGGAATGCACCAAATTCATGATTAAGCTTTGTTCTGAGAAAAAAAAATGACCATTTTTCTCAAGAGCAAAAGGGTCTTTAAAAAGGACCTGTACCACCAACCATAAGACTGAGAGAGCCTTACTTCAGACTTTTGTTGTTGTTGTTTTTTCAGTCTTGGGACTTGAACTCAGGGCCTAGCCACTGTCCCTGAGGCTCTTTATGCTCAAAGCTGGCACTCTACCACTTGAGCCACAGTACCACTTTCAGGGTTTTTTTTTTAGTAGTTTATTGGAGATAAGAATCTCACAGATGGGGCTGGGAAGTTGGCTCAGTGGTAGAGCGCTTGCCTTGTATGCCTGAGGCCCTGGGTTCGATTCCCAGCACCACATAAGCAAAAAGAAAAAAGCCGGAAGTGGCACTGTGGCTCAAGTGGTAGAGCACTAGCCTTGAGCTGAAGAGCTGAGGGACAGTGCCCAGGCCCAGAGTTCAGGCCCCACAACCGGACCCAAAAAAAAAAGAATCTCACAGACTTTCCACCTCCTGAGGAGATAGGACTACAGGCATGAGCCACGTACACATGGCACTTCAGACTTCTTCTTTTTTTTTTTTTTTTTTTGTCGGTCGTGGGGCTTGAACTCTGGACCTGGGCGCTGTCCCTCAGCTCTTCAGCTCAAGGCTAGCGCTCTACCACTTGAGCTACAGCGCCACTTCCAGTTTTCTGGTGGTTTATTGGAGATAGGAGTCTCACAGTCTCTCCTGCCCGGGCTGGCTTTGAACCTCGATCCTCAGATCTCAGCCTCCTGAGTAGCTAGGATTACAGGCGTGAGCCACCAGCGCCCGGCCAGACTTCTTCTAAAGGGAATACTTGCTTATAAACTGAGAAAATTATGAATCAGAACTCATCAGGGTGACCAGAAGAGTAGGGTGTTTTTGTGTGTCTTTGAGCCAATCAACTTTCTGAGGGAGAAGGAGGAAGGTATACTGCTCTCTCTTTTTGTTTCCATATGAATCTGACTTACATTTGTTCTGTCTTTCATATTCCTTGTAGAGTTTCCAAATAAAATTGAAATGTATTTCTTTCTTTCTTTCTTTTCCAGTTCTGGGGCTTGAACTCGGGGCCCTCTTTTGCTCAAGGCTAGCGTTCTACCACTTGAGCCACAATGCCACTTCTAGCTTTTCCTGAGTAGTCTATTGTCCCGACCCACAGGACTTCAACGAGGGCGGTGAACCTAAGCGAGAAGGAATGAAGGGACAAGAGACACAAAGAAGGACAGCAAGACAAGGATTCTGATCAAGCTGCCAAATTTTATTTTTCACACAAGGGTATTTATATGCTTGGACTTAGGGCGTGGTGCAAAGGTGGTGTTAGTAGATTTAGGGTGGGGTGAAAAGATGGTCCTGAGTAGCTGCAGGGTGTTTACTTTAGGGCATGGTGAAAAGGTAGGATTCTGTAAACTCAGCCTCAGGTTGTTCCAGTGAGATAGTTAAGCCTATCAAGTATGAGAGACTTAACTTTTGGCTCCCAACAGTCTATTGGAGCTAAGAGTCTCCAAATTTCCTGCCTGAGCTTGGCTTCAAAATATGATTCAGCTTCCAGAAGTGGAGCTGTGGCTCAAAGTAGTAGAATAATAGCTTTGAGCAAAAGAGCTCAGGGATGGTGCCCACACCCTGAGTTCAAACCCCACAACCCAAAAACAAAAACAAAACAAATAAAATGTGAGAGTCCTTGATTTAAGTTACATAAATCAATAAATGTAATATACCACATCAACAAAGACAAGAACCACATGATCATCTCAAAGATGCAGAAAAAGCCTTTGACAAAATCCAACATCCATTCATGTTAAAAGTTTTAGAGAAGCTAGGAATAGAAGGCATGTTCCTTAAAATAATGAAGGCTATATATGTCAGATCAATAGCCAATATACCGAATGGTGGAAAAACTAAAACTAAAACCATTTCCCCTAAAAATCATGAAAAAGGTAAGAATGTCCACTCTCTCCACTCCTCTTCAATATAGTTCTGGAATTCCTAGCCAGGGAATAAGGCAAGAAAAGTACATAAAAGGGATTCATATAGGGAAAGAAGTCAAACTATCCCTATTGCAGATGATATGATCTTATACCTAAAACACCCAAAAGATTCCAACCCCAAGTCCCTAGAATAGATGAATCACTTTGGCAAACTAGCAGGGTACCCCACAAATGTGTAGCAGGATAAATCCACAAAGTCAATAGCCTTTCTGTATGCCAACAATGTACAAGAAGAGAGGGAAGTAGGGAAAACAATTCCATTTGCCATAGTCTCAAAAAACAAAACAAAGCAAGCAAGCAAGCAAGCAAACAAACAAAAAACCACAAATAAACCTTCCCAAAGATGTAAGAGATCTTTATAGTGAAAATTATAAAAAATTTCAATAAAATAAATAAAAATTTGAAGAAAGAAATCAAAGAGGTTACCAGGAAATGGAAAAGACCCTTTGAGTTCATGGATAGATAGAATTAACATTGTGAAAATGGCCATGATTCCAAAAATGATAAACAGTGCAATTGTCATCAAAATCCCAATTATATACTTTTTTTTTCTTGGTCGTGGGGCTTGAACTCTGGGCTTGGGCACTGTCCATGTGCTCTTCAGCTCAAGGCAAGTGCTCCACCACTTGAGCCACAGCACCACTTCCAGTTTTCTAGTGATTTATTGGAGATAAGAGTCTCACTGAGTTTCCTGCCCAGGGCTGGCTTTGAACCATGATCTTCAGATCTCAGCCTCCTGAGTAGCTAGGATTACAGGCGTGAGCCACCAGTGCCCAGTTTTTCCAATGATATACTTTACAAGGATAGAGAAAATGACCCAAAAATTCCTATGAAACAAAAGGCCTTGAATAGCCAAAGCAATTCTAGTCACAAAAAAAAAAAAAAAAAGTAATGGGGGTGGTATCACAATACCACACCTCAAGCACTACAGAGCTACAATAACAAAAACAGTCTGTCCATGTGGTAATCCTAGCTACTCATGTGGCTGAGATATGAGGATCACAGTTCAAAGCCAGCCCAGGCAGTAAAGTCCATGAGACTCTTAACCTCCAATCAATCACCAGAAAACCACCAGTGGTACTGTGGCTGAAGTGGTAGAGTGCTCGCCTTGAGCTGAAGAGCTGAGGGACAGCGCCCAGGCCCAGAGTTCAAGCCCTACAACCCACAAATAAAAACAAAAACAAAAACTAGAAGTGAAGCTGTGACTCAAAGTAGTTCAGCACTAGCTTTGAGCAAAAAAGTTAAAAAAGTTCAGGTTCAGTGTCCAGGTCCAGAGTTCAAGCCCCATGACTGAACAAAAAAAGAAAAAAGGCCTGGACTTTTGCACAAAAATAGACCTGAAGGGGCTGGGAAGGTGGCTCAGTGGTAGAGTGCTTGCCTTGCATGCATGAGGCCCTGGGTTCTATTCCTCAGCACCACATAAGCAAAAAAGAAAAAAGCCAGAAGTGGCACTGTGGCTCAAGTGGTAGAGCGCTAGCCTTGAGCTGAAGAGCTGAGGGACAGCGCCCAGGCCCCAGAGTTCAGGCCCCACGACTGGACCCGCCCACCCCCGCAAAAAAATAGATCTGAAGACCAATGCAGCACATTAGAAATCCCAGAAATAAAACCTTATGCTTAGTTATTTGATATTTGATAAGTGGGCCAAAAGCATACAGTGGGGAGAGGGGGGACAGCCTCTTCAATAATTGGTGTTCAGGGCTGGGAAGGTGGCTCGGTGGTAGAGTGCTTGCCTTGCATGCCTGAGGCCCTGGGTTCGATTCCTCAGCACCACATAAGCAAAAAGAAAAAGCTAGAAGTGGCGCTGTGGCTCAAGTGGTAGAGCGCTAGCCTTGAGCTGAAGAGCTGAGGGACAGCACCCACGCCCAGGGTTCAGGCCCCACGACTGGACTCAAAAAAAAAAAAAATAATAATTGGTGTTCAGAAAATGAAGGTGGCTCAGTGGTAGAGCGCTTGCCTTGCATGCATGAGGCCCTGGGTTCGATTCCTCAGCACCACATAAGCAAAAAAGAAAAAAAGCTGGAAGTGGCACTGTGGCTCAAGTGGTAGAGTGCTAGCCTTGAGCTGAAGAGCTGAGGGACAGCGCCCAGGCCCAGAGTTCAGGCCCCATGACCGGACCCAAAAAAAGAAAAAAAATGGGGCATCCATATACAGAAAATTACAAGTAGATTTCTGTCACTATGTACTAATGGATTGAAGACCTCAATGTCGGACCCCAAAACCTTGAAATTACTGCAAGAGGGAGTATGAGAAACACTAGAACTTATAGGTATTGTTAGAAACTCTTTGAAAAGAGTTCCAGGGGAACAACTGTCAGGAGAGAAACTTGACAAGTGGGACTTCATCAAAATAAAAAGTTTCTGCAGAGCAAAGGATATAGTTACTAAACTAGAAAGACAGCCAACAGACTTGGAGAAAATCTTTACCAGCAACATATCAGACAAAGGCCTAATATCCAAAATATACAAACAGCTCAAGAAACTAACCCCTCCCAAATGCAATAAACCAATCACTAAATGGGCAAAGAGCTAAGGAGAGACTTCTCAGAAAAAGTAAGAATGGCAAGGAGATACATGAGGAAATGCTCCTTATCTCTGGCCATCAAGGAAATGTAAATCAAAACAACTCTAAGATACCACTTGACACTAGTTAGAATGGCCAATATTATAAATTTGAACAACAACAACTGTTGGCAGCGACATGAGGAAAAAGGAACTCTACTGCACTGTTGGTGGAATTGTAAACTAGTAATCATTCTGGACAACAGGATGGAGGTACCTCAAAAAACTAAACATAGACCTTCCCTACAATCCGCAATACCACTTCTACTAAGAACATTATGAGCTAGGATATGATAAAGACATCTCCACATCTATGTTCATTGCTGCATTATTCACATTGGGCAAGATATGGAAACAGCTGGGGCTGGGAAGGTGGCTCAGTAGTAGAGTGTTTGCCTTGCATGCCTGAGGCCCTGGGTTCGATTCCCCAGCACCACATAAGCAAAAAGAAAAAAAAGCCGGAAGTGGCACTGTGGCTCAAGTGGTAGAGTGCTAGCCTTGAGCTGAAGAGCTGAGGGACAGCGCCCAGGCCCAGAGTTCAGACCCCACGACCGGACCCAAAAAAAAAAAGATATGGGAACAGCTCAGATGCCCTACAATAGATGAGTGGATCAAAATATTTGGTACTGGGGCTGGGAAGATGGCTCAGTGGTAGAGCGCTTGCCTTGCATGCATGAGGCCTTGGGTTTGATTCCTCAGCACCACATAAGCAGGGGAAAAAAAAGCCGGAAGTGGCGCTGTGGCTCAAGTGGTAGAGTGCTAACCTTGAACTGAAGAGCTGAGGGACAGCGCTTAGGCCCAGAGTTCAGGCCCACAACTGGACCCCCCCAAAAAACAATTTTGGTACCTAATACAAGGAATTTTACACCATCATTAGAAAGAACAATGTTGGGACTGGGAAGGTGGCTCAGTGGTAGAGCACTTGCCTTGCATGCATGAGGCCCTGGGTTCGATTCCTCAGTACCATGTAAGCAGAAAAAAAATAAAAAGGTGAAGAGACAGGGCAAAAAAATTTCCAACAAAAGTTTCTCAACAAGATAAAAGAGAATTTGAAAAGCAAAATTAAATAAAACTTGAAAAAAAAAAAAAGAAAGAACAATGTTATGTCATTTGCAGGGAAATGAATGGAACTAGAACAAACCATTATCAGTGAGGTAAGCCAAGCTCAGAGAGACAAACAGCACATGTTTTCTCTGATATGCAGAAGTTAGATCTAAAATACGTTGGAAGCCAGGTGCCAGTGGCTCATGCCTGTAATCCTTGTTACCCAGAGGGCTGAGATCTTCATTTTTGAAGCCAGTCCAGGCAGAAAAGTCCCCATGAGACCCTTATCTCCAATTAAGCATTCAAAAACCAGAAGTGGTTCTATGGCTCAAGTGGTAGAGCACTAGCCTTGAGCACAAAGAAGCTAAGGGGCTAAGGGATGGGCCCAGGCCCTGAGTTTAAGCCCCACAAATGACCAAAAGAAAAAAGAAAAAAAAATACAGCCAGGTGCCTGTGGCTCACGCCTGTAATTCTAGGTACTCAGGAGACTGAAATCTGAGGATCGTGGTTCAAAGCCAGTCCAGGCAGCAAAGTCCATGAGACTCTTATCTCCAATTAACCACCAGAAAACTGAAAATGACACTGTGGCTCAAATGGTAAAGCACTAGCCTTGAACTAAAGAGCAGAGGGACAGTGCCCAAGCCCAGAGTTCAAGCCCCACAACTGACAACAACAACAACAACAACAACAACAACAAACTAACTGGAAATCAGTTTTAGTTTTTGCCATGAAATCATCATACAATGTTGGAAGAATTCAGAAAAGAATTAAATCACCTGAGTTTTAACTTGATTAGAGAAAAGAAATGATGAATTAAATATGTGGGACTGAATACATGATTTTTATTCCCACTCATCCCTGAGTCTACAAAAATAATCTGTAGGCCAGGTGCTGGTGGCTCATACCTATCATCCTAGCTACTCAGGAGGCTGAGCTGTGAGGACTTCAGTTCAATTCAAAGCCACCCCAGGCAGAAGACCATGGGATTCTTATCTCCAATTAAAATGCTGTAAGTAGAGGCAGTATAGGCATGACTCAAGTGGTAGAGTGCCAGCCTTAAAAAAAAAAAAAAAGCCAAGCAAGAGCATGAGACCCTGAGTTCAAGCCCAGTACTGTACAAAATAAAATAATTACATAAAAAATTTAAAATAGGGCTGGCTCAGTGGTAGAATGCTTGCCTTGCATGCATGAGGCCCTGGGTTCGAGTCCTCAGCACCACATAAGCAGAAAAAGCCAAAAAGGGCGCTGTGGCTCAAGTGGTAGAATGTAGCCTTGAGCTAAAGAGCTGAGGGACAATGCCCAGGCCCAGAGTTCAAGCCCCATGATCGGAAATAAAATAAAATAAAATAACTGAAGTGGATTAGGTTACAGAAACCAAGAAAAGTGACAACATGGATAAGATACATCAACACTGTTTGGGGAGATGAAAAGTGGGTGGATAAGTGGGGTTCACTTCTCAGATGAGAGAAAGTTGAATTCACGTGCTGCAATAGAGGACAGAGGGCTAAAAAAGAAAAAAACAACTGATATTTTGCAGCAGCACACTGGAAAAGTCCACAAAGCAGAAGTTGAAGTATTGTTGTTGGGCAACAAATGACCTCAAGAACTAAATGGGTTAAAGAATGAAATCAGTTTTAATCTGTCCTGCTTCCTGTGGGACAGAAATATATACAGGACCTTGTTTAGTCATTGTTTCACAGTATCTGGAGCTCAACCAAAAGTCTCAAAGATGGGGGCTGGAGTAATTTGGTATATTCATTCACACTCATTTATTTGTGAGTCTGGTAGTTAATGTTTCTGTAGGCTAGAACTTTAAGGGAGTGAGGGGAACTACAACACATTCAGGGAAAGACCTAGGCTTCCTCACAGCTGACTTCCATTGGCAAACATCTCAAGAGAAAAGCTGTCAGAATGAGCTTTCTATAACCTAGCTTGGGAGTTACATTCTGTTACCATGTTCTTTTGATTATGACTACAAAGTTCCAAACAAACTCAAAAGGAGGAACATGGATGTTTACCTTAATGGAGGAGTGTGAAAATAGTTTGTAAGAAGTGTTTCCAAGGTAAGATATGCATAACTGTGGCCATTTTGTAAACCAAAATTTCCTTCAGGGCAAAAGATTGGCACATAAGGAAGGACCAGTTAACACCCTAAGGCCTCTTCTCTGCCTAGTCTCACCATCAACTCCTTCTACCCAGTTTCAGGAATGGAGAATCTAATCCAGAAACTTCACTAAGGGATGACAGACAGAGAAGGTGAAGCCTTACCAGAAGCTGAGCTAGTGTCAGCTGAGTCAATATACCCAATGAGGAGATTTCTAGTGTCTTCCTTCTTGGCTCTAAGGATGCTAACTGGCAGATCTATGACTATGCAACCAGACAATTAGAGGACTCCTTTCTGGAGAAACTATCAGCATAAGACGTAAGACATACAAATATAAACATTTAAGTTCTCCAGTGAAACAACAGTTCCTGGCCAATCCCACCAAAGGGACTCCCACCAGTGAGCCACCACCCCACAGAGTAGGGTGCTCAGAGGTCAAGCAGCAATATTTTTTTTTAGGGGGAGAGGGTCTTGGACTCAGGGCCTGAGCACTGTCCCTCAGCTTGTCCTTTCCTTTGAGTGAGAAACGCAAAGATAACACTACCACTTGAGCCACAGCTCTACTTCAGGCTTTTTGTTGGTGGTGGTGGCAGTTGCCTGGCTTGAATTCAGGGCCTGGGTACTGTCTCTGAGCCTCTTCATGCTCAAGGCTAGCACTCTACCACTTGAACCACAGTGCCACTTCCAGTTTTTGAGTGGTAACTGGAGATAAGAGTCTCACTGGAGCTTTTCTGCCCAGGATGGCTTCAAACCATGATCCTCAGATCTCAGCTTCCTGAGTAGCTAGGATTACAGGCGTGAGCCACCAGTGCCTTGCTTACTTCAGGCTCCCTGTTTGTTTTTTTAAACCAGAACATTTATTGTATGGCTAATCTTTTAAAGTCTTGCTTATGTGGTGCCAAGGAATCAAACCCAGGGCCTCATACATGCAAGGCAAGCGCTCTACCACTGAACCATCTTCCCAGCCCTGAGCCATCTTCCCAGCCCTGGCTTTTTGATAATTAATTGAGGATAAGAGCTCACCAATGTTCTTGCCCCAGCTGGTTTTAAACTTGTGATCCCATTAGAGCCCAGCTGCCTACCTTTTAAAGAAAAAATAAAAAGGACTATTCCTTAAGATCAGTTTCAGGCTGGGAATATGGCTTAGTGGTAGAGTGCTTGCCTAGCATGCATGAAGCCATGGGTTCCATTCCTCAGTACCACATACACAGAAAAAGCCAGAAGTGACACTGGGGCTCAAGTGGTAGAGTGCTAACCTTGAACAAAAGAAGCTCAGGGACAGTGCCCAGGCCCTGAGTTCAAGCCCTAGGACTGGCAGAAAAAAAATGTTAAGAAAAAAAAAAAAGATCAGTTTCCAGTCTACCAGATAATTGAGAGGGAGGTACAGAATTATCCATAAATCTAAGATTTGAGGGGCTGGGAAGGTGGCTCAGTGGTAGAGTGTTTGCCTTGCATGCATGAGGTCCTGGGTTCAATTCCTCAGCTCACATAAGCAGAAAAAGCCAGAAGTGGTCCTATGGCTCAAGTGGACAGTGCCCAGGCCCAGAGTTCAGGCCCCACTACTGACAAATTTTTTTTTAATCTAAGATATGACGGTGACCTTATTGTATGTGACATTTGCCAGGGTTAATTGTGCTTCTCTGGCTTCTCTTCTTCCCCACTTTTTCATGTGAGTTCGCACTCAGTCAAAGAGGAAAACTTTCTCCAGAGGAGGACAACCTTCCCCAATGGGAAGATCATTCTTCTGTCAAGGGTATGCTGATAGCTGCTCATCTCTGCTTATGGACTTCCCAAGGTCCATAAGCCTCCAGTCATGATATAACCATAGGCTCCCTGGTTACCAACCGTTTCCTTTAAAGTGATATACATTTGTTGCAGGTGCTGAAAGTGCATTGAAAGGTGCTGCAGAATCCAGGCCTGAAGCATCAAAGGTGGTAAATAATAACAGCTCTTCAAATCTGCAATTAAAACTACAGCTTCCAAGAAAATCACATTGCAAAAAAAAAATGGAAAAGAAATGGAATAGAAAGAGTGAAAAAGTTGAAGAGGTTTTAGTTGAAGAACTTGAAGAATATGAGGTGAAAAAAGTACTGGATCGACAGGTAGTGAATGGGAAGGTGAAATATTTGCTGAAGTGGAAAGGATACTCAGATGCTGACAATTCGTGGGAACCTGAAGAAAACTTACATTGTCCAAAATTAGTGAAAGCATTTTTTAATTCTCAAAAAGCTGGTGAAGGAAAGAATGGTACGAAAAGGAAATTTATATCAGAAAGTAAATCTGATGCTAGGAAATCCAAGAAGAAAAAAGATGCAAAGGGTTTTGCCCGGGGCCTGATGGCTGAACAAATACTTGGTGCCACCAACATTTTTGGAGAGTTGATGTTTGTCATAAAATGGAAAGATTCAAATAAGAATGACTTGGTGCTGGCAAAAGAGGCACATGTGAAGTGTCCTCAAGTTGTAATTGCTTTTTATGAAAAGAATCTAACTTGGATTTAGATAACAAAGCATTATTTTTGAAATATATACTTATGTATACATATAAAATATGAGTCTTGGGTTTTGAATTACTAGTGTGAACAAAAATTACATTGTAGGGGCTGGGAAGGTGGCTCAGCGGTAGAGTGCTTACCTTGTATGTATGAGGCCCTGGGTTCGATTCCTTAGCACCACATAAGGAGAAAAAGCCGGAAGTGGCGTTGTGGCTAAAGTGGTATTGCGCTATAGCGCCTTGAGCCGAAGAGCTGAGGGACAGTGCCCAGGTACAGAATTCAGGCCACAGGACTGACAAAAAAAGATTTACATTCTAGCCGGGCACTGGTGGCTCATGCCTGTAATCCTAGCTACCCAGGAGACTAAGATCTGAGGATTCCAGTTCAAAGCCAGCCTGGACAGGAAAGTCCATGAGACTTATCTACAACTAACCACCAGAAAACAGGAAGTGGTGCAGTGGCTCAAAGTGGTAGTGCATTAACCTTGAGCTGAAGAGCTCAGGGACAGGGCTTAGGCCCAGAGTTCAAGCCCTACAACTGACAAAAAAAGAAGAAGAAGAAGAAAGAAAAAAAAAGAATTACATTCTAATGAAAATTAAGTTTGATATTCTGGCTACTTAGAACAAATAAAACTAATAATTGCTTCCTTTATCAAAAAAGAACGTTTGATACCATGGTATATTTCCTCTGTGTTCAAAAGCAGGTTTTCTAAATGTTATGGAAAATTTTCAGTCATTACTTATCAGAACAACTTGTCTTTAATTGCTATGTCAAAGGACTATCCTGGACTCCCTCCCCCACACCCACCCCCAGTTATAACCTAACTGAACAATGTTTTAGTGGCTCCCAAGTTTAGCAACTATGTTCTTACTCATTTTCTGCCTGCAGAATCTGACCATTTCTTGTTTTGTTCTTTTAACTTTTTGGCTTTTTGGTGGTGCCTTCAGCTGCAGCATTTTGGTGGTTGACTAGAGATAAGGGTCAAGGTTGCCAGGCATCAGTGGCTCACCTTAGCTACTCAGGAGGCTAAGATCTTAGGATGCAGTTCAAAGTCAGCCCAGGCAGGAAAGTCCATGAGACTCTTATCTCCAATAAACCACTCAGAAAACCAGAAGTGATGCTGTGGCTCAAGTGGTAGAGTGCTTACCTTGAGCTGAAGAGCTGAGGGACAGCACCCAGGCCCAGAGTTCAAGCCCCACAATTAACAAAAAAAAAAAAGAAAAAAAGAAGAAAACAGAGTCAAGGACTTTTCTGCCCACCCTGGCTTCTAACTGTGATTTCTGGATCTCAGTCTCCTGAGTAGCTAGGATTACAGACGTGAGCCACTGGCACCCAGCTAGCTTTTTTATTTTTTAAATTCTTTTTGGTGTTACTGGAGATTGAACTCAGGGCTTCATTCTTACAAAGCAGGTGTTCTACTACTTACACTACATCTCTAGTTGTACCTCATACCTACTCATAACCTACTTTTAAGGGCTAGGAAGGTGGCTCAGTGGTCGAATGCTTGCCTGACATGCATGAGGCCCTGGGTTTGATTCCTCAGTGCCATATATACAGAAAAAGCCAGAAGTGGTGATGTGCCTCAAGTGGTAGAGTGTTAGCCTTGAGCTGAAGAGCTGAGGGACAGCACCCAGGCCCAGAGTTCAGGCTCCAAGACCTACCAAAAACAGAATATAAAATAACCTACTTTTAAATTTTTTGGTGCTGTTCTTGAGGTTGAACTCAGGGCCTGGATGTTCCTGAGCTCTTTTGGCTCAAGGCTAGTGTTCTACCACTTGAACCATAGCCCTACTTCCAGCTTTTTTGGGGGTAACTAATTAAAGATAAGAGTCTTAGGGATTTTCCTGCCATGCACCCACTGGGGCTTGAAGCGAGGACCTGTGCTCTGTCCCTGAGCCTCTCTGTACTCAAGGATAGCGCTCTACCACTTGAGCTACAGTGCCACTTCTGGATTTTTCTGTTCTGAGGAATTATTGAACCCAGGGCTTCATGCATGCTAGGCAAGCACTCTACCATTAAGCCACATTCTCAGCCCCTGGGCTGGCTTTGAACCAAAATTCTCAGATCTTTGTCTCCTGAGTTCCTAGGATTATAGACGTGAGACATTGGCAGCCAACAAAGCCACTGTTTTCAACAATGATTCATAAATTTAAATTATATGTAAAAGACCTAACAACTTTGTTCCCTTATTAACAATGGTAATATTGACTTTTTTTTCTTAATACTATGAATAGATGCTGAATCCAAAGTAACTTAGTCACATCTAGTACACATGGTCCCTGACTTAGGATGGTCCATTTAAAATTATCAGGTTTTTTTTTTTTTTCTGTCAGTTATGGGGCTTGAACTCTGGGCCTGGGTGCTGTCCCTGAGCTCTTCAGCTCAAGGTTAGTGCTCTACCACTTTGACCCACAGTGCCACTTCTAGTGTCTGATGGTTAATTGGAAATAAGAGTCTCACGGACTTTCCTGCCAAGGCTGGCATTGCACGGTGATCTTCAGATCTCAGGCTCCTGAGTAGCTAGTTTTTTGTTTTATTTTTTGCTAGTCATCAGGCTTGAACTTAGGGCCTGGGCGCTATCCCTGAACTTCTTTTGCTCAAAGCTAGTACTCTACCACTTGAGCCCCAGTGCCACTCTGGCTTTTTCTGTTTATGTGGTACTGAGGAATGGAACCCAGAGCTTCATGAATGCTAGGAGAGTACTCTAACACTAAGCCACATTCCAGCCATGTTAGGTTTTGTGATAGTACAAAAAGTAATATACATTCAGTGGGAACTGTATTTCAACTTGAATTTAAATGTGTGTGTGTGTGTGTGTGTGTGTGTGTGTGTGTGTGTGTGTGTGTGTTGGAGACTTGAGTCCACAGTCTTCTACATGCTACCACTGGGCTATCCTCCTAGTCTGAATATTGATCCTTTTTTGGGCTATTTTTAGTGGGACCTTCTCCTACTGGGCAGCAGAGCAAGCTACAACTCCCTGTGAACCACATGACTGCAAGAGAATCAACTGACATCTACAGCGTACTGTGTTGCTAAGTTAGGAGTTTTGGTAGATGAGGTGTATTCCATGTATTTACAATGGGAACTAACCCATTGCAAATCAAGGAACATCTCTATTTTGAAACAAGGGATCTCTAATTCACAGCTTAGGCAAATTCTGTTAGAAGGAGTACACTGTTGCCAGCTAGGATGTTACCAAAAGGCTTACACAACCGCAGACAAACACATATTTTCAAAATATGTGGAGATAAGCATCCAGGGCCATTGCCTGCAGCCATAGGGATAAGAGCCTTCTCTGGGCCTTCTGACTACCAGGTGAGCACCAGGCGACTCCCTGGCTGTGATACTCTTCATGTGTGACTGTCACATGCCTGACTGTGGTGTCATCCTATTACTAGTCATCTCAGGTAGCACACTAAAGAAGAAATGTTATTTTCACTGTAGTACCGAGGGAGAAACAGAGACCTAGCAAAGCAAGAGATTGTCTCCCAAATTATGCAGCGAGTGACCAGCCGTACTTCCCAACAACTTTCTTGCTGTAAAGTTGGCTAGCTCATAGAGACCAATTCCTGGGAACAACGTCTCAGGGGAAGGCTGGAAGACCTGAAAAAGCATGTCTCTCTGAAGTCCATGCTTCTTTCCCCCAACCCCCAACTACAACCCTTTTTTATTTATAGAATGAAGAACTGCCCAATTTGTCAAATAAAGCTGACCAAGACTTTTAAATGGGGGCTGGGAATGTGGCTTAGTGGTAGAGTGCTTGCCTAGCATGCAGGAAGCCCTGGGTTTGATTCCTCAGTACCACATAAAAAGAAAAAGTCGGAAGTGGTGTTGTGGCTCAAGTGGTAGAGTGCTAGCCTTAAGCAAAAGAAGCTCCGGGATAGTGCCCAGGCCCTGACTAGCAAGCCCCAAGACTAACAAAAATGAAAATAAAAATGACTTTTAAGTCATTTCCTTCCATAGATCATGACTTCAGAGGCTTTGAGAATGTTTACACCAATGCATGGCCACTCAGTTCAGAGGTGACCTTTGTTGGTGTTTGGAAACTTGCCCTGTAGATCTGAGGGGGGAGAAAAGACTGTAGCTTTCCATGGTAAATTCCAGCATGTCAGACAGATTACACCCTGTCTGTGGCTTCTTTTCCTTCTAGGCAAGTTTTTTTTTTTGGGGGGGGGGTCCGGTCGTGGGGTCTGAACTCTGGGCCTGGACACTGTCCCTCAGCTCTTCAGCTCAAGGCTAGCGCTCTACGACTTGAGCCACAGCACCACTTCTGGCTTTTTTCTTTTTGCTTATGTGGTGCTGAGGAATCAAACCCAGGGCCTCATGCATGCCAGGCAAGCGCTCTACCACTGAGCCACCTTCCCAGCCTTGACTTTTAAATTACTATTATAAGGTCCGTTCCTGGATGGAGAGCAGACTCCACCCTCCTCGCAGCAAAGTCTCCACCCAGTACCTGAGTTACCTAGGCAACTGGCACACCTGGAAGAGGCCATACCTGCATCTCTGAGGTCACATCTGAATTTGATGTGGCCACACCTTTCTCTGCCCATACCCTAGATAAGGCCTAGCCCAGGCCCTGACGCTTTCTTTCCCAGCTCTCTTTCCCAGGCCTTTCCCGGCCTTGTGGAGGGCCAAAATGGCCTCGTGCCAGCCAGAATGATGAATAAACCTACCCTTTACCTGAATACCACGTGTGTGGTGTTGTTCTTACTTGGCTACCTCTTTTTTTTTTGGGGGGGGGATCCGGTCGTGGGGCCTGAACTCTGGGCCTGGGCGCTGTCCCTCAGCTCTTCAGCTCAAGGCTAGTGCTCTACAGCTTGAGCCACACGCCACTTCTGGCTTTTTTCTTTTTGCTTATGTGGTGCTGAGGAATCAAACCCAGGGCCTCATGCATGCAAGGCAAGCGCTCTACCACTGAGCCAACTTCCCAACCCCCTGTTTTTTTTTGTTTTTGTTGTTGTTGTTTTTTGTCAGTTGTGTTTAAAGTCTGGGACAGAGCTCTTCAACTCAAGGCTGGCACTCTACCACTTGAGCCACAGTGCCACTTCCGGTTTTATGGAGATAAGAGTCTCACGGAGTTTCCTGCCGAGGCTGGCTTTGAACTGTGATCCTCAGATCTCAGCCTCCTGAGTAGCTAGGATTACAGGCATGAACCACTAGCACCCGGCAAGGAGTTTGTTATTGTTTTGTTTTACTGGTCATGGGGCTTGAACTCAAGGCCTCGGGGCTTGCTGTTCCTCAGATTTTTTGCTCAAGTGTAGGACTCTACCACTTGAGCCACAGCTCTACTTTTGCTTTTTTGTTGCTTAAATGTAGTCTCATAGACTTTCCTGCATGGCATGGCTTCCTCAGACCTCAGCCTCCTGAGTAGCATGAGACACTCACGCCCAACATACAAAGGAGTTTTAACAAGGAGGCCTGGGAAGGTGGCTCAGTGGTAGAGCACTTGCCTTGCATGCCTGAGGCCCTGGGTTCGATTCCTCAGCACCACATAAGCAAAAAGAAAAAAGCCGGAAGTGGCGCTATGGCTCAGGTGGTAGAGCACTAGCCTTGAGCTGAAGAGCTGAGGGACAGTGCCCAGGCCCAGAGTTCAGGCCCCACGACCGGACCCAAAAAACAAAAACAAAGGAGTTTTAACAAGGAGAATACATCTCAGGCCAACAAACTGAAAAATTAGTAACAATAAAAGTGAAAACCTGGGCTGGGAATGTGGCTTAGTGGTAGAGTGCTTGCCTAGTACGCATGAAGCCCTGGGTGTTAGGTTTTTAAAAAGAGGAAGCTGAGTAAGAACTGCACCACTCACGTGGTTCAGGTAAGAGGTAGGTTTATTCAGTAGACCTGCTGGGACCAGGCAAGGTTGGCACTCCACATGGCTAGCAAAAGGAGCGTCTGGCCCCAGATTAGGCCTTATATAGGGTAGGGGGCGGGGAAGGGTGTGTCCAGGTAAAGGGAAGTGGGATCAGGTGGAAGAAAGGTGTGGCCACATCAGGTTAAGATGTGACCTCAGCAGATGCGGATGTGACCTCTTCCAGGTGTCCCAGTTGCCTAGGTAACGCAGGTACTGGGCGAGGTCTGTTTGCCGTCCAGGAATGGACCTTACATTCCAGCCTTTTGATAATTATGAAAAAGGGCGAAGACTCTCTCTGGCTACTTCCTGCTGGCTACTCATGAGGTTAATATTTGAGGATCATGGTTCAAAGCTAGCCTGGGGGGGCTGGGAAGGTGGCTCAGTGGTAGAGTGCTTGCCTTGCATGCATGAGGCCCTGGGTTTGATTCCTCAGCACCACATACGCAAAAAGAAAAAAGCTGGAAGTGGCGCTGTGGCTCAAGTGGTAGAGCGCTAGCCTTGAGCTGAAGAGCTGAAGAGCTGAGGGACAGCGCCCAGGCCCAGAGTTCAGGCCCCACGACCGGACCCTCCCCCCCCAAAAAAAGAAACAAAGCTAGCCTGGGAAGGAAAGTCTTTGGCTCAAATCTCCGGTTTACTCTGAAGAAGCCAGGAATGGAGCTGTGGTTCAAATGGCAGAACACTAGCTTGAGCACAAAAATTCAGGGACAAGGCCTAGGACTGAGTTTAAGCCCCAGGGCTGGCACAGGAAAAAATAAAAAGGATTTTTTATGGATTTCAGGCTGTGAAAAACTGCTGTGGATGGAATGATGTTTGGAGAAGGAATGATATAGATATAGATATAGATATATACATATAGATATAGATACAGATAGTACAGGTTCTGGAGCTTGAATTCAGGGCATGGGTGCTGTCCTTTAGCCTTTTCTGGTCAAGGGTAGTATTCTACCACTTGAGCTACATCTCTACTTCTGGCTTTTTGTTGGTTAATTAGAGATAAAGAGTTGCACAGATTTTCCTGCCAGTGCTGGTTCAAAACGATGAGATCCTGAGATCCTCAGATCTTAGCCTACTGAGTGGCTAGGTTTACAGACATGAGCTACCAGTGTCCATCCTATTTTATTACATTTCTTTTTTCCCATTTATTATTATTATTTTGGGGGGGGTCTGGTCGTGGGGCCTGAACTCTGGGCCTGGGCGCTGTCCCTCAGCTCTTCAGCTCAAGACTAGCGCTCTACCACTTGAGCCACAGCACCTTCCGGCTTTTTTCTTTTTGCTTATGTGGTGCTGAGGAATCGAACCCAGGGCCTCATGCATGCAAGGCAAGCGCTCTACCACGGAGCCACCTTCCCAGCCCCCCCCCCCCACTTTTAAATTCTAAGCAAAATCATTCTGACATTGCGCCCCGAGGTGAAGGCAAGTGTGTGTGCGCATTCTGCAAGCTACCAGCCCTCTCTGCTCAGTCGGCCCAGGGTACGGGCTGGAGGCTAATGAGGTGTAAGTGCTAAAGATTTGAACAGTTGAGGGTGCAGCTCAACTGCACGTTTCATTATAGGTCTTCACTCCAATGAAGACTCCTATCTGCACCTCTGAATATGCCCAACGAAAGTGTTCACTGCCCCACCAAAGGGTGGTAAGAGGCCGTGCTTATTGAGTACGGCACTTAGGCAAACCACCTGGTTCAGCCAGGCGCACAGAACAGGCTTTGAGCCAAAGTGAGCGGGAATCTTGACGCTCCGGGATACCCCAGATTGCACAGGCATAGAACCTCCCTATCCCAAACCTGTCAAGAAGCTCGAATCAGCTTTCGGCCACAGCTCTTTAGATTTGAATTGGGACCTTCTATCCGCCTAGCGGGGGGCGGGGGCGGGGGAGGAAGTACGCACGGTTGCCCGGCTCTCGATTGGTCGAGCCTGGCGACGGCACCTCTCGACACTCGCGAGCTCGGCGCTCGAGGGGTCGAGCCTGGCCGGGACCGGGTCAGCCATAGCCACGGTGCCTCAGGGCGAGGGGCAAAAGGTGGCCTCCGGCAGCCGGCGCGGGGATGTCGAGAAGCTCGAAAGCGGTACTAGGCCTCTCGGTGCTCCTGACGGCGGCCACGGTGGCCGGCGTGCATCTGAAGCAGCGGCTGGACCAGCAGGTCGGTGTCACGTGACCGCACGGGGGGGGGCGGGCTCGCGCGCGGCGGGGGCCTCAGGCCTGGGGCGGTGGGCTCCCGCGTGGCTCCCGCGTGGCTCCCGCGTGGCTCTCGGCGTCTCCTCGCGTCTACCCCCCGCCCCCCCGCTGGCCTCGGCCTCGGCCTCGCGGCGGCGCCCCCGGCGGCCCTGCAGGAGTTCTGCTGACCCCGCGCCTGAGGCGCTGGGCCCGAGGTCCCGGGCGCTCCGACCCCGCGCGTGCTCAGTGGCGCGCACCGCCCTCGCCTGCTCCCGGGGGCCGCTCGGAAGTCGAAGGCGGGAAGGGGTGTGTGCGTGTGTGTGTGTGTGTGCGTGTGCGTGTGAGTATTCTGCAAGGTACGAAGTCAAAGGCGGGAAGTGTGTGTGTGTGTGTGCGCGTGTGTGTGCGTGCGTGCGTGCATTCTGCACGCTACCAGCCCTCTCCGCTCAGTCGGGCCCAGGGTTCGGGCTGGAGCCTAATGAGGTGTAAGTGCTAAAGATTTGAACAGTTGAGGGTGCAGTTCGGTGGCTTGCCTAGAATGCGCGAGGCCTTGGGTTCCATCTCCAGCCTGGCAAAATAATGTTGCTTCCTTAGACGACCCCCCCCCCCCCGACTCCCCATCCCCGAACCTCCCCCCCACTCCTGGCTCCTGCCTTTGGCCAAGGTAATCTAGTGAGATGTTTTTTGTGTGTGTGTATGTGTGTGTTTTAGTTAACATATTACTGTGGAAACTAGATTCTGGGAACGGTAAAGATGCCATCTTCCCCAATTTTCTTTTTAGTGCTTTGTTTCAGAAAACATCTGTCCTTTAACTAATGAGTGATTGACCGCCTACTCTGTCAGTAGTATTTTCTTATTCAAGTTGGCATGCCAGGCACTGCACTGGGAATATGGTACAAAGGTAAGGAATCTAGAGACTGTAAAAAAAAACGATTTGTAGCTGTGCTAAAATATTATAAGCAGGTCATCGTTGAACTTTCAGTACTTTGATAGGCATTTGGGTTGAGGCTAGTTGGCCAAGGGTAGAAATAAAGAACTAAGTGTATCAAAGTAAACAGTCTTAATTTGCCTGACCAGAGCCTTTGACCGTGCTCTGTATTTGGTGTACATTGATGAAGGCAGATGAGGATTGTCTGTGCTGTTCACAATCTGAAAATGGGAGGAGTGGAAACATGTGACTGGCGCAGGTATCTGGAGGGGATCCATGATGACAAGGTAGGGAAGAGATAGAGATTTGAAATTAAAGTATGATTGCACTGGGTTAGCTTTTGGAATAGAGGCAGGAGATTTCCTGCTTGGAACTAACAGGAAATGGTGGTAATGGTAGAGAACACAGGATGTCATGTTAATCCTGAGGTCAGTGAATCCAGTTATTTTCCAAAAGAATGAATTAGGGATAGTTAAGAGATTTATCTGGTGCTTTAGCTGCACATACATATACATCACATGGCTCCTGGGAAGTTTTCACAACTAGGGCTGGGCCCCTTACTCCACAAGAATTAAACTCTTGTGTACAGGGATTCTGTTTCTGTATGTTCCAAAAGTCATCCAGAAGATTTTAATACATAACCAGGGTTGAGAATTGCTTTTAGAGAAGGGAAAAAAATGGAAGAACAGAGAGACTTCTTTATGTTGAAGTTAGTGATGAAAAAAGATCAACTAAAGTAATCTGTTTATTTTACATCCAAACTTGCATTGGATACCCACTTTGTAGCAGGGAGAAAGAATAAGCTCAGATTGGCATGGTGGATGTGTTATAATGGTCAAGGAAGCAAGAAATTAAAGAATGTCTATTGTTTCCTGTTTGCCACATATCAGGCAGGCACACTGTATCATCCTTAATCCTCAATGTAACCCAGTTAATACCAAGTATTGTGGTTCATTTGATAAGTTTCCAAGTTTATGCTGGTGGAAGAACAATATGGTTTGCATTTGGTAGTAACTACCTCAGACTTTTTTTTTTGTTGTTGTTCAACTGTGGAGTCTGAACTCTGGGCCTGGGTGCTGTCCCTCAGCTCTTCAGCTCAAGGCTAGTGCTCTACCACTTGAACCTTAGCACCACCTCCAGCTTTTTCTGCTTATGTGGTGCTGAGGAATCAAACCCAAGGCAAGCACTCTACCACCACTGAGCCACCTTCCTAGCCCCTACCTCCAACTTTGACTCTTGGTAACCACCCAGGATAGTGGTATGTCATATGATTATTCTCTCTGGAGACACTGGGCAGTGGAGTAAGCTGCAGGTCCCAGTCAGCCAGTCTGATTTTGTGGCTGAATGGTAGGTACTCTGTTCCTGAGTTTTAGTGTGTATTCAGTGCATTTTTTAATTTTTTGGGTCCGGTCCTGGGGCCTGAACTCTGGGCCTGGGCGCTGTCCCTCAGCTCTTCAGCTCAAGGCTAACTCTCTACCACTTGAGCCACAGCACCACTTCCAGCTTTTTTCTTTTTTGCTTATGTGGTGCTGAGGAATCGAACCCAGGGCCTCATGCATGCAAGGCCAGCACTCTACCACTGAGCTACCTTCCCAGCCCCATCAGTGCATTTTTTTGACTGTTTGCATTTGCAACTTATAATGGGCTTATCAGAGCATAGCCCTCTTGTAAGAAGAGTATTTGACTAAGCCAAAGTTGCAGATGGGTGTTAGAATGGCATCCACCTAAGAGAGATCTTTGGTGGTTAGTAAGGTAGTATGTGGAAGTCACTGAAAGGATGTGTGAAGCAATCACCTGGAGAAAGATAGCAAATGATGGATGGAGAGACAGATGGAGATTGTGCACAGGTTGATATATCGGTAAAAGGAGGGGAGGCCTAGGGGACAGGTATGGAAGGAATGATCCCAGTTTATGATAATAGACTTGGTGATATGTATATGTAGGTGTGTCCTGGTATGAGGACAGAAAGACCTGGGGGTCTCAGTTGTGATCTTGCCCAGGCTCTAAGGTTTGAGGAAGTTTAGTTTCAAGTTGAGTTACTAGTTCAGGATTCACAGAAATTTCCAACTCCCCTATAGCATATGAAACTGTTGGCCTAGAGGAAATCTAGCAGATGTGGGGCGGGGGTGGGGGTGGGGCAGAGAAGGGGGTTGGGAGGGGAGGTATCATCTTTAAAAATAGATATAATAGGGGCTGGGAATGGGCTTAATGGTAGTGCTTGCCTAGCATGCATGAAGCCCAGGGTTCCATTCCATATAAACAGAAAAGGCTGGAAGTGGCACTGTGGCTCAAGTGATAAGAGTGCTAGCCTTGGGTAAAAGAAGCTCAGGGACAGTGCCCAGGCCCTGAGTTCAAAACCCTAGGATTGGAAGAAACAAGCAAACTTATTAGAGTATTTTGTTGTTGCTGTTGTTGGTGGTGGTGGTGGTGGTCATGGGGGCCTGGGCGCTCTCCCTCAGCTCTTCAGCCCAAGGGGAGCACTCTACCATTTGAGCTACAGTGCCACTTCTGGTTTTCTGGTTTTTAATTGGAGATTAGAGTCACATGGACTTTCCTGCCCGTGCTGGCTTTGAACTGTGATCCTCAGATCTCAGCCTCCTGAGTAGCTAGGATTATAGGCGTGAGCCACCGGCACCTGGCTTGTTTCTGGTTTTTTTTTTAATGTATATGTACATATAAATTTTATTTATTTATTTATTTTTTGTACTGGGGATTGAGCCTAAGACGTTGCACTGGCTCAAGTGCTTTGCCACTGAGCTACATCCAAGCACTTCACTAGAGTATTTTGTGAGCTTTTTTATTTCCATTAGTGTACCGGTCCTGAGGTTGAATGCTTGAGTTACAATTGAATTTCCAGATTTTCTTTCTTTTTTTTTTTTTGGTCCGGTCGTGGGCCTGAACTCTGGGCCTGGGCGCTATCCCTCAGCTCTTCAGCTCAAGGCTAGCGCTCTACCACTTGAGCCACAGTGCCACTTCTGGTTTTCTGGTGGTTTATTGGATTATCTCTAAGTCCAAATCACTTCCATTGAGCAACCTTCCCAGCCCCAACTTCCAGATTTTTATGTTTAATTAGAAATGAGAGTCTCATGGACTTTCCTGTTGGTAGGCTTCAAACTGTTATCCTCAGATTTCAGCGTCAGTAGATAGGATTACAGGTGTGAGCCACAGGCATCCAGCCCCATTAATTGTTTGAAGAATCAAATATTAAATTTTCAAATTAAAAGTGCCAATTTTTATTTATTTACCATTAAGGGTGTGGTTTTTGTTTTTGTTTTGTGTGCATTCGGCAAATTTTAAAATGTGAAAAGAGCCCCTGTGGCTTATACATGTAACTCTAGCTACTCAGGAGGCTGAGATCTGAGTATTGCAGTTCGAAGCTAGCCTTGGCAGGAAACTTTGTGAGACTCTATCTCCGATTAAACATTAGAAATCTGGAAATGGAGCTATGACTCAAAGTATCAATAGCTTTGAGCAAAAAAGCTCAGGGACAGTGCCCATGTCCTGAGTTCAAAGCCTTATGATCCATAAAAACTGAAAAAAATTAAAATAGAAATTGAGTATTTACAATCTGACTGTTTTTCTTTTCTGTCTTGTCTTGTCTTTTTTCTTTTTTTCTGGTCATGGGGCTTAAACTGTGGGTTTGAGCATTGTCCCTGAGCTCTTCAGCTCAAGTCTAGTGCTCTGCCACTTTGAGCCACAGTGCCACTTCTGGTTTTCTGGTGGTTTATTGGATTATCTCTAAGTCCAAATCTCTTGGACTTTACTGCCCGGGCTGAGCTGGAAAGAACATGATCCTCAGATCTCAGCCTCATGAGTAGTTAGGATTACAGGCGTGAGAGGTGGCCAGCACAAGCTGAATGTTTTTAAGTGTGTATTTTGGTAACACTGTTTGGATTTGAAAGGCACAAGGATGAGTGCCTCCTGTTGAGAGTGTTACTAAAACCTTTTTCTTAACATTTTTAGAGGCTTCGTGATGGAGTAATCAGAGACATTGAGAGGCAAAATCGAAAAAAAGAAAATATTCGTCTTTTGGGAGAACAGATTATTTTGACCAAAGAACTTGAAGCAGAAAGAGAGAAGATGTTGGAAAAAGGATCTCAAAAAACATGACTTTAAATGAATGTGAAATACTGGGACATACAGTGCTGAGTTGTGTGTGTTGTATTATAGAGATATAGAGAATAGCTTCGTGTTTTTTCTTTTTTCTTTCTTTTTTTTTTTTTTTTTTTACCAGTTGTGGGGCCTGAACTCTGGGCCTGGGCGCTGTCCCTCAGCTCTTCAGCTCAAGGCTGGGGAATTGAACCCAGGACTTCATGCATGCAAGACAAGCACTCTACCACTGAGCCACCTTCCCAGCCCTAGCTTAGTGTTGTTTTTTTTTTTTGGGTCAGGTCATGGGGCCTGAACTCTGGGCCTGGGCGCTGTCCCTCAGCTCTTCAGCTCAAGGCTAGCACTCTACCACTTGAGCCACAGTGCCACTTCCGGCTTTTTTCTTTTTGCTAATGTGGTGCTGAGGAATCAAACCCAGGGCCTCGGGCATGCAAGGCAAGCGCTCTACCACTGAGCCACCTTCCCAGCCGTTTTTTGTTTTTTTTTTAACAGCTGTTTTTTTGGTTACTGTCCTTCTAAATTTTGATCAAATAAAAAGGGCAGTGTATCCTATATTCTAATTTGCTTCTTTAAGAACTTGTTATATCTGAATAAAGAATTCGGGGCAGATGCTTTTCTGGACTTTCTGTCTGTAGGATTCTACTACCAGCCAACTCAGTGTCTTGAGTTCAGAGTTATTACTAAAAAGCACTTCTGAACCTGTGAGAAGGAAAGGATGGATACCAATATCCACCTGAGCAGTCTGATAAGTCGACATGATGATGAAGCCACAAGAACATCCACCTCGGAAGGGCTGGAGGAGGGAGAGGTGGAAGGAGAGACTCTCCTGATTGTAGAATCGGAGGATCAGGCGTCAGTGGACTTATCTCATGACCAGAGTGGAGATTCCCTCAACAGTGATGAAGGAGATGTGTCATGGATGGAGGAGCAGTTGTCCTACTTCTGCGACAAGTGCCAAAAATGGATACCAGCTAGTAAGGAGCTTCTCAATTCCTTTAATTTATCAGTTCCTGTTTGAAATTTTGTGTTGCCAGACTGTGGAAGAAACACGAATGTAAAGTAGACCTAAATAAAAGGATAATTATTATACTTATTATTATTTAAGCTGATCAAATATAAATTTATATAACATACAGACATACTTGTACTAATAAAAATTGTTAACTTCCATCCTATTGTTAAATTAACTTTTTTTTTTTTTGCCTTATTGGGGTTTGAACTCAGATATACAGCTCCTTCCCTAAATTAATATATATATATTTTTTTTGTTTTGTTTTGTTTTTTTCTGTCAGTTGTGGAGCTTAAACTCTGGGCCTGACACTGTTCTTCAGTTCTTTTTTTTTGGGGGGGGGAGGGTCCGGTTGTGGGGCCTGAACTCTGGCCTGGGCGCTGTCCCTCAGCTCTTCAGCTCAAGGCCAGCGCTCAACCACTTGAGCCACAGCACCACTTCCGGCTTTTTTCATTTTGCTTATGTGGTGCTGAGGAATCAAACCCAGGGCCTCAGGCATGCAAGGCAAGCACTCTACCACTGAGCCATCTTCCCAGCCCCATCAGTTCTTTGGCTCAAGGCTAGTGCTCTACTACTTGAGCTACAGTGCCACTTCCGGTTTTGTGGTTTTTTATTGGCGATAAAAGTCTCATGGACTTTCCTGCCTGGGCTGACTAGGAAATGAGATCCTTATCTCAGCTTCCAGAGTAGCTAGGATTACAGGTGTGAGCCACTGGTGCCTGGCTAAATTAATATTCTTGATGGTAACTCAATAAAAAATTACAAAATTTGGCTGGAAAAGTAGCTTAGTGGTAGAGTGCTAGCCTAGCATGCCCTGGGTTCCAATCTTCAGTACCACATAAACAGAAAAAGCTGGAAGTGATGCTGTGGCTCAAGTGGTAGAGTGCTAACCTTGAGCAAAAGAAACTCAGGGACAGTGCCTAGGCCCTGAGTTCAAGTCCCAGGACTGGCAAAAAAAAAAAAAATAGAAAATTTGAAATGCCATGTTGTTGAAAGTACTAATCATGTTTATCTAATAAGATTATATACAGGCACTGGTGGCTCATGCCTATAATCCTAGCTACTCTGGAGATTGAGATCTGAGGATCATGGTTCAAAGCCAGCCCAGGCAGGAAAGTAATGAGACTTATCTCCAATCAACTACCAAATATCCAGAAGTAGAGTTCTGGCTGTAGTGGTAGAGTGCTAGCCTTGAGCAAAATTAGTTCAGGGTCAGCACCCAGGCCCTGAGTTCAAGCCCATGATACAACACACACACACACACACACACAAAGGTGTTAAGGGGTTGAGGACCAAATTCTAGTCATACTTGAAGTTCAAGTGCATAAAAATTACTGTTAGGTTTAATACATGGACAACTGCTATAGTCAGATCAGAGGTTTTTGATGCTCTTTGGTAGTACATACGGTTTTATTTCTCACTTTTGGACTTCTTTATCTGCTGGCAAGTCATATGCACACACCTTGAGGGTTTCAGCTAGCATACTAGTTTGAGTGCTTTGTCAGCTATCATACAATTTGTACCAAAATAGGAGACTAGAAAAAAAGTACTAGAAGAATGCTTTGTGTAA
The DNA here is from genome assembly GCF_024711535.1 of Dipodomys merriami. Classification (NCBI taxonomy): domain Eukaryota; kingdom Metazoa; phylum Chordata; class Mammalia; order Rodentia; family Heteromyidae; genus Dipodomys; species Dipodomys merriami. The sequence goes on along the minus strand of NW_027205004.1, from coordinate 651,209 downwards.
GAGTTTATAGCCAGGTGAAGTATATATGCACATATATTTGCATACATTTTTGTGAAGTGGGTCATTTTCTGGCATGTGGAAACATTTTTGTTAAAATGGATTCAGCAGTTCAGATTAATGGATAATGTTACAACATTTTTATAGTAAACCAACCTAGAAGCTAGGTCTTCAAAACTGGTTTTTGTTTCCAAACTGTCTAAATTTATTGACTCAGGGTTCTGTCCAAATATCTGTAGCTTTCCTGGTTCTCACAGGAATATTTTATGCCTTTTTATTGATCATTGGAATTGAACTCTGGGCCCTGGGCCATTGTCACTGAGCATTTTTGCTCAAGGCTAATGCTGTACTTCCTTGAGCCATAGCTCCATTTTCTGCTTTTGGGTTATTAATTGGAGGTAAGAGTCTCAGGGTCTTTTCCTCCCAGTTCTCAGACTTCTAAGTAGCTAGGATTAGAGCACATAGCTCAGAGTTTATTTAAAGTGCCCTTTGTAGACAGGTTCCTGCTAACTTCAGCCTCTCTGGTCATGTATATAAGCAGAACTTTGTGGTTAGGGAGAAGTTTTTGACTACAAACAATTCTTATCCACTTGGCACATTTTTGTTTCTTCTCTAGAATATGGACCTCCTTGTTTTTCAAGCCTCCCCTACCTTCACCTCTACACTTCTAGTTCTTCAGGCCCTCCAGTAAATCCCTCTAACTTTTCTGTCTCCCTAATATAAATTAGCACCCTCTTTAGGTGCCCTCTCACTACCTCTGGGGTGCACATTACATTACGCTCCTACGCTTTTCATGTTCAAAGAGCATCAACATCACCTGGGAACTTGGATGCACAGGCCTATATTCCACCTCAGATTGGTTCATTTCATCTGGGGTAGCTGTAGGCATCATTAGGGAAACAGAAAACAGTTCTCTGGGTTCTGATACACCATGAGAATGGAGAATCACTGTGCAGTTGTGACCTATGCAGCCCTCGTAGACTTGTAAACTGATGAGAATAGGCACCATGTCTGCCTTGGACATTGAATATCTAATTCCCAGTCCAGTGCTTGGCAGGCAGTAACTCAGAAAGAATGTATGAAGAGACCTGTGTGAAGGAGTCAGGAATGTAATAGTTGGAAATCCAGTTGGAGCAATCATACCTGCTTTTCCAGTACCTTTCTCCTCTAAAGTTAAGGAACTGTAGAGTCTGTGGGAGCATGAACTTTACTTTAGAAGAATGAAAATCTTTTTCTGTACTCAATACCCTACTCTCATCCTGCAGTTGTGGATTGATTGAAAAAAGGGGGAAAAATGGAAATCTGGTTGATAAGATGATGAAAGAAAACTGAGTTTGCTGCTTTTAAGATAAGCCTGTGTTGTAACTTTTTTGTTTTCCTCCTAGGTCAGCTGAGGGAACAGCTCAGTTACCTTAAGGGTGATAACTTTTTTAGGTTTACTTGTTCAGATTGCTCAGCAGATGGCAAGGAGCAGTACGAGCGGCTGAAGCTAACATGGCAGCAAGTGAGTAAACAAATGCTCTTCTAAAATTCTTTGGGTTGGTCCTCTGAAAAATTTGGTGGATTGGTTATCTGTAGTGAGGAACTTGTGGTCTTTTGAGTTAAGGGATGCTTTCCAGACATTTCTAGACAGATGTCTGGAAAGAGGAGTCTTAGTTAAAAAACAAAAACGACCACGTTATCTACGTGACTTAAGTTTGAGATTTTCTTTGTTTTTTAAAGTTTCATAAATCTTTTATCAGAAATCTTTTATGTACAAAGGGATTAATTATGTTTATATGTAACACAAACCTTTGATGTTTTAATTGAACATCAGGTTCACTTTTTTGTTTTCCCTGAGGTTCATATGTTTTAGTTATGCTTTTAGTACAATGGAGCCATAGGATGGCAGCAGCAGAAGTAGATTTGGAAATAGTGGTGCTACATTACAAAATCCAAGACAATCCAGCTTTTCTTCATTCAAACTCAAACATTTTGAGTATTTTTTTGTTGATGATTTTTTCTTTTTTTTGGCTAGTCATGGGGCTTGAACTTGGGGCCTGGGCTTTGTCCCTAAGACTCTTTGTGCTCAAAGCTAGCACTCTGCTACTTGAGCAAAGTGCCACTTCAAGCTTTTTCTGAGTAGTTTGTTGGAGGTAAGAGTCTCATGAACTTTTCTGTCTGGGCTGGCTTCAAATCATGATCCTTAGATCTCAGCCTTCTGGGTGCTATCCCTCAGCTCTTCAGCTCAAGGCTAGCGCTCTACCACTTAAGCCAGAGCACCACTTCCAACTTTTTCTACTTATGTGGTGCTGAGGAATCGAACTCAGGGCCTCATGCATGCAAGGCAAGCACTCTACCACTGAGCTACCTTCCCAGCCCTGATGTATTCTTAATGTCAACTCTTAGCTGTCTCTAATACCAGTACTCTAAGGGAACTATGGCCTGAGCAATAATAGTTTTTATTCATAACTGGATTGTACATTTTTGTTTTCTTTTTATTCATGTATTTATATATAATAAGGTGCCAAGGTACATGTGGTTTTTTTAAATTACTTTTTTGTTTTTTGTTTTTGGTGCAAGTCTTGGAACTTGAACTCAGGACTTGGGCACTGTCCCTGAGTTTCTTTTATTTAAGGCCAGCATTCTACCAATTGAGCCAAGGCTCTACTTCCAGCTTTTTTGGTAGTTTATTGGAGATAAGAGTCTCATGACTTTCCTATTCAGGCTGACTTCAAACTGTGATCCTCAGATAACAGCCTCCTGAGTAGCTAGAATTACAGGCTACCTGGGCCTGGCTTCACGGCTTTTTAAATTCATTAAAAAATGAGCTGGTGGCTCACTTCTGTAATCCTAGCTGTTCAAGAGGCTGAGATCTGAGGATAGTGGTTCAAAGCTAGCCTGGGCTGAAAACTCCTGAGAAACACATCTCTAATTAACCACCATTAAATCAAAAGTGGCACTGTGACTCAAAATGGTGGAGCACTAACCTTGAGCAAAAGAGCTCAGGGACAGCACCCAGGCCTGAGTTGGACTATGGTCTATGGTCCAAAAAAAATTTTTTTTAAACTTTATTTGGTATATATTCATTTATGATTCTGAGGCTCAAACTCAGGACCTGGTGAATGTTAAGCAAGCACTTTACCATTTAACTACGACCCCAACCCTTCAGTTTGAAGTGTATTTTTGTTTTCTCTTAAGAAATCCTGAGTCCTGTGGCAAAGCAGGCACTTTTGTGCCTGTGGTTTTGAGACAGATAAGGGTTACCTCCAAGGCAGCACACATTCCACACCTTTTTACATCATAAACAGATCAACAAGTTAGTAACCTTTGGTACTTTCTGCTTTGAAGAAAATAAACAGTAATGAGAAGAATTCTAGGTGATAATGGTTAGACCTCTAACTGAATTTCTAGTAAATTGTAGTTGCTGTAGCAGCCTGTGATTGTTACCTTAATTATTATTAGGACATCTCATGAAGTCAGTGGTGAATCTAGGAAGCCTTTGTTGACTTGCCAAAAAAAAGTTAAGGGGGGAAGGGGAAAGGGAAAGTAGGAGAAAAATGAGGGAAGGGGTAACAAGTTTGACAAGAAATGTACTTAATTACCTTATTTATATAACTGTAACCACTCTGTACATCACCTTGACAATAATAAAAAAAAAAGGTTCACTATAAAAAAAGTTAAGAATGAAGGGAAATTTGAATTGAAAATAAAAATCTCATGAATATTGTGATTGGAGTATTTTTTTCAGTATGGATGGGGTGCAGGCAAGGTCATATTAATATTAACAGTATTGCAAATATATACATGAATACGCCTTATAAGATATGGCTTGCCAGTAGCTTCTCATAAATGCTATAAAATAGAAGAGTCAGGTATATGTAATTTGTCATTTGAAAGAATATTGATTTTCTCTGGAGGTTGCTTTTAGAAGAAAGGCCAATTTTTGGTTCCATTACCTAGAATATGTAATTAATTAGATTCAGTCTGCATATTTAGTCACTTGAAAACTATTTTATGTACATACTCTGTTTTGGCAGGGTCTTACTATATAGTAGTTAGGTTACTATGGGACTTTTTTTGGGGGGGGTCATTCATGGGGCTTGAACTCAGCATTTGAGTGTTGTCCCTGAGCTCTTTTGCTCAAGACTAGTGCTCTTTTTTTTTTGGATCCGGTTGTGGGGCCTGAACTCTGGGCCTGGGTGCTGCCCCTCAGCTCTTCAGCTCAAGGCCATAGTGCTCTTGACCATTTTAAGCCACAGTGCCACTTTCTGTTTTCTAGTGGTTAATTGGAGATAAGAGTCTTACAGATTTTCCTCCCTGGGCTAGCTTTGAACCACAGATCACAGCCTTCTGTGTAGCTAGGATAATACCAGTGCCTAGCAGGTATGAAACTTTGGATCTCTTTTTCTGTACCTCTTGAGGGCTGGGATTACAGGCATGTACTATTACCATACCCAGCTCAGATATGGTTCTTAGTAGAAGACCTAAAAGAGAATCTACTGGTCTGCTTCATTGCTGTTTCCAAATACTTAGAATATTGGAATTTAGGCTGTCTTCCTAAAATCTTAACCTTTGTACTTGCTGATTTATTGAAGTAGTAAGGAGAAATGCTTGTAATAAAGAGGATTTTGATTACATTACAAAATCCCAGTAGTAAGGAAGTCTGTTTGGAAGGGCCTTTTCCTTTTATATCCTCCCCTCTTCCTCCTTGGAGACTATGTGGACTCTGTGTTTGACACATAGGAGAAATTTTATCAGATATCTGAGAATGATAACAATGATTGTACATTCTTTTTTTTTGTACAGCACTGCAGCTTGAACTCAAGGCCTGGGCTCTGTTCCTTAGCTTTTTTTTTTTTTTTTTGCTGGTCGTGGGGCTTGAACTCAGGGCCTGAGTGCTGTCTCTGAGTTTTTCTGTTCAAGACTAGCGCTCTACTACTTGAGCCACAGCGCTACTTCCGGCTTTTTCTGCTTATGTGGTGCTAAGGAATCAAACCCAGGGCCTTGTGCATTCAAGGCAAGCACTCTACCACTGAACCACCTTCCCAGCCCCAACTTCCGCTTTTTTGTGGGTTAATTGGGGTAAAAGTCTCGTGGGATTTCCCACCCTGGCTGTGATTTTCAGCATTCAGCCTCCTGAGTAACTAGGATTACTGGGGTGAGCTACTGCTTGGCTCCTTAGCTTTTTCAATCAAGGCTAGTTGTTTACCATTTGAGCCACAGCTCTAGTTCTGGCTTTTTGGTGGTTAATTAGAGATAAGATCTCAGACTTTTCTGCTTAGACTGGCTTCTAGCCTCAATCTGGTAAAGCATTTACTATCTATGCTCATTATTTTTCTAGTTGTTCTTCAACAGATAGTTCTTTTTTTTTTTTTTGGTTGTGGGGCTTTGAACTCTGGGCCTGAGCGCTGTCCCTCAGCTCTTCAGCTCAAGGCGAGCACTCTACCACTTGAGCTACAGCGCCACTTTCGGTTTTCTAGTGGTTTATTGGAGATAAGAGTTTCACGGACTTTCCTGCCTGGGCTGGCATTGAACCACGATCCTCAGATCTCAGCCTCCTGAGTAGCTAGGATTACAGGTGTGAGCTGATAGTTCTTAATGTCTGCTGTTGGCAGCACCAGCCTTGAGGTAGGCCCCTGGGGAGTCATTGGTCCACAAGACTGTTTTTCTTGCTGATTGAGCTAGTCTGGCAGAAGGAGAGCAGGAAACTAAACTGGAATTCTTTTTTTTTTTTTTGGTCCATCATGGGGCTTAAACTCTGGGCCTCAGATCTCAGCCTCCTGAGTAGCTAGGATTACAGGTGTGAGCCACCAACACCCTGCTTGGAATTCATCTTATAGATCACAGATTCCAAAAGGAACAGTGGGTCTTTTCTGTAAATAAGTGCACTTTAACTTACGAGTCTTGAAATGTCTTAAATATCCTGAAAATACTGGATCTAAACAACACCCATATGTACTATTGAGGTGAGCAGTAAATGCATGTTTCTGAATTCCATATTGTTAGTGGATCATGTTCATCTATAACTTTTTTATTGAACAATCACTTTTTCTTTACATTATGCTAAGATACACATTGCATTTGTCACTTTTTAGTATATATTTCAGTGGTACTATATATATTCACATGGAATCATTCTGACTATCCTTCTCTAGAACTTTTAAAAAAAAATTTCCCAAACTGAAACTTCAAACCAGTTGAACAACTCCTATGAATGTTACCTTTTTAAAGAAGTTATATATTGACTAGATGTAGAACTAAGTGAAGACATTTGAAAAATGTTCATGGAATTTATATAGAATAGAGTGTTGTAAGTTGAAGAATGGGGGAAATTGAGACTCTGCTAATGAAGTATCACAAATACTAGTCCCTGGACTTCACAGCCCTTTATTTGGGGCTGCACTGTGGAGGGGATGCTTGTGACAATACCTGGTTGCTAGTCATGTGTGTAGGCATCAGTCTGCCACCTATCAGCCCTACATATTTAACACACCAAGAACAACTACACATAACTATGGATTAGTGATGCCTCATAATATTTTTTAAAAGGGCATTAATATCTGTACCCAGAATATTCCAACCTATCATCCTTCACTGTCTCCTTCACTCCCATCATTCCTACTCAGGATTTAGGATTGCCATCTTCCTGCCCCTCCCCTACCCCTCAAAAAAAAAGATTAACATTGCTGATCACACTGATCTCTTGGTCCATTTCATTTGTGTTTCAGGTTGTCATGTTGGCAATGTACAACTTGTCTCTGGAAGGAAGTGGACGTCAAGGTTATTTCAGGTGGAAAGAGGATATCTGTGCTTTTATTGAGAAACATTGGAATTTTTTACTGGGAAATAGGTAATATGATATTTAAGAATCTTATACTTGTAAAGTATAAAATATACATTATTTGAATTATTTGAGACTGCCTCATGTAGCCCTATTAGAGATTTATTGTATTTATTTATTTATTTGTTTGAGTTTTCTTTTCTTTTTTTTGTCGGTTGTGGGGCTTGAACTCTGGGCCTAGGCACTGTCCTTCAGCTCTTCAGCTCAAGGCAAGCGCTCTACCACTTGAGCCACAGCGCCACTCCCAGTTTTCTAGTGGTTTATTGGAGATAAGAATCTCATGGACATTTTTGCCCTGTCTGGCTTTGAACTGCAATCCTCAGCTCTCAGCCTCCTGAGTAGCTAGGATTACAGGTGTGAGGCACCAAGCTTGGCAGTTTGAGTTTTCTTTAATTTTTTTTTTTTTTAAATCAGTCATGGGGCTTGAACTCTAGGCCTGGGTGCTATCCCTCAATTCTTCAGCTCAAGGTGAGTGCTCCACGACTTGAGCTGCAGTGTCATTTTCGGTTTTCTGGTGATTAATTGGAGATAAGAGTTCACGAACTTTGCTGCCCCAGCTGACTTTGAACCATGAGCATCAGATCTCAGCCTCTTGAGTAAAAAAATTTTTATTATTATAAAGGTGATATACAGAACAGTTACAGTTACATAACTCAAGTAACAAGTACATTTCCTTTTGGACAATGTCACTCCTTCCCTCACTCAACAGTTTTTCCATTCTGTCCCCACCCACAAGTTATATAGTTCATTTTACACATAGTATCTAATGAATACTATTCCTGCATATGTTTACCCTTTGTCTCACTAAGAGTTTTTTTGTTTTGTTTTGTTTTGCCAGTCTTGGGGCTTTAACTCAGGGCCTGGGCGCTATCCCTGAGCTTCTTTTTTGCTCAAGGCTAACACTCTACCACTTGAGCCACAGCACCACTTCTGGCTTTTTCTGTTTATGTGGTACTGAGGAATGGAATCTAGGGCTTCATGCATGCTAGGTTATCTTTTTTTTTTTTTTTTTGGTCGGTCATGGGTGCTTAAACTCTGGGCCTGGGCGCTGTCCCTCAGCTCTTCAGCTCAAGGCGAGCACTCTACCACTTGAGCTACAGCGCCACTTCCGGTTTTCTGGTGGTTTATTGGAGATAGGAGTCTCAGGGTCTCTCCTGCCTGGGCTGGCTTTGAACCGTGATCCTCAGATCTCAGCCTCCTGAGTAGCTAGGATTACAGGCGTGAGCCACCAGCGCCCGGCTCTTTTTTTTTTTTTTTTAACTGTATTTTTTTTTGTCTTTTCAGTACTGGGGATCAAACTCAGAATGTTGTACTTGTTAGGCAAGTGCTTTGCCACTGAGCTACATCCCAACCTTGTTTTATTATCTTTAAATAGGTGTACCAAAGGGGTTTCAATTCAGCATATCAGTGTATGAGTACAATTAATCAATATCATCCCTTGTCCTCCCCTATATCTATATCTCCCAATCTTCCCCATCCCTTCAAGTTGTCTGGTTCTATTTTCACATATGTACATTGAATGTTTTGACTGTTTTTGCCCATCTTCCTCTCTTCCTATGTTCCCCTTCCCCTTGACAACAACCTCCAACACATGTTCCAGCTTCCTGGTATTCATTTTGTTAGAGTATTTATTTATGGCAAGTACAAGACTTTTTAATTCCAGAAACTTTTTTTTAAAGTTAAAGCTTGGTTATGAACACTTGGAGTAGAAGTGTATACTGTAAAATTTGTGGATTTTTGTAGTTCTCTCATAAGAAGAAAGTTGATTGTTTTTACTGAGTTCAAGCCCCAGGACTAGCACAAAACAAAAATAAAGGGTTGGATGAGTATTTAATTTGAGGAAATAGAGTTATGTTTATTTAAAAATCAGTGGTTTGTTCAGGTCAGAAGAGAAAAAGGAAAGGCAGGTATTGACTGTATCTATTTACATTGTTTTTAATAATGTCTTGTTTTATTACTACCTGGAAAGTAGATAATTTTGGTATTCACGGTGCTTAGCAAAGTCTCTTCAGACTAACATGCATTTTTTTTTCATTGATTATTCTTTTCCTAATTATGCTTTGAGTTTTGCTGTTCCACCCTCCCTCTCCATTGGTGGTGGTTTGGTTCACTGGACTTAGATGAACCACTAGACTTAGGAATGCACTAACATTGAGACATGTTAAAGTCCATGCTAGGGTCTAGTGAGTTTGTACAATATTGGTGAATTTTGTTTGAGATTCTGATTGTTGCTGGTATCTTATGTGAGATTCAGGAATCCTGCCTAATTAGGTTTGAATAGACATGATAAAGATTCTTTCCTCAGTGATGACATTATCTTTGCTCATGTTACTGAGATGACAGAGAATAAAGGGGACCCTCCAAGGACTCACTGTGAGAATGAATAGAATAAACTCAGCACATTTTACAAGGAGCTATTTTAGTTCTTTAGTTTTTTTATTTTTGCTTTTTGTATTTGCCAATCCTGGGGCTTGAACTCAGGGCCCGGGCACTGTCCCTGAGCTCCTTTTTGCTCAAGGCAAAAAATGTGATACTGAGAAATCGAACCCAGGGTTTCATGCTTGTTAGACAAGCACTCTAACACTAAGCCACCTTCCTAGCCCCAGAAAAAAAATGAATTTTTTTTAACTTTCTTAAAGGCACTAAAGACTTTAATTCTTTTAGCCAGAGGGCATACTTCAAAAAGTTTTTTTTTTTTTTTGGGTCCGGTCGTGGGGCCTGAACTCTGGGCCTGGGCACTGTCCCTCAGCACTTGAGCCACAGCGCCACTTCCGGCTTTTTTTTCTGCTTATGTGGTGCTGAGGAATCGAACCCAGGGCCTCATACATGCAAGGCAAGCACTCTACCACTGAGCCACCTTCCCAGCCCTAACAGTTTAAATATATAAAGGTTCATTTAGGAGTATAATTTTAGACCTCAGGTGTTTTTTTTTTTGTTTGCTTTTTCTTTCTTTCTTTCTTTCTTTCTTTCTTTTTTTTTTTTTTTGTCGGTTGTAGGGCTTGAACTCTGGGCCTGAACACTGTCCCTGCACTCTTCAGCTCAAGGCAAATGCTCTACCACTTGAGCCAGAGTTCCACTTCTGGTTTTCTAGTGGTTTATTGGAGATAAGAGTCTCACGGACTTTCCTGCCTGGGCTTTTTCTGTTTATGTGGTGCTGAGGAATCGAACCCAGGGACTCAGGCATGCAAGGCAAGCGCTTTACCACTGAGCCAACTTCCCAGCCCCTTGTTTTTGTTTTTTGTTGGTTGTGGGTCTTGAACTCAGTCTGGGCGCTGCTCCTCAGCTCTTCAGCTCAAGGCTAGTGTTCTACCCTTCCTAGGAGTATAATTTTATACCATTAAAGAAACAAGTTAAAATATGCAGGAGTTTAATTACTATGGATTAATTGTAATTGTATATATGCTCATTTAATCTGCTTTTACAATCTTGGCCTCGAATTTCTAGAAAAAGTGAATGCTTTTATTAATAGATTTCTGTGATTTTTAAGAAGCACATTTAATTATATACATTTTAACATTTTTGACAGCTTGATACATCTTATAAGTGTTAGTCAGCTCTCTTATTTGTACATGAGCGATATATCTTAAAATCAGTAGAAGTTAGACTTGATGAATATGATAGAACACATTCATAGTAATTACACTTCAAAAAGGAGGATCCTGGGAAGATGTTAGTGGAATAGGAAGCACCAGAAATCTGTCTCCTTACCTAGACCATAATTGCACTGATAGAATCTGTTTAAGGTAATTATTTTGGAACTTGAGAGTCTAATAAAAGCTTGCAATTTCTAGGGGGAAGGCTTGAGTAAATTGTGGTTAATTTTGGTCATTCTCAACTCTTAGCACAGTTGCACCAGCTCATTCCCCACTTCCAGCTCTGAAGCAGGAAGCTCTGTGTGCCTGTCTTATAGGATCCAGGATAGCCAAAAAGAACTCTCCCTTCTAGATGTTGGGAATTTGTGCTATGATCACTGCTGCTTCTGATAAGAGGTGGACAAAGACGCAGCATCGCACTCTTTCTCAGTATTGCAAAAACAAGTAAAAGGCTGGGTACTGGTGACCCATGTCTATAATCCTAACTACTCAGGAGGCTGAGATCTGAGGATCGCGGTTCCAAGCCAGTCCAGGCTGGAAAGTCCATGAGACTTTATTTTTTTTGGCCAGTTTTGGGGCTTGAACTCAAGGCCTGGACACTGTCCCTGAGCTTCTTTTGCTCAAAGCTAGCACTCTAACATTTGAGCCAGAGCACCACTTTTGGCTTTTTCTGTGTATGTGGTACTGAGGAATCGAATCCAGGGCTTCATGTATGCAAGGCAAGCATTCTACCACTAAGCCACATTCCTAGCCTCCATGAGCCTCTTATCTCCAATTAACCACCAGAAAACTGGAAGTGGCACTGTCACTTAAGTGGTAGAGTACTCACCTTGAGCTGAAGAGCTGAGAGACAGCACCCAAGCCCAGAGTTCAAGCCCCACGACCAATCCAAAAAAAAAAAAAAAAAACCCAAAAAACTAAAAAAAGTAAAGGCTTGAATAATCATTTATCCAAAGAAGATACAAAAGTGGGGGGGGGAGCCAACAAGCACAAGAAAAAATTGCCCAAGAACAGGCATTGGAGGCTCATGTCTGCACTACTCATGAGGCTGAGATTTGAGGATCATAATAGGAAGCCAGCTGGGCAGGAAAGTCCATGAGACTCTAAAGTCCAATTAAGCACCAGAAAACTGGAAGTAGAGCTGTACCTTCAGTGATAGAGCACTATCCTTGAGTACAAAGCTAAGGGACAGCACCCAGACTCTGAGTTCAAGCCTCACAACAACAACAAAAATAAACCCTCAAAATCACTGATCATTAGGAAAATGCAAATCATAATTGCAGTGAGATACCACCTCAAATCTAATGAGATAGCAGATATGAAAACATATAGATATTGTGGCCCAAACCTGTAGTTCCAGTACTTAGGAAGCTGAGACAGAAGGATTATGAGTTGGAGGCCAGCTTAGGCTATGTAGCCAGACCCAAATTAAGTTGGGGGGTGGGCGTGGGGAAGGAAATTAGCCAGGTGCCCTTGGCTCACGCCTGTAATCCTAGCTACTCAGAAGGCTGAGATCTGAAGATCACGGTTCAAAGCCAGCCTAGGCAGGAAAGTCTGTCTGTGAGACTCTTATCTCCAATAAACCACCAGAAAACCGGAAGTAGTGCTGTGGCTCATGTGGTAGAGTGCTAGCCTTGAGCTGAAGAACTGAGGGAGAGGTCCCAGGCCCAGAGTTCAAGACCCACGACCAACCAAAAAAATAATAATAACCATAGTGGGAATATGGAAAAAGGAGAATCCTTGTATACCATTGAAGGGAATGTAAAGTCACACAATCACTTTGGAAAACTAATAGTTCCTCAAATTCAATATAGAATTCTCAAATCATTGGGTAATTATACATTTGGGTATTACTCAAGAGAATTTTAGGCAAGAGCTGAAAGAGATACTTGTATTTTGAACTGGAATCCTCAGATCTCAGCTTCTTAGTAAATAGGATTATAGGCGTGACCCACTGGTGTTGGACTGGCATATAATCTTTCTTTTTTTTTTTTTTGGGTCCGGTGGGCCTGGGCACTGTCCCTCAGCTTCTCAGCTCAATGCTATCGCTCTACCAGTTGAGCCACAACGCCACTTCCAGCTTTTTTCTTTTTGCTTATGTGGTGCTGAGGAATCGAACCCAGGGCCTCAGGCATGCAAGGCAAGCTCTCTAACCACTGAGCCACCTTCCCAGCCCCTGGCATGTAATCTTATTACCACAACAATGCATCCAGGAAAACTGTAATAGTCTGAGAAATTACTTACTGGGACTTAGATTAACTTGGGTCACCAAATGTCTAATCTTAACACTGCTTAATTTATGTTAAAAAAAGTAGCTTAATTAAAGCTATCTTGTAGGACTATAGAATTATGATGACTGTTACAGGAAATTTTTTTGTTTTTGTTTTTTTAATTGTGCCAGTCTGCGGTGCTGTTGGAGCTTTTTTTTTTTTTTTTTTTGCTCAAGACTAGCATTCTCCCACTTGAGCCATACCTCCACTTTTGACTTTTGGTGGTTAATTGGAGATAAGAGTCCCATGGACTTTCCTGCCTGAGCTGGCTTCAAACCATGATCCTCAGATCTCATCCTTCTTAGTAGCCAGGATTACATGTGTGAGCCACCAGTGCATGGCTTGTAAGAAATGTTTTATTTCATTCAGTTCTCCTAGCAACCTTGTGAGATAGTTCTATTATTTTGATTTTACAGATGAAGGTAGATAAAAGGTTGTAGAGCCAGGATTTGAAACCAGGCCGACTCCAGAACCTCTCTTTTGAAGCTTATGGATAGGAGTCAGAGCCTGCATGGAATATATTTTTGATATACTGGTGAAATTGAGGTACCAATGGTTTTTAAATTCTTGGGCTCTTCAGGAAAAAGACTTCGACATGGTGGAGCACAGTAGCAGGCTGCCTTAGTGTGGGAAGCCCTATGTATTTCCGTTCTGGTGCTCAGGAATTTGGAGAACCCGGATGGTGGAAACTTGTTCATAACAAGCCCCCAACAATGAAACCTGAAGGAGAGAAGTTGTCTGCCTCCACTTTGAAAGTAAAAGGTACTGTTGTGAGAAGAGCACAAAAGGAGCTAGTCAGACCAGGGCCAGGCAAGCATGAGCAGGGAACAGGCTGCTTTTATGAGGCTTAGGCCATTTGTCTCTAGAGTTGTTCCACTTGAAAATTTTATGGTGACACTTTTTGTATGCTATAAATATTATGTAAAAACATCTTAGTGCTTTTTATTCTAACGGTTTAGTGTTTCCTTTTTCCTCCCCTCTGCAATATTGGGGTTTGAACTTAGGGCCTCAAATTTATTGGATACTTTATTAGGTTAAAAAAGAGCCTAAGTATATTTATTCTTCATTTTATTCCAGTATGCCTTGTACAATTTTCAATTGTAGTGCATATAGATATGCTCTATTTTATTTAATTGATTCTATCATATGATAGTCTAGTAAAACATTTCTCTATTGGACATTTTGTTGTTTCTGTTCCCTACCCACTCCCCACTTTTTTTTGTTTTTGCTGGTCCTGGTACCTGAATTCAGAGCTTGGGTACTTTCCCTTGAGCTTTTTCCTCAAGGCTAGTGCTCTTATCACTTGAGATACAGCTCTGCTTCCAGCATTTTAGTAGTTAATTGGAGATAAAGAGTGTCACAGATTTTTCCTTTGAGGCTGGCTTCAAACTGTGATCCTCAGACCTTGGCCTTCTCTAGGATTGTAAGTATGAGCTACTGGTGCCCAGCTGGTCCCTTCCCCCTTTTTTAAATCATTAAAAAAAATAATGCTACAGTTTTTCAAATTTGAATATGTGTACAAATTGTGATAAATTTCTGGAAATAGTGTTTCTGGATAATAGGATATATTAAAAAGTATATTCTGACAATTATTCATTGTCACTCCACTAGTATTCATGGTCAAATTACCCTCAAAATTGTGATAAAGTTTATATCTTATCAAAAAAGTCATGAAGACATCCATTTCCTCATTCTCTTCTGAGCATTATGAAAAGTTAATGTTCTCCAATTCTTTCTTTTTTTGGGGGGGGGGTCTGGTCGTGGGGCCTGGGCGCTGTCCCTCAGCTCTTCAGCTCAAGGCTAGCGCTCTACTACTTGAGCCACAACACCACTTCCGGCTTTTTTCTTTTTGCTTATGTGGTGCTGAGGAATCGAATCCAGGGCCTCAGGCATGCAAGGCAAGCGCTCTACCACTGAGCCACCTTCCTAGTCCCCATTTATTTATTTATTTATTTATTTATTTTTGGTCAGTTCATGGGCCTGAACTCTGGGCCTGGGCACTGTCCCTCAGCTCTTCAGCTCAAGGCTAGCGCTCTACTACTTGAGCCACAGTGCCACTTCCGGCTTTTTTCTTTTTGCTTATGTGGTGCTGAGGAATCGAGCCCAGGGCCTCAGGCATGCAAGGCAAACACTCTACCACTGAGCCACCTTCCCAGCCCCTGTTCTCCAGTTCTTATGTGGAAGTAGTTACTTGTTTCAGTCTATATCACAGATTTTTTGTTATTATTGGCAAGACTCCCATTAAGATTCTTGCTATGTTGTCTAGGCTGGTCTGGAATTCCTAAATCCAAACAATCCTTCTGCTTTAGCAGCTGGGATTACAAGTCACCAGGCTTGGTTTAAAACTTTTTTCTTAAGAGATATTTAAGTTTGTTGGTTTAGGGTATCCATAGGCCATTTATCTATAATAAGCATAGCACTAGGTTCACAGTAATAAATTATGAAAGAAATGAAGCAGGATAGTGACCTTAAAAGTTTGATGTTTATCCTTTATTGGCAGCTTCAAAACCAATGTTGGATCCCATCATTACTGTTGAGGGACTCAGAAAACGGGCAGGTCGAAATCCTGTGGAATCTGCCATGGAATTAAAAGAGAAAAGATCTCGAACACAGGAAGCAAAAGACATTAGAAGAGCCCAAAAGGAAGCAGCAGGCTTTCTTGATAGAAGCACATCTTCCACCCCCGTGAAGTTCATAAGCCGAGGTCGTAGACCAGATGTGATTCTTGAGAAAGGAGAAGTGATTGACTTTTCATCCTTGAGCTCTTCTGACCGAACCCCGCTGACTAGCCCTTCTCCTTCTCCCTCACTGGATTTCTCTGCCCCTGGGACACCAGCCTCTCATTCTGCTACACCTAGTTTGCTTTCAGAAGCAGATCTGATTCCAGATGTAATGCCACCTCAAGCCTTGTTTCATGGTAAGACTTAAAATATCGGAACCTTTTGTTTTTGTGTAAGGGTGCTATATAAATGTGTTTTCACTCTGCGGCTGCATGTTCTACGTTTCTTTTCCTTCCTTTCTTCCTTCCCTTCCTTTCCTTCTTCCCTTCCTTCCTTTCTTCCTTTCTTCCTTTCTTATTGGTTGGGGGGGCTTGAACTCTAGGCCTGGGTGCTGTTCCTGAGCCTCTTTGTGCTCAAGGCTAGTGCTTTACCACTTGAGCCACAACACCATTTCCAATTTTTGAGTGGTTTATTGGAGATAGGTGTCTTATAGGGATTTTTCTGCCTGGGCTGGCTTCGAACCCTGATCCTCAGATCTTAGTCTTTTGAGTTGCTAAGATTACAGTTGTAAACTGCCGGTGCCTGGCTCTTCGTTTATCTTTTTTTTTCTTTTTTTTCTTGTTTTTGTCAGTCATGGGGCTTGAACTCTGGGCCTGAGCACTGTCCCTCAGCTCTTCAGCTTAAAGCTAGCGCTCTACCACTTGAGCCACAGCTCACTTCCGGTTTTCTGGTGGTTTATTGGAGATATGAGTTTCATTGCTTTTCCTGCCTGGTTGGCTTTGAATGGTGATCCTCAGATATCAGCCTCCTGAGTAGCCAGGATTATAGGTGTGAGCCACTGGCTCCCAGCATGTTTCTTTTTCTTTTTTTTTTTTTTTTTTTTTCTTTTTGTCAGTTGTGGGGCTTGAACTCTGGGCCTGAGTGCTGTCTCTCAGCTCTACCACTTGAGCTACAGCGCCACTTCCGGTTTTCTGGTGGTTTATTGGAGACAAGAGTTTCACAGACTTTCCTGCCTGGGCTGGCTTTGAACTGCGATCCTCGGATCTCAGCCTCCTGAGTAGCTAGGATTACAGGCGTGAGCCATTGGCGCCCGGCTTTTCTGGCATGTTTCTTTTTCTGTGTCTTGACAACAGTGTTTTGCAATCCGCACAGATGATGATGAAATTGAAGGTGATGGCGTTATAGACCCAGGGATGGAGTATGTTCCACCCCCAGCTGGATCCGCAGCTTCTGGACCAGCAGGAGGCAGAAAGAAGGTCAGAGCCCCTGAACAGATAAAGCAGGAGGTAGAAAGCGAGGAGGAAAAGCCAGACAGGATGGATGCAGACAGCGAAGACACAGATTCAAACACCTCTATGCACACAAGGGCTCGAGAGAAGAGAAAACCTCCCCTGGAGAAGGACATGAAGCCTAAAGGGCCCAAGTATACTCCTGTGAGCATCTATGAGGAAAAACTGCTTCTCAAGAGGCTGGAAGCTTGTTCCAGTGCAGTGGCCATGACACCGGAAGCTCGGAGACTGAAGCGGAAGCTGATTGTCAGGCAAGCGAAAAGAGATAGGGGATTACCACTTTTTGACTTGGATGAAGTTGTGAATGCTGCCCTTTTGTTAGTTGATGGGATTTATGGAACCCGAGAAGGAGGAGTTTCCAGGCTTCCATCTGGACAAGCCACTTACAGGACTACCTGTCAGGACTTCAGGATCCTGGACCGATACCAGGTGATGTGAGCTACCAGGTGGTGCAAGTGTGTGCTGCCTAACCACTGGGGACAGGAGTGGGATGGGGGCAGGCAGTGGACACATAATGCTTTGACATTCATAATCATGATTAATTTGAGGAGAAAAGCTCTAGGAGGAAAGGGCAAAAATTCCAAAATTGTTTAATATAACCACCCTTAATATACCTGTTTTCTTTTACCTTGAATATTCAAGACAACCAAGAAATTTTCCTTCTGTCTCTGTGTCTCAAGGTAGTTCATATCATGGTTTTGATTGACAGGTTTGCTGAGGTCTTGCATCTGTGAAGTTAGGGAACATCAGTTGGTTTTTCGGCAGTTTGTTTACCTCTTATTTAGGATGTAGTGACTTCTTTTTTCTTTTTTTTTTTTTGGGTCCTGTCGTGGGGCCTGAACTCTGGGCCTGGGCGCTGTCCCTCAGCTTCTCAGCTCAATGCTAGCGCTCTACCACTTGAGCCACAGCGCCACTTCCGGCTTTTTTCTTTTTGCTTATGTGGTGCTGAAGAATTGAACCCAGGGCCTCATACATGCAAGGCAAGCGCTCTACCACTGAGCCACCTTCCCAGCCCCTGTAGTGACTTCTTAGATGCTACACTGCAACCTGGAAACTTTTTTTTGTTGGTCATGGGGCTTGAACTCTGGGCCTGGGTGCTGTCCTTCAGCTCTTTAGCTCAGGGTTCTAGCACTTGAGCCACAGCGCCACTTCGGGTTTTCTGGTGGTTTATTGGAGATAAGAGTCTCATGGACTTTCCTTTTGGGGCTGGCTTTGAACTGTGATCCTTAGATCTCAGCCTCTTGAGTAGGTAGGATTGCAGGTATGAACCACTGGCCCCCCCCTGGAAATTCTTCTATGTGCTTCTTTTACTCAGGGAAATTCCTCAGTGTTTATTTCAATATATTTCTTTACTGTCTTTTCACTTCTTTCAAACTTTTAATATGATTATTCATTCTTTTTTCTTTTTTTTCTCCCCAGTCCTAGGATTTGAATTTAGGTTTTCACACTTTCTAGGCAGGCCCTCTCCCACTTGAGTCACCCCACCCCAGCCTCTATTTTTGTTGTTGTTGTTGTCTAAATTCTTTTTTAAAAATTATTATAAAGGTGATAAACAGAGGGGTTATTGTTACATTAGTCAGGTAAAGAGTACAGTTCTTTCGGTCATGGGGCCTGAACGCTGTCTTTCAGCCCTTCAGCTCAAGGCTAGTGCTCTACCACTTGAACTGCAGTGCCACTTCCAGCTTTTTCTGCTTATGTGGTGCTGAGGAATCGAACCCAGGGCCTCAGGCATGCAAGGCAGGCACTCTTACCACTGAGCCACCTTCCCAGCAAGAATATAATTCTTTTTGGATAATGTCACTCCTTCCCTTGCTCTCTCCCAATTTTTCCCTCCCACCTACAAGTTGTTTCAATATAGTGTCTAGTGAGTATCATTTGTTCACTCTCTCATTACATTTTTTTTACTTACATTTTTCTTTGGCTTTCTGATAAAATTCTTGAACTTTTCTAATATTCACTAAGTACTTTAATTCAGTGGTCATGTCTTTAATATCTAGTACTGAATAAGAGATGCTTCACAGCTATAATAGACCCTTGGTACCTATTGTTTCAAAAAGACCCCACTACTGAGGAAAATCCAAGCACGCTCAGGATGTATAAAGTCCAGTGCTGTACTATGGATGTTTGATTATTTTTCTCATAAAGGCATCTAACTTCCATTAAATACATACTGCTTTTACTTCATCACTTACTCACTTTTTTTTTTTTTTTTTTTTTTTTTTTTTTTTGTCGGTCATGGGGCTTGAACTCTGGGCCTGGGCGCTGTCCCTCAGCTCTTCAGCTCAAGGCGAGCACTCTACCACTTGAGCTACAGCGCCACTTCCGGTTTTCTGGTGGTTTATTGGAGATAGGAGTCTCACGGTCTCTCCTGCCCGGGCTGGCTTTGAACCACGATCCTCAGATCTCAGCCTCCTGAGTAGCTAGGATTACAGGCGTGAGCCACCAGCGCCCAGCTCACTTACTCACTTTTTACCTTGCTTTTTGGGCACCATTTACTTTTTGGGAGGCACTTTTTTTTTTAAAGGAGAAAACAGTCCTTATGCTGGTTTTATTTTTTAGTTTTTTGGGGGGAGGGGAGGGAGTCCAGTCGTGGGGCCTGAACTCTGGGCCTGGGCGCTGTCCTTCAGCTCAAGGCTAGCGCTCTACCACTTGAGCTACAGTGTCACTTCCAGCTTTTTCTGTTTATGTGGTGCTGAGGAATTGAACCCAGGGCCTCATGCATGCAAGGCAAGCTCTGTACCACAGAGTCACCTTCCCAGCCCTGAGGCACTTTTTTTAAAAAGTTGTTCTTTTGCTTTTGTTTACATCCAAAGACATTCTATTTGAATAAAGCATGTCTAGATCAGTTAAACTTGATTCAGTATGTTTTCAGGTGATAGCTTGGACAACAGTGTAGCTTTCCCTAGTACAAGTGATTATGATGATGACCCTGATAAGGACAAAAAGTCTCACAAAAAGCATGGCATCTTTGGGAGGCAGATTTTCACATTAAGGGGAAGGAAATACCCAGTAGATCCTCTCAATTATTTAAACTAAACACAACTGATAATAACTTGGGACTGTCTGAGAGCTTCTCCACATTAACTACATGACGAGTGTGCTAGAATTTAAAATGTTATTATCTGTAAGTAGTTGTACAAAGAAGTTCCATTCTACAAGACAGTATATGAGTACAAAGTGTCTGACAACATTGTCACCCATCTCTCCTAACCCATCCCTTCTTGGGTTCTGATTGACAAGAACTCCAAAAGGCAAGGCTCAGGATGGAAGGGCCAAGACCAGCCTGGTGGCTGTGACTGAAATGTTATGATGGTAAAGGAACAGATTAGTGCAAGATGAGTGTATAGGAGTAATGGAGTCAGATTCTGCAGGATTTTGAAAGTCACAGAAGAGGAACATGAATTATATTCTGAAAAAACAGTGGGAAGCCACATAGAGGAAATGAATTTATGTTTTTAAAAAAAGACGTGCTTCTCGTAGGGAATAGATGATGCGGATGAAGTAGAGTGGCAGCAGAAATACCAATAGGAACTCATGGGAGTGGTCTAAGCAGAGTGAAAGGGGGTATAAAGTGAAAGCAAGGTGGGTAGAAAGAAGCCAGGGAACTCTATAACATCCATGAGGATTCAAGGAGGACTCTCCTTGAGACTAACCGAATAGGAGACAAGCTACTGGGTCATTAGCTGGTGTTTCAGTTATGATTCTGCACTCTGGAAGTGGCGCTGTAGCTCAAGTGGTAGAGTGCTCGCCTTGAGCTGAAGAGCTGAGGGACAGTGCCCAGGCCCAGAGTTCAAGCCCCACAACCGACAAAAAACAAAACAAAACAAAAAAAAAACAATGATTCTGCACTTTAAGCCACCCCAAAATATAAGCGATTTGTCATACTTTTTATTTTTATTTATTCATTTATTTTTATTTTTTGCTTGGTCCTGGGGCTTGAACTCTGGGCCTGGATGCTGTCCCTCAGCTCTTCAGCTCAAGGCTAGCGCTCTACCACTTGAGCTACAGCACCACTTCTGGTTTTCTTTTCTTTTTCTTTTTTGTGAGGGGGTCCAATTGTGGGGCCTGAACTCTGGGCCTGGGCACTGTCCCTCAGCTCTTCAGCTCAAGGCTAGTGCTCTACCACTTGAGCCACAGTGCCACTTCCGGCTCTTTTCTTTTTGCTTATGTGGTGCTGAGGAATCAAACCCAGGGCCTCATGCATGCAAGGCAAGCACTCTACCACTGAGCCACCTTCCCAGCCCCCGCTTCTGGTTTTCTAGTGGTTTATTGGAGATAGGTGTCTCACAGTCTTTCCTGCCTGGGCTAGCTTTGAACTGTGATCCTCAGATCTCAACCTCCTGAATAGCTAGGATTTACAGGTGTGAGCCACCAGCTCCTGGCTACTATTTTTATTTTTGATAGTACTAGGAATTCAACTCAGGGCCTTAGTAACACTTGAACTATGCAAACAGCTCTTATTTGTTTTAGTTATTTGTCAGGTAGGTTCCCATGCTTTTGCCTGGGAAAACTCTAGATGCCTCCCCTGTAGCATATATCATCCCTAGCTTACTGATGGATGTGGATTCTCTCAAATTTTTGCCCTGACTAGACTCAAACTGAGATCTTCCTGCTTTCTGCTTCCTGAGTAACTGGGATTACAGGCATTGAGCTACCATACCTAATGCATAATAACGACTTAATGTTTTGCATGATTTTTGTTGACTGACTGGCTCAATAGGTTAGTGGTTCTGAGGCTGAGGTCACTTCTGTGGCTGCATTCACGAGGGAGCTGGATTGGAACTAGAATGGCCAGCATACTTGTCTTCTCACAGAGCTTGTGTGCATGAGGCCTGTAGTTATTCACTAGTTTAGATGAAGTAATATAATGGCAGACTTCCAAAAGGGAGAAAGGGAAAGCTGCCAGTTATCTGAAGATTGAAAGCCCCATAGTATTACCTCTGCCACTTTCTGATAGGTCAAAGCCATTTACAAGACATGGGTAGCATAGGCTGTCTCTCATTAGGAAGAGCCATTTATACCTACAGGAATGGAGGAATTGTTAGTGACCATTTTTAAAAACTCCCCAGCTTTGAATATTATTTTGAAACTTACTTTCAGTCTTGGAAGAATTTCAGAGTTGGCCTTTGAAAATTTTGGTGTCCAGGTTGAGAAAGTATGAAAGCCAATTACAGAGGAAGAAATCTTGCTCTTCTTTCAGCAAAGTTATTTTCTAGGCTATGAGCAAACTGATTGTACAAAAACAACTCAGGCTTCTAAACTTCAGCCAGCCGTTGGCACACCACCTTATAAATGTGCCTTTTAATCTTCCACCTGAGCTCTTCGCTGTAAAACTCTAATTGCACGTATTCTGTTAGTACATGACTGAGGGCCCTGGAGCAGCTCTCACTGAAGAACAGCACCCTTCATTGCAGCTGCCAGGGATTTATTGATTGATTGATTGGTTGATTGTCTGTCCTGACACTTGAACTGAGGCCTTGGGTACTATCACTGAGCTTTTTTTTTTTTTTTTGTCGGTCGTGGGGCTTGAACTCTGGGCCTGGGCGTTGTCCCTCAGCTCTTCAGCTCAAGGCGAGCGCTCTACCACTTGAGCTACAGCGCCACTTCCGATTTTCTGGTGGTTTATTGAAGATAGGAGTCTCATGGTCTTTCTTGCCCGGGCTGGCTTTGAACCGCGATCCTCAGATCTCAGCCTCCTGAGTAGCTAAGATTACAGGCGTGAGCCACCAGCGCCCCGCTCACTGAGCTTTTTTTGCTCAAGGCTAATGTTCTACCACCTGAGCAACAGCTCCACTTTCGGCTTTTTTGTTAGAGTCTCACAGACTCTCTGCCCAGGCTGGATTCAAACTGCAATCCTCAGAACTCAACCCCCGTAGTTAGGTTGAGCTCAGCTTTACTGTCAAGGTTCCAAAAGAAACACATGGAGTCCACTAGCTCTTCCAGGAAATCCTTTTGAGGAAGGGCCAGATTTGCCTTGCTGCCCCCACTCCCACATCCCTGGTAGGACCTCCCTGTTGAGATATGCTTTAGGGATGGTAGTCCACATCACTCCCATTATTGCCATATTTAATAATTGAAAAAGAGACATATTTTAGAAAGTCCATACACAAGAACAACAACACTTAGTTCCTGTGACCTATATGTATGTTACCTACTAGATATTAATGGTGGTTAATATGTAAGAGGAAAGCATAACATAGAACAAAACCTAGAGACGCTGAAAAGTGTGTTCATTCCTGAATTTCACTCACTTAAATGAAGATTTTTTTTTTTTTGTCGGTCGTGGGACTTGAACTCTGGGCCTGGGCACTGTCCCTCAGCTCTTCAGCTCAAGGCGAGCGCTCTACTACTTGAGCTACAGCGCCACTTCCGGTTTTCTGGTGGTTTATTGGAGATAGGAGTCTCACGGTCTCTCCTGCCCGGGCTGGCTTTGAACCACGATCCTCATATCAGCCTCCTGAGTAGCTAGGATTACAGGCGAGAGCCACCAGCGCCCTGCAAATGAAGATTTTTTTAAAATTTGAAACTGGGGTTAGTTTTGACTAATGGATGACTTTGAACTGGTGTTTTTTCTTTTTTCTTTATTTTTTTGTCGGTTGTGGGGCTTGAACTCTGGGCCTGTGTGCTGTCCCTGAGCTCTTCAGCTCAAAGCTAGCTCTCTACCACTTGAGCCACAGTGCCACTCTGGTTTTCTAGTGGTTAATTGGTGATAAGAGTCTCATGGACTTTCCAGCTGGGCTGGCTTTGAACCACAATCCCCAGATCCCAGCCTCCTGAGTAGCTAGGATTATGGGTGTGAGCCGCTGGGCTTGATGTTATTTTTTTTTTTTAATTTTTTGTTGAGATTAAATGATTACATAAATTTTACAAATTTCACAGTAATGTGGGATAGTGATACTTTAGTTAAAAATCCAAACACACTTTAACCTTCTCAAGGCGCATTGTCATTGTTGTGGTCTATAAAGGTTATGGACTGTACAAACTTCATATGCTAATTTTAGGCAAAAATACCTGCAAAGTATATGTTAAAACTTGAGCTTTCCAAATAAGTAATATAGGATGGGAGGTGTGGCCCAGCTGGTAGAACACCTGCCAGTGAGTGATAAGCATCAAATACCAAGCTTGAGTACCAAAAGAAAGTACCAAATAGTAATGGCACCTAGCATGCCCTAGGCACTGGGTTCACTCCAGAGCTAGGCATGGTGGAGCACCCTATTGCAGCACTGTGGAGAGAGGGTGCTAAGGCAGGAGGGTTTTAAATTTAAGGCCAGTCCTGACTATCTAGTGAGAGTCTGGACCATAATATATGGAAATGAATAATTTTGTTTTTATGTAACCATTGTTCCTTTTCCATAGACTGCCTTACCATCTAGGAAAGGAGTTCGGCACCAGACAACCAAATTTTTATATCGTTTGGTGGGATCAGAAGATATGGCTTTGGACCAAAGTATTGTCAGCCCTTATACTTCTCGGATCTTGAAGCCTTATATCAGGTATAAACAGAAGAGTTGTGATGTCAAGTATGTTGTGAGGTGATGTTTGTGGTTTCTGCACCCTGTTCTGTTGACTGACCAAAGACCTAATACTGTGAGCGGTGTTAGCGAGGACAGTTGTTCCACATCCACTGTTAGCCTTTTTGTAATATAAACAGCAAGGATAAGTTACTAGTTTTCATGTTTCTTGGTGATTATAATAATCATGATCTTAAACATTAAAGTTGTGTATATTTAATAGTGTGTGAAGGGAAAAAGTGGTAAGATATCTCAGTTTTGAGACAGTGTCTGAATTGGATATTGGGACAGTTTGTAATGAAACTTGTCCAGGCTGAGTTTTCTAGAGATATCTGACTAAGAGCACAGTGTCTTTGGCTGTGCCACACTTCATCTGCAGCTCTGTCATTGCCCTCACCCTCTTTGCCCAGCATTAGGTTCCTGGGCAAACATGTGGAGAGGCACTTTGGAGCCCGTGTAGTCCCTTCTCTGGTCTTCAGCCATGCTGGAAATGCATCCCTGTGTCAGCCCACAGATTTCTGGGGTGAATCTTCATGCTGGTTCTATTTCAGCACTGTTTTCCCTATTACTCTCTGTATCAGTTCCTAGTTCAATCCCTGTTGGATGCAGAGAAGTCTATCCTAATAAATGTGAATTTTAAATCATACTAGAAAGTTATAACATCTATAAACAAATATATAAAGCATTGCAACTTAGTTTTATATTTCAGGCAAATCAGAAGGGTGTGTGTGTGTGTGTGTGTGTGTGTGTGTGTGTGTGTGTGTGTGTGTGTGTGTGTGTGTGTGTGTGTGTGTGTGTGTGTGTGTGTGTGTGTGTGTGTGTGTGTGTGTGTGTGTGTGTGTGTGTGTGTGTGTGTGTGTGTGTGTGTGTGTGTGTGTGTGTGTGTGTGTGTGTGTGTGTCTGAGTCAGATAGCTAGAAATAATATGGAGTGTTTCTCTTGATTTGGATTTATTTATTTTCTGTGGTACTGGAGGCGTGATTATGAGACAAAGCCACCCAAACTACAGCTCCTGTCACAGATTCGTTCTCACTTGCACAAGAGTGACCCTCATTGGACACCTGAGCCCGAAGCACCTCTCGACTACTGCTATGTCCGACCAAATCACATCCCAACAATCAACTCCATGTGTCAGGAGTTTTTCTGGCCGGGTATGTTCCCCTTCCAAAATAAGGCAGATCAATTTTCTGTGTATTTCACCCTAGTAATTTTTATTTTATTTTTGGTTCTAGTACTAGAGCTTGAACTCAAGGCCTCAAGTTTGTTTGTTTGTTTGTTTGCTTGGTTTTCTCCCAAGGCTTTTTGCTGGTTAATTGGAGAATAGAGCCTCAAAGACTTCTCTGCCCAGGCTGGCTTTGAACCATGATCCTTAGATCTCAGTCTCCTGAGTGGCTAGGATTACAGGTGTGAGCCATCAATTTCAGGCCACCCTAGTAATTTTTTAAATTAGTATATGTTATATGACCCTAAGCTCTTTACTCATATGATTTCATTTAGTTTGTATCTACTAACAGATAAATAAAATACAAAACATCTCTTACTTTCCTAAGATCAAGAAGCAGCCAGCAATTAAAATAATAAACAGTATTTTTGTTTGTTTTTCTTCCCTGTTTGTCTCTGCTTCCAGAATAAAAGATCCATCCTGTTTTGCTTCTACCTATGTTTAGATACCAGGTAATGTCTATCAAAGATACACAGTCTGGTAGCTTGGGCATGTTTGGACACTTGTTTTTGGCTTAATAATCATTCTTTATACATTGTTTAGCTGTTTCTTAGAGAGTACTAACTAGTATAGCCAAGAGATATAGATATATATATTTTTTTAAGCCTAATGCGCCAATCATAGACTTTGGAAATAAAAGTAAACCCAGGATGGTTTTTCATTTTTGTCAACCTTAACAAAATAGTCTCCAGAGATGAATGTCATCAGTTTGAGGGACATATTTTAATTGCTAAATATGAATGTGTTCTCTGTTGCTCTGCTTTGAAAACTAAAGGAACTAGTACATGTCTTCCAGATGTCAGAGAAGATTGCATCCAGATTAAAGCTTGTCACCATTATTGTCTTATAATCATGTACTAGTTCATGGATGGCAGAGTTGTACTCAATCTTTTGGGAGTGGTATTGGCCACAGGTACCATTCTAGGAACACCTGTTTCTGCCCTTACCGTCCATATAAATTATGCACAGAATTCATTTTTATTTTACTTTTTTATTATGAAAAAATTTCATGAGAGCTTAACAGTCATAATATGGATGGGATAAAGAATATGGTGTGGATGCTTTCAGGGTATCTCTACCTAGCTCTGTCAGTCTTTGTGTGTGTGCCTCTTCTCACACATTATAGGAACCAAGACATTGAGACATTTTGACATTTGCCAGTCACACAGGTGGTAGAGGAGGCTGAGTCAAAGCCATATGTGTCCAGTTTTGAACCTGAACACTCTAGTACTCCACCTGTCTTGCTTCTACTCTTTTAGCATATGTACTTAGAAAAGACTATGTTAATTCTGATATTTTCAAAAATTTATTTTTATGATCTGAATGTGTGGTATCTATGGTAATATCTTTGCCTTCAATTTTGGATTTTTTTTTTTTTTTTTTTAGCATGCAGGTGTAGGTATAAGTACAGACTAAACAGCTTGGCGTTTATTAATTCTGAAAGGCACATAGTTCTTAAGTGTCTGGTTGTTTCTTTTCTTTAGGCATTGACCTGTCTGAGTGCTTGCAGTATCCAGATTTTAGTGTTGTTGTCCTTTATAAAAAAGTCATCATTGCCTTTGGCTTCATGGTTCCTGATGTGAAATATAATGAAGCTTACATTTCATTTCTGTTGGTCCATCCTGAATGGAGAAGAGCAGGGATTGCAACTTTCATGATTTATCATCTGATTCAGGTAAGTTATCTTTGTTTGTGATTAACCTTAAGCCACATGATGTGCCCAAGGATTCTCTGAAAGATCAAAGGAGGCACAAGGCTGAGCTGGCCCTCCCAGTACAGCGCAACAGTGGGTGCCTTAGAGGAAGCCAGTTGTTACCACTTACGAGGTGGTGAAATCATGCAGATGAAAACTTAACCCCTAAAATAAGATTGCTTTCACACCCAAGTTTCTTTGTGGGTGGTGTCATAGGTAACACAACAAAGTACAAGTGTGACACCATGAAGCACGTGTGCTGTCCAAGTTGGTAACTGTGTTCCAGTTCTAGAAAACTTTGATAACCGAGAAGCAGGAATAGAGTTATACATATTACCTTAAGTAGTTTAACCATGTTATCAAAACTGTGTTGATATTGATGACTACTTTTGACTGTCATATGAGATCCTTTTAAGCCTTGCTTCTAATATTCAACTCATCCTTTGATATATGGGGTTTCTTTTGGTTTTTTTTGTGTGTTTTTTTGTTCAGTCAAGGGGCTTGAACTCTGAGCCTGGGCACTGTCCCTCAGTTCTTCAGCTCAAGGCAAGCATTCTACCACTGGAGACACAGCACCACTTTTGGTTTTCTGGTGGTAAATTGGAGATAAGAGTCTCAAGGACTTTCCTGTCCCAGCTGGCTTTGAACTTATTCTCAGATCTCAGCCTCCTGAGTAGCTAAGATTAACAGGCATGAGCCATCTACTTTTCCTGAGTGATAGGGTTATAAGGATGCACCACCATGAAACAGATGATGGATATTAAAAAAAAAAGTCTCTTTTTGGTTCTTTATTAAAATTAGCTTAATAATTCCAAATTTTGTCTAGAAGCTTGAAAAACCTCTTCCAAGAAATCACTTTCCTCCAAACAATGACTTTATAAATCATTCCCAGGCAATTGAAGTGTGCCACCTTGTGTTGTTTCAGTTGAGACTAGCTTGGTTATTGCTGCTGTGTCCTTTTTCCCTGTGTCACCTTACCCACAGAATTCATTTATGTGTCCATCTTCTTGTCGTAGCAGAGTGCTTCCAGATTTTCTGCCTTTTGTTACCAGCAAGGTCCCAAGGGCATGGTGAAGATGATTTTGTTGTTGGTGGTGGTGGTGGTCCTGGGGCTTGAACTGGCTGCTCCAGTGCCTAGGTGCTTGCTATTCTGAGCCTCTTTGTGCTCAAGGCTAGTGCTCTACCACTTGAGCCACAGTGCCACTCCTGACAAAGATGATTTGATAGTTATTAGTGCATCTAACTTAAGGCCTGGTGTGGAGACAGACTTTGTTGAATGTTTGCTAGGCTCATCTTCGAATGTAGGCACCTTGTACCCTAACCACACAATAAGCCCCAGGGCTCAAACACAAGGCTTGGCCAGTAGTACTTGGGCAAGTACAGTAGAATTTTGCTCTACATTAAATAAAGATACAGGCTGACCCATTGTAACAATGAGATGTACAAGACACTATGTTGAAAGCAAACTACAACATCAGCTGGGGGAGGGAGGAGTTGGGGAAGTGGAGAGGGAAGGGATGGTAGGGGAAAAACAAAGGAGGAGGTAACAATGCTCTATAGGAAATGTAATCATTACCTTATTCATGTATGTAACTGTAACCCCTCTGTACAGTATTTTTACAATAAAAAATGTATTTTAAAAAATTGCTCTACATGCCCACAACAAGCTCTTGTCCTTGCTATTGTGGTAGGGCTTGTTCTGTTGTCTCCAAAATGCAAAAATGCATTTAGACTCACATTGTCAGTTAAGCAGAAAAATGAAGGAAGCTGTCAGGTGACCTTTTACAGAATTCTTAATGCAGGCCCTGAAAAACACAGTAAATCTCAGGGACTCTGTCAACTTAAGCATTTCAGTGCTTTTCTCAGTAAAAGCAAGCTCTTAATTTGCATGACTTTTGGGGCATCTTAATTTTTTAAACTTTTTTTTTTCCTTTTCTTTTGGTACTGGGGATTAAACATAGGACATTGCATTTGCAAGGCAAGTGCTTTGCCACCAAGCTACATCTCAGCCCTGAGGCACCTCATTTTGTATAGCTGGTTTAAAGAATCTAAAACTTTGTTTTGTGTTTATAGGACAATTACTACTTTCCCCCTGGCATTAGGCTAGTGTTAAATGCAGAAATATTAGTTCAGAGAAATTAATTCTATCCCTTTTGGAGGGTCTATACAAGATACTCAGACTTCATAATTAATAATGTTTTATATGTTATATATATTTTATATATAGATATAAAATTTAACACCTTTTCTAGTGGGTCTAGAAAGGAAATTCTTACAAGTTTTTTTTTTCGGGAAGAGTAATATAAAGTATATCTAGTTTGCAAAGGCAGAATTTACCATTTTCGGGCTGGGAAGGTAGCTAAGTGGTAAAGTGCTTGCCTTGCATGCATGAGGCCCTGGGTTGGATTCCTCAGCACCACATAAGCAAAAAAAGCCAGAAGTAGTACTGTGGTTCAAGTGGTAGAACGCTAGCCTTGAGCTGAAGATTTGAGGGACAGGGCCCAAGCCCAGAGTTTAGGCCCCACAACTGGCAAAAAAAAAAAAAGAATTTACCATTTTTCCTATTTAAAGTTGTCATAGGTTGATAGTGATCTATAATTTTATTAAATGTAATTAAATTGTAAATAAAATAATAAATCTGACAAAGTATCCAATTGGTCCTTTGCTTCAGGATAAAAAAAATCTAGCCAGACGCCGGTGGCTCATGCCTGTAATCCTAGCTACTCAGGAGGCTGAGATCTGAGGATCGTGGTTCAAAGCCAGCCTGGGCAGGAAAGTCTGTGAGACTCTTATCTCCAATAAACCACTCCAAAACCAGAAGTGGCACTGTGGCTCAAGTGGTAGAGCGCTCACCTTGAGCTGAAGAGTGCAGGGACAGTGCCCAAGCCCAGAGTTCAAGCCCCACAACCGACAAAAAAAAAAAAATCTAGATCACATCAGTTTAATCTTGTGAAAGCTTAGATCAGCAGAAAATACCTTTCAGTTTCCAGTTGTAGCTAGGTGCTGCAGTGCCTCAGCCTTGGTCCTTGATTTCTGTTTCTTCTCCTACTCAATTTCCCTCAGGCCCTTTCATTTTACCTTATATTTTTCTACTCTTTTGGCAGACCTGCATGGGCAAGGACGTGACCCTTCACGTCTCAGCAAGCAACCCTGCTATGCTGCTGTACCAGAAGTTTGGATTCAAGACTGAAGAGTATGTTTTAGATTTTTATGATAAGTATTACCCATTGGACAGTACTGAGTGTAAACATGCTTTCTTTCTGAGGCTCCGGCGCTGACATGAACTCAGAAAGAACCGTTTGTTTTCAAACAACATCATGGATTGGGCAGTTACTCATCTCACTGTGGGCTCTAATCTCTGTGATTAAATGGTCCTGCAGTCCCCTCAGCTGGGTGAGCAAACTGGCTTGCAGTGGAATGACTGGTGGGCATAGTCATTGTCCTGTCCTTTCTGGAGTGGCCTTCACCATTAACCAAAACCTGGAAGTATATAAGAATAAAAAATTAATTGATAATCTTGATGAGAGAGAGAATCTGACTGTCTGAATTAAGAGGACAAGAAAACACAGGAGGTGTTGAAGATTCCCACAGTGCCAGTACAGCACTGTACTACTCTCCTGGGAGGAGAGATGATTAGAGAACTTCTTCTGAAATCCAGTTGGTTGAAATTGACTTCAGGAGGACTTCTGGGGCACTGAATTTGTCTCTTGCTGACTTTGGTCACAGTCCCCCCAAAAATAAACCCAATGTCTGTGTCCACATGTTACTTTACTTGTTCTGCCTCTTAGATCTCCTTTCAGGAAGCTTTCTCCCCTGTCCTGAGTAGACGGTTTGTTATTGAGCTGACTGCTTTTAGAGCTCATGCTAGGACAGGTGATGAGAGTAGAAGTGTGGGGTAGTACAAGCAGAACCATCCATGGTTATAGCTGCTCTGTGTATAGAACATGGCTACTTAGAGTGCTTGTGGGTGTTGGAGATGGATCATCAGTCAGGACTTTTTGGATCCAGCAAGAGTATTCCAAAAATATCAGATATTCAGCTGGCCACCGGTGGCTCACACCTGTAATCCTAGCTACTCAGGAAGTTGAGATCTGAGGATCAAGGTTCAAAGCCAGCCCAGGCAGCCCAGGCAGGAAAGTCTGTGAGATTGTGTTTTTTTTTTTTTTTTTTTTTTGGGTCCAGTTATGGGGCCTGAACTCTGGGCCTGGGTGCTGTCCCTCAGCTCTTCAACTCAAGGCTGGCACTCTACCACTTGAGCCACAGCACCACTTCCGGCTTTTTTTCTTTTTGCTTATGTGGTGCTGAGGAATCGAACCCAGGGCCTCATGCATGAATGCAAGGCAAGCACTCTACCACTGAGCCACCTTCCCAGCCCCAGTCTGTGAGATTGTTATCTTCAGTTAATCACCAGAAAACTGAAAGTGATACCATGGCTCAAGTGGTAGAGCACTAACCTTAAACTGAAGGGCTGAGAGACAGCTCCCAGGCCCAGAGTTCAAGCTCCACAACCAAAAAAAAAAAAAAAAAAAAAAAAAATCAGATATTCTCAGATATAAATCTTTCCTTGTAGCAGCCCAAGTCTTCAGTCCATTCAGTTTGCTTTCAAATCTTCTTTAATTGAGAACTGTAGTTCCTTACATTGTAGGATATGGATTGCTTTGAGAACCTAAGGAGAAATGAATTCTCTGTAGAAAACTTTCTATGTTGTATCAGGTCCTTGGAACCCAATATAGATCCTTTGCTGTGGGGCTGCTCTTGGAGGTGGCTTCTGTCCCTGTGTTCACAAGGATAATGTTGAGCTCCTACAGTAAGCCAGTCTCCAAGTGGTTCTGCTATGTAGGGTAGTAGTTTGGGCTTCCTTTTGTGAGGGAGATAATTTGTAGCCAACACTCATATCTTTTTTTGTTTCCTTTTCCCTCCCGAATGTCTGCTTCTTTCTCTTTTTTTGCCAGTCCTGGGACTTGAATTCTGGGCCTGAACACTGTCCTTGAGCTTTTTGTTTAAGACAAGTGCTCTACCACTTGAGACACAGCAACACTCGGCTTTTTTTTTCCTGCCCAGGATGTTTTGAACTGCAATTCTTAGGTCTTAACCTCCTGAGTAGGATTCCAGGTATGAGCCACCATTGCCCAGCTTGTTGTCTTCTTCTTATTTGCTTGTTTGTTTTACCAATCATGTAGCCTGAACTCTGGGCCTGGGAGCTGTCCCTCAGCTCTTCAGCTCAAGGCTAGCACTCTACCACTTGAGCCACAGTGCCACTTCTGGTTTTTTTTTTCCCTGCTTATTTGGTGCTGAGGAATCGAACCCAGGTCCTGGTACATGTGAGGCAAGTACTCTACCACTGAGCCACCTTCCCAGCCCTGTTGTCTACTTCTTAAAGATCTTTGTTGGCAAAAAGAAGTATTAGCCCCATGAAATAAAATTGAGGAAGCAACACTTTCCAAGCCTGGAAACCAGCATGTAACTTGTATGTAAATGAACAGATCTGTTCTTTAGAAGGGCACCTCAAGGAGTTGTCACCATAAGTTCCTGGGGCTAAAGGAACTTGGGCTATTGTTAACTCTTTTTTTTTTTTTTCTTGGTGTCAATACTGGCGCTTGAATTTGGGGCTTTGAGTTCATAATCAACTTTTTTGCTCACAGCTGGCCATACCCGTACTTCTGGCTTTTTGCTGGTTAATTGGAGATGAATTTGTCAAGTTTGTCTCCCCTGGCTGGCTTCAAACCTTTATTCTTAGATCTCACCCTCCTGAAAGGCTAGGATTGCAGATGAGCCATTGGCACTTGGCTAAGGTGGGTATTTCTGATGATGGTGTATATTTTCTTATATCACATCAGTGCTTATTGTTAGTCCTCTAACAAAACAAACCCATTTGGAGGTTTATCTTACAATCAACCTGAGGTCAGACCTGGATTGTCTACAGTTTGGGCACTTATATAGAGTTATCAATTGTCTCTTTTAGTCCCTTCACAGAAACCACATCTGTAGTACTCTGGAGTGCCCTACTTAGTAGGTTTTCTGTTTTAGACAAGGTGAAAGGTAGACTTGACCTTATCTTTTCAGCAAGAAGCATGGGAAAAGCTGTTTTTTTTTTTTTCCCCAAGCCAGCCCTGCTTTTACATTAGGGTAGGCTTGTTTGGCAGTTCCAATGCCTTTCCCCAAGATAGCATTATTTAAAAAATAATTTTTAATGTAAATAGTAAGTTTAAGCCGAGCACTGGTAGTTCACACCTGTAATCCTAGCTACTCAGGAGGCTGAGATCTGAGGATCATGGTTCAAAGCCAGTGCAGGCAGAAAAGTCCCTGTGAGACTCATCACCAATTAACCACTCAAAAATCAGACGTGGCCCTGTGGCTCAAGTGGTAAAGCTCCAGCCTTGAGCACAAAGAGGCTCAGGGACAGCTCCCAGCCCCTGAGTTCAAGCCCTGAAACTGACAAAAAACAGGCACAAAAAGTAAGTTTATTTGAAAATGAGAGTAGTGAAGCTCTCCATTGCTCTCCATCTGGAGATGGGACTCAAAGAGGAGTACAATGGAGTCTTCTTGGAGGGTGGTTTTATAGTGTAAGGCTCTTCCCCTGGGCTTTGCACAGATTACTTGATGGGTCCTTTCATTAGTTCAGCAGGAACCCAGATCATTGTGAAAAGAAGTGTTTGAGCAGGAACACACAGCATTATGAGAGGTAGCATTGGAGCAGGAGCCCCAGGCAGTATGGGAACAAGAAACTCCATGATGAGTTACATGTTATCTGCCACAAGTTATGTCTACCACTTTTTATTCCTATCTACCACCTGTTCTTTCGTTTCTTATCAGGGATGGAAACCCTAACTGCTGTTAGGGAACAGGGGTAATGAATGCCCAGGCTACTTCAAGCTAAGAGGAGGCAGTAGGGAATGGTAGTCTAGATTCTCCAAGAAGGGTCTTTTAGGCAGATGGAACATGGTTTGTGTGTTTTTACAATAGATCACGGTAAAACTCTAAAAGGATAGTTTATATGAGGCTCTTTTTGATGGCCATTTGTATCTTTGTGGACTCCAGTCTAGAAGAAACAAACTTAATAAGCAAGTTGAGAAAGCAGTGACTAAATGTTACTAGAATTACTATACCAGATAGATGTCTCAGGAAAGGTAGCAGTTGAGACAATCAGGACCAGATGTCTCCTTATGAGAGCCATCCTTGGGTTGCTTGCTGTCCTTTCAGAGGCCTTGTGGCTAAATGTGTGGCTGTTAGTTTGGACTTGCTCTGATCTGTTCATTTAAAAACAAACAATTTTGCTAGATGTAGCTCAGCAGTAAAGCACTTGCCTATTGCCTAGCAAGTGCAATATCTGGGTTCAATCCCCAGTACCAAAAAATGAAGTACAGTTAAAAACAACATCTGTCATGACACAGCTCCCCTTGCTTCCCTGCCTAAGCATATCTAAACTTTTATTTTGTAAAACCACAGCTGCTAGGGGGTCCCTGTAGATTTATATGGATCTGGGCTATGTGCCTAAGTTGTTGGCTGTACGCAGCAACAAATTTTCACAGACAAAAGCAGGAATAATATTTCCTATTCCTGACTCTGCTTGATGTGATTTCAGGATTACTAGCAGGAGTATAAGTTAGGTAGCCTCCTAGTTCTGGAAAGCTGTGTATGCCCGTATGTGGGAAGGGGCATCTGCTTTTTTCTGGCACTATAGAAATACATAACAGAAAAACAAGGGTGCGGGTTGGGAATGCATGAAGCCCTGGGTTCGATTCCTCAGTACCACGTAAACAGAAAAAGCCAGAAGTGGTGCTGTGGCTCAAGTGGTAGAGTGCTAGCCTTGAGCAAAAGAAGCTCAGAGACAGTGCCCAGGCCCTGAGTTC
Organism: Dipodomys merriami; assembly: GCF_024711535.1. Taxonomy (NCBI): domain Eukaryota; kingdom Metazoa; phylum Chordata; class Mammalia; order Rodentia; family Heteromyidae; genus Dipodomys; species Dipodomys merriami. Next base: position 616,242 of record NW_027205004.1, on the reverse strand, counting down.
AAGCCCCAGGACTGACAAAAACAACAACAAAAAAAAAGGGTGCAAGTTCCTATCTAATAGGGAAGGTAGACAGGCATGAGCATCAAGTAGCTATGCTTATGTACTGTACTTTTTTGAGATTGTTTCATGTGTAGCTTCGGGTGCTTGAATTCACTAAGTAGCTCAAGCTGGACTTAGTCTTTGGAGTCCAGTGGACTCCACTGGACTCAGTGATTGCAGGAATATACCACCATATCCAAAAAAAGTTTTTTTGAGACAGGTTTGTGAAGGCTAACCTTGAACTCAAGTGATCCTCCTATCTCAGCCTCCCAAGTTCTAGGTTTACAGGCATGTGCTACCATGTTCAGTTCTTTTTTTTTTCTTTCATTTAATTTGTGTGTGTGCATGTGTGCGTGTGTGCATGTGTGCGAGTGTGCGTGCGTGCGTGTGTGTGTGTGTGTGTGTGTGTGTGTGTGTGTGTGTGTGTGTGTGATAGGGATTGAAATTTGGGTCTGGGTGCTACCCCTGAGCTCTTCAGCTCAAGGCTGGTGCTAAACTGCTTGAGCCACAGCACCACTTCCGGTTTTTTGGTGGTGAATTGGAGATAAGAGTTTAACAGACATTCTTGCCCAGGCTGGCTTTGAACCATGGTCCTCAGATCTCAGCCTCCTGAGTAGCTAGGATTACAGGCATGAGCCACTGGCACCAGCCCATGTTCAGTTTCTAATAAAGCCTTAACTAGTCCTCTAAAGTGATTCTCCACAATGTAAGAGATAGAGATTTAGAAGAACATTCTCAAATTACCATGCTTTTGTATATTTGAAATGTTAATTTATTTTGAAGTTTCAAATAAGGGGGCAGGATATATTTTGGTTGTTATTTTTTCTGTGCTTGGCATTACTCCCTTTTGCAGCTTAGACTGGCTTATGGGAAGGAACTCTCAGTCTTCATGTATTTTCTTCTTTGCTTTGCTTGTTGGTGCTCAGCACTGGCTGGCTTCATATAGCTTTTCTGCCCTGATAGGAAAGGCAGAACTGCAGGCTTAGACATTTGTGGACTGAGTCCACACCCACCTCTCACTTCTTCACCCTGCCTGCAAAAAAAGCAAACTGTTGAGCCAAAATGGTGGCAAGTTCCAGTTATGTGATGTTTCTTGAATCATATGTTTTTCTTGGCCAGCTGCCTAGGATGAACTATCCAGAGAAAACTGGCTTTGTGTGCTCTGTCACCTTGTTCACTCTCCTTATGATCTAACAGTCGAGCAGATCAAAGGAAGCAGTAGCAATGGCCTCCAAATGGAAAATGTGCTGTTGAAATGCATTCGCTGAGGCAGTAGGCTTGGTGGTTCTCCAGAGGTGGTGACATTTTTTTTTTTCTGCCAGTCCTGGGGCTTGAACTTAGGGCCTGGGTACTGTCCCTGAGCTGTTTTTGCTCAAGGCTAGCACTCTACCACTTTAGCCACAGTGTCACTTCCTGCTTTTTCTGTTTATGTGGTACTGAGGAATGGAACCCAGGGCTTCATGCATGCTAAGCAAGCATTCTACCACTAAGCCACATTCCTAGCCCTGTGGTGGTGACATTTTGACTCTCACTAATCTTCCCTGATTCCTTCTATCCTTTCCCATGGTAGGTTCTGCAGTTATGATTGGAATTGAGAGGTGCTCTGAGCCTAATAATCTAGGTGAGCAGAGAAGTGCTCCAACTATTTCTACCCTACCCTAAAAGAAGAAAAGAAGATGGGCGCTGGTGGCTCATGCCTGTAATCCTAGCTACTTAGGAGGCTGAGATCTGAGAATCACAGTTCAAAGCCAGCCCCAGCAGGAAAGTCAGTGAGATTCTTTTTTTGTAATTCGTAGCACCTGAAATCTGGGCCTGGGTGCTGTCCCTCAGCTCTTCAGCTCAAGGCTAGAGCTTTTCCACTTGAGCCACAGCACCACTTCCAGCTTTTTCTGCTTATATGGTACTGAGGAATTGAACCCAGGGCCTCATGCATGCAGGGCAAGCACCCTACCTCTGCGCCACCTGCCCAGCCTCAGTGAGACTCTTATCTCCAATAAACCACCAAAAAAACAGAAGTGGCACTGTAGCTCAAGTGGTAGAGCCTCACCTTAAGCTGAAGAGCTCAGGGAAAGCATCCAGGCCAGCATCCAGGCCCAGAGTGAAAGCCCCACAACCAAAAGAAGAAGAAAAGAAATCCGAACTTATTTTCATGGACTGTACTTCTTAGGCTAAGAAAGGAAAACATTAGCCTGGATCAGGTGTTCTCAGGGAAGTTATTGTCCTTTGTCAGTCTCTGATGGTTTTTCAATACTAGATCTCAACTGTTTTCTGGACTTAAGCAATATTGGTCACATAGCAGTCATCTATTGGACAAATACTTCTGAGCATCTATTATGTGTCATGCACTTTTCCAGATTTTGTTTTTCTTTTGTCAGTCATGGGGCTTAAACTCTGGGGCCTGGGTGCTGTCCCTCAGCTCTTCAGCTCAAGGCTAGCGCTCTACCACTTGAGCCATGGCGCCACTTCCAGCTTTTTCTGCTTATGTTGTGCTGAGGAATCAAATCCAGGGCCTCATGCATGTGAGGCAAGCACTCTACCATGAGCCACCTTCCCAGTCCTCCAGGTGTTTCTTAACTGAACAAAGAAATAAAATAAAACCAAGTAAGCTCATTAGACTTTCTAAATGTTGATAGATGTCTGCTACATTATTTTAGTTCTGTTAGGTATATATTAATAATTATTATACTTTTGTTAATTTATTAGACAATGATTTCATTTGGCCTGCTATTCTGAGGGTGTTATTCAGATTTGGATATGAAGCATTCCCCCAAAAGGCTCATGTGTTGAAGGCTTGGTCCCACCAGTGGTATGATTGAGAGATGAATGGATCATGAGATTGCTAACTTCTATTAATTAGTCTTACTGAATAGGGCTGTTAGGAGATGGGGTCTGATTGGAGGAAGTAAGTCTCTGGGGTGTATCTTGGAAGGATATATCTTGCTGTGGCCCATTCCTGTCTTCTTTATCTATTTCCTGGTTACCTTGGAAAGGTCCATAATGATCTGTGTATATGAAGCTTGTGTTTATCTAAGGAATCTGTGTATCACAGATTCAGTGTATTCAAAAAAGAGAAAACCTGGGGGAGGCTGGGAAGGGAGGTGAAGGGTAAACAAAGGAGGAGGCTGCAATGCTTGGTAAGAAATGTATGCATTATCCTGCCCATGTAATTGTAGCCCCCCTGTACAGTATGTTCTCAAATAAAATAAAATACAATTAAAAAAAAAAAAAAAGAGAAAACCTGACCAGGAATAATAACAAAAAACAAATGTCAAGATGAATGAGACTTTTGTTCCTGATTCTTCTTGCTAACTGTATTACCAGGTTATTTTAGCTTTTAAGTTTGTACAGGGGAATGCTTACTATTACAAATAATTACACTTCTTCACATGAGGTTAAGGACAAAGATCCAATTTCAGTTATAAGGGTAAATTTTTTATTATTAATTTACTTTATTGTTATTATAGAGAGGGATTACAATTACATGAATCAGGTAATGAGTACATTTCCTTTCATACAGTGAAGGGTAAATTTTTATGTTATGTCAATAATAATATATATATTTTATTTATTTATTTTTTTGTCGGTCATGGGGTCTGAACTCTGGGCCTGGGTGCTGTCCCTCAGCTTTTCAGCTCAAGGCTAGCGCTCTGCCACTTGAGCCACAGCGCCACTTTCGGCTTTTTCTGCTTATGTGGTGCTGAGGAATCGAACCCAGGGCCTCATGCATGCAAGGCAAGAACTCTACCACTGAGCCGCCTTCCCAGCCCCAAGAATATATTTTTTTAAAGGACAAGCTGGACACTGATGGCTGGCTTACACCTGTAATTGTAGCTCCTAAGGAGGCTGAAATCTGAGGATTGCAATTTGAAGCCAGCCTTGGCAGAAAAGTCTTTGAGACTCTTACCTCCAATTAACCACCAAAAAGCTGGAAGTGGAGTTGTGCCTTAAGTATTAGAGTGATAACCTTGAGCATAAAAGCTTAGGGGCAGTGCCCTGTCCTGAGTTCAAATCTCAGGACCCTCTTCCCCTACCCCCCAAATAAAATCATCAGACCATGCATGGGAAGGTTTATCTCTGGGCTCTCTATTCCTTTGCTCTATGTATCTTTTTTTTTTCTTTCTTTATTCCAGTACCACATTATTTATAGTAAGATAGCTTTGAAATAAGTCCTTTAGTTTTGTTCTTTTTTAAGATTGCTTTAGCTAGTAAATGTCTTTTGATATTTCCATATAAAGCTAAGGATAGATTTTTTCCCCCCTATTTGCTAAAAAAAAAAAAAAAATCATTAGAACTGTGTTGAGTCTGCACATCTCTTTGTTAGTATTGATATCTTTGTCTTAAGTCAGCTGTGTCACTTAGCTTCACAGTACTATAACACAATGCCTGAGATTAACAACTAAGAGGAAAGGTTTATTTCAGCTCAAAATTTTGGTGTTTTTAGTCCCCGGGTAATTGTCTCCCTTGCTTTGGAACTGTGGCAAGGCAGCTAGTTTTTTTGCAGGGAACACATTGTAAAGCAAACCTCATGGCTGGGGGGACCACAATTTCCTGGAGAACATACTTCCCCAGGGATTTAAGACCTCCTGTCAGGCCCCACCACATGCTTCCACTGCCTCCCAGTATCGCCGAGGGCTAGGGACTGACGGAGTCTTCATCACATGGACTTTTGGAGGATATTCCAGATATAAACTGTTCCAACGTCTCAACAATATTAAATGTTGGATTCCATGACTTAAGGTTGTCTCTTATTTATTTATTTAATTTTTTTCAGCAATGCGTTGTAGTTTTCATTGTACAAATCTTTCACCTTCTTAAGGTAGTTCCTAATTTACTATCTTTGAGGCTACTATAAATGTATTTTTTCTAAGTTTCAAATGTTCATTATTAGCATATAGAAATAACTGGTTTTTACATGTAGGGTTTGAATCCTGCTCTATGAAAATGTGTGAATTTGGATTTTTCTGTGCAATCAATATTTAAACATACCTCATCATTTCCTGGATACCATTCCATGGTGTGAAGTTTCTGTTACAGCCCATGAACTAAATCCATCCATGTCGCTTTTCATTCTCTGTTGAACATGTTGTTTAACTTTTGAAGTTGTAGTATTTTGAGTAGTACCTAATACTTACCCTTTTACCTTTTGGCCCATAAAACCTAAAATATATACTACCAGTCCAGTTAAGATAAAATTTGCCAGTCCCGGGCTGGGAAGGTGGCTCAGTGGTAGAGCGCATGCTTTGCATGCCAGAGGCCCTGGGTTCGTTTCCTCAGCACCACATAAGCAAAAAGAAAAAAAAAAAGCCAGAAATGGTGCTATGGCTCAAGTGGTAGAGCGCTAGCCTTGAGCTGAAGAGCTGAGGGACAGTGCCCAGGCCCAGAGTTCAGGCCCCATAACCGGACCCAAAAAAAAAAAAAAAAAATTTGCCAGTCCCCATTCTAGAACACACTATGCCAGTCTCTTATTGAAAAGCCGCCTGAATTGTTTCACATCAAGCTGTTTTCAAACATTGAGAATATTTCAGCAATGTACATCTTTTTGGCAGTAAGGTCGGAACTCAGGACCTTAGCTTGCTAGGTAGGTGCTCTTATCACTTGAGCCATCATCCCACCAGCCCTAACATCCTTTTTTTTTTTTTAGTCCTGGGGCTTGAACTTGTCTTGGGTGCTCTCCCTGCGCTTTTCAGCTCAAGGCAAGCACTCTACCATTTGAGCTGTAGCAACACTTCTGGTATTCTAGTGGTTTATTGGAAATAAGAGTCTCACAGACTTTCCTGCCAGGGCTGATTTTGAACTGTGGTCCTCAGATCACAGCATCCTGAGTAGCTAGGATTATAGGCATGAGCTGGTGCCTGGCAACATTCATTAATTTTAATGAATATTAATAAATTTACTTAATATAAGTTAATTGTTCAACTGAGTCTCATTGACTATTCATTCAGTTTTGCCTCAGGTATACCGGTAGGAGAAAAGAATGTCAGCTACATGCTGACACCTTGGGATATAGATCTTTGTCTGCTTTTATCTTTTTTGCTATTAGAATTTCTATTTCTTTTATTATAGGCTTGGTTGAGCAACTTCTTTTTTGGGGGGAGTCTGTCGTGGGGCTTGAACTCTGGGTCTGGGACCTGTCCTGCAGTTCTTCAGCTCAAAGCTAGCGCTCTACCACTTGAGCCACAGTGCCACTTCCAGTTTTGTGAGTGGTTTATTGGAGATAAGTGTCTCATGGACTTTTCTGCCTGGGCTGGCTTTGAACTGCAATCCTCAGATCTCAGCCTTCCTGAGTAGCTAGGTGGCATAAGCCACCGGCACCTGGCTCTTGAGCAACTTCTTATGTGTAAAATTCTTATTCCTGCCTTTTGCTTACTTTTCTTTTAGATAGTTGGATTATTAATATTTACTAGCTCTTATTTTTATAGTGCCTTATATATTAATGCAAATTGGATCTTTGTCACTAGAATGAATAATCTTTCTTTTCCAATTGTAAAAAGTTGGGCTGGGAATGTGGCTTAGTGGTAGAGTGCTTGCCTCGCATGTATGAAGCCCCAGGTTTGATTCCTCGGTGCCACATAAACAGAAAAGGCCAGAAGTGGCATTGTGGCTCAAGTGGTAAAGCACTAGCCTTGAGCAAGGAAGCTCAGGGACAAAGCCTAGGCCCTGAATTCAAGCCTCAAGACTGGCAAAAGAAAAACAAACAAACAAACAAAAGACAACTTTAAAAGTAAGTATGTCACCTAAGTCAACTTCATATATTCAAGAATGTAGCTATTTTTTTCCTTTATAGCTTCAGGGTTTTATGTCTTACATAAAAAGATCTCTATTTGGAGATGATTTTTTAAACTCTTGTTTTCTTCTGGTTCCTTTTATGTTTCTTAAAGTGCTTTACCATCTGGAAATGACTTTGGTCTAAGGAGTAAGGATGGTTTCCAGCTGGTAGTCAGCTGTCCTAAAGCCACTTATTGAATAATCCATCCTTTTTTTTCATTACTTTGAAATGCCACTTTTCCATATGTATATTTGGATATAATGTGCCATTGATCTAGCTGTGTATTCACATACGATTCCAAGCTTCCATAATTATATATAATTTATACCATTTATTATTTGGATATCTTCTGTAGAATTTTCTTGGCTCTTTTTGTGTCTTTTACTTTCTATTCAAACTTTAGAATGAGTTGTCTAATAAAAAGTTGAAATTTGAGATTCGAGCAAATATTTAGATAAATTCAGGGAGAAAACTATTACGTCTTCCTATGTAGAAGCCAGTCTTGCTTTCACTCCTTTTTTGAAAAAAAAATTTTTTTTGCTGTCTAGAACTCTAAAGTTTCAGTTCCTTGAGATTTAAGGATTGCTTCAAAGCCTTCACCCAGAAGCGGGGTCTCTAATCAGGAATGAAATACAAATTCTGTCTTTTCGGGAAACTTAAGAGAGTTAACTCAAGAATTGGGAATCATCTTGACCCCAGCTTAGTGCAAGCAGAACCATACCACTGTTGACACCTATGTTACTCACCCTAGATGCTGGGATACCCACAGACTGATCTCTCTGCCTCATGGCTGCCCCCACTGCTCTGCCACCTACCAACGGAAAGACTTGTTCTGTTTTTTAACCAGGCTGTTCCCTAGCTCCTTGACTATAAATGCAAATGGGAATGCTAATAGTACCCACCTCAAAGTATAGTTGTGAGCATTAAAGTTTTATTGGGAAGCTGATATGGGGTCAAGAACAAATGATTTGGGAGTCTCTACCTGCCCTCTCGTCATGATGAGATGCCTATACCATAGTCCTAATTTCTTCAGTTTCTTTCCCAATTCAAAGATACACCAGCTGGCTGCCAGTGGCTCATACTTGTAATCCAAACTATTCAGGAGGCTGAAATCTGAGGATCATAGTTCAAAGCCAGCCTGGGCAGAAAAGTCCGTGAGACTCTTTATTAACCACTAGAAAACCAGAAGTGGCACTGTGGTAGAGTGCTCACCTTGAGCTGAAGAGCCCAGGGACAGCGCCCAGGCCCAGAGTTCAAGCCCAGATCTGTTGTTTCATTCCATTTTTTTATATCATATATTTTATCATTACAAAACTCTTAAGAAAGCTTTATTAAATAGGGCCTTTTTTTTTGGCCAGTCCTGAGGCTTGAACTCAGGGCCTGGGCACTGTCCCTGAACTTCTTTTGCTCAAGGCTAGCACTCTACCGCTTGAGCCACAGCGCCACTTTTGGATTTTTCTGTTTGTCTGATACTGAGGAATAGAACCCAGGGCTTTATGCATGCTAGGCAAGCACTTTACCACTAAGGCACATTCCCAGCCCAAGACCTTTTATAGTTGCATAAGCACATAGAAAAGTAACAATTGTAAGTGAGCAACACAATTGAATTTTTAATTTTATGTTTATTGGGTTGGTTGTTTGGCTTTTTTGAGACAGGCTCTCACTATGTCATCTAGACTGGTCTTGAACTGATTGTCCTGTTCAGACTCCTGAATACTGGGATTAGAAATGTAGTCACCATTAAACTTTTAGAGTAGTTTTATATTCACAGCAAACTAAGAATGGAGTATGAAGAGTTCCTGTATCCTTACCCCAAAACATGCACAGTTTTCCCATTATCAACTTCTTGCACCAGAATGGTACATTTTACAATTAGTGAATCTACATTGATACACTATGATTGTCTCAAGTCCATAAGTATAGGCTGGGTATAGTAGCTCATGCATGTAATTCTTTTTTTTTTTTTTTGGGTCCGGTCATGAGGCCTGAACTCTGGGCCTGGGCACTGTCCCTCAGCTCTTCAGCTCAAGGCTAGTGCTCTACCTCTTGAGCCACAGCGTCACTTCCGGCTTTTTTCTTTTTGCTTATGTGGTGCTGAGGAATTGAACCCAGGGCCTCAGGCATGCAAGGCAAGCGCTCTACCACTGAGCCACCTTCCCAGCCCCTCATGCATGTAATTCTAACTACTGAGGAGGTTGAAATCTGAACATCATAATTTGAAGTCAACGTGAGCAGGAAAGTCTGTGAGACTCTTATGTCCAATTAACTAGCAAAAAACAAAAAACAGCTGGTCAACGGCGGTTCATGCCTGTAATCCTAGCTACTCAGGAGGCTGAGATCTGAGGATCATGGTTCAAAGCCAGCCCAAGCAGAAAAATCCTTGGGACTCAATCTCCAATAAACCTTTCCAAAACTGGAAGTGGCACTGTGGCTCAAGTGGTAGAGTGCTAGCCTTGAACAAAAGAAGTTCAGGGATAGTGCTGAGGCCCTGAGTTCAACTCCCAGGATTGGCAAAATAAACACTTAAAAGATTTTCAAGGCGACAAATGGGACTACCTTAAAATAAAAAGTTTCTGCACAGCTAAAGCTATAGCAACCAAGCTAGAAAGACAACCAACTAACTGGGGAAAAAAATTTACCAGCAATATATCAGATAAGGGATTAATATCCAGTATATACAGGAACTCAAACTAACCCCTCCCAAACTTAACAAACCAATTACTAAATGAGCAAGGGAACTAAAGAGACACTTCTCAGAAGAAGAGATAAAAATGGCAAAGAAACACATGAGGAAATGTTCACCATCCCTGGTTGTAAAGGAAATGCAAATAAAGACAACACTGAGATACCACTTTACCCCAGTCAGAATGGCCCGCATCCTAAAAGTCAGCCAACAACAAATGCTGGAGGGGATGCGGAGAAAGGGGAACCCTATTACACTGCTGGTGGGAATGTACACTTATACAACCACTTTGGAAAGCAGTCTGGAGGGTCCTCAGAAAGCTAAATATTGACCTCCCTTATGACCCAATCATACCACTTCTAGGCATCTATCCTGAACAACAGCAACCAGTATACAAGGACATGCACCTCCATGTTTATTGCAGCACTGTTCACAATAGCTAGGATATGGAAACAACCCAGATGCCCCACCACAGATGAATGGATCCAAAAATTGTGATATCTGCACACAATGGAGTATTATGCAGCCATTAGAAAGGACACAATAATGGCATTCGCAGGGAAATGGATGGAGCTAGAAGAAACCATGTTGAGCAAGGTAAGCCAAGAGCAAAGAGACAAATGGCACATGGTCTCCCTGATAAGTGGATGTTAAAAATAAAACGTAAGGTGATACAACAAAATTAACAAGACTTAAGAAACAAAGGACTTCCACTCATCTGGTAGAATTACTACTAAATATCCCCATGCTGCTGATCACATGTATGGTATATATGTGCACACCAGAGGGAAACCAGGAGGATGACACAGAACTAGAGGGAATCAGGGAAAAACATAACAGCAGGACCCATCAGCTGTACTGGACATTGACCAAAATGAACTAAGCAACTTAATGGCAGCGATGGGAGGGAGGGAACAAGTGGGAAAGAGGAAACAGCTGATGCTATGCAAAACAAGAAATGTGGAAGAAATAACTATTGAAAAGCTCATAGAACTCAAGTGTTATAGACCATGATAGACAATTTGCCCCATGAAAGTTAGAATGTGTTTGTGACTTTAACTAAGCATCACTCTCCCACAATACTGTGAAATTTGGGAAATTATGTAATCACACTAAAGAATTTGAGAGCTGGGAAGTTGGCTCAGTGGTAGAGCTCTTGCCTTGCATGCATGAGGCCCTGGGTTCGATTCCTCAGCACCACATAAGCAAAAAGAAAAAAGCTGGAATTGGTGCTGTGGCTCAAGTGGTAGAGCGCTATCCTTGAGCTGAAGAGCTGAGGGACAGCGCCCAGGCCCAGAGTTCAGGCCCTAGGACCAGACCCCCCAAAAAACAAAAGCAAAAACAAAAAAAAAGAATTTGAAAAAAAAAGTTAATACTCACAAAGTGGGCCATCCTGGATCAAGAAAATATTATATATATAATATATAAATATATAATATATTATATATATATGAATTCTAGGGCTGGGAAGGCAGCTCAGTAGTAGAGCGCTAGCCATGAGCTAAAGAGCTGAGGGACAGCTCCCAGGTCCAGAGTTCAGGCCCCAGGTCTGGACCCCCCCCCAAAAAAAATTCTATGCTTCCATCAGAAAGAATGACACCAGCCATTTCTATGGAAATTGAAAGACTTGTAAAAAATCATATTAAGTGAAGTAAGCCAGACCCAAAGAAACATAGGTCCCATGGTTTCCCTCATTTGTAATAATTTAGTATATGTCTAGGACAATCCTAGCAGATGAGCAGAATAGCTCAATAGCTATATACATATAATCATATAAGATGATGCTAAGCAAAATGAACTCCAAGACATGGACATGAAAGGTTTTTCTTTGTTGTTGTTTTTAATGTACTACATGATTTCTCTTTTCTTTTGTGTTTTTCCCCCTATGGTTTATCCCCTGCTGTCACTGTGTTTGATTTTGGTACCTTGGGTATTGTATATATGTTTATTTGAATTAGGGAAGGGAAGGGGAGCAACAAAATGGTGAGACAAAGGACAAAGGGGGAACCAATGTACCAGCAATACTCACAAGACAGTATGTTAGAAATGATCTGTACAACTTGGAGGGGGAGGAGGTTAGGGGGAAGGAAAGTGGGAGAAAAATGGGGGAAGGGATCACAAGTTCAACAAGCAATGTAATCACTACCTTATGTAACTGTAACCCCTCTGTACATCACCTTGACAATAAATTTTTTTTAAAAAGTTAATACCCACAAAGTGGGCCCCCAAAAAAAGTTTCAAGGATTTTCCTGCTCAGGTTTACTTTTAGAACCCTGATCCTCAGATCTCAGCTTCCTGAGTAGCGAGGATTACATGTGGGAGTCACTGGCACCTGGCTTGACCCCAAAATGCTAATATATGCACAAGGTTTAGAAGGGGGCTTGGCTTAGCAAGATCTTAATGCAGGTGTTCAATTAACTCAGCTATGCAGCTGCAAAATCATCAGACTGTCACAAAGAGCTGGAAGTTGTCTGTAATAATGTCTTAAACCCTTAATCAATCCTGACTGCATCTAATCAATTTAGTTGGAAACTTGGAATTTCAAATATAGCCAAATAGATATTTAACCATTCCATGATTTTATATTTCAACCCCAGGGTACCACTGGCGTAAAGCTCCATTTTCCAGCCCAGAGCAGAAATGGGCACATAGCTTCAAGGTGGAAGAAGGGACACACATTTCAATTATGTTATCTTTATAAGATTGGTAAACCAGGTGCAGGTGGCTCACGCTTGTAATCCTAGCTACTCAGGAGACTGAGATCTGAGGATCGTGTTTCAAAGCCAGCATGGGCAGAAAAGTCTCAATGAGACTCTTACCTCCAGTAAACTACTCAGAAAAGCCGGGCATCGGTGGCTCACGCCTGTAATCCTAACTACTCAGGAGGCTAAGATCTGAGGATCACGGTTCAAAGCCAGCTCAGGCAGGAAAGTTCAAGAGATTCTTATCTCCAATAAACCACTAGAGAGGCTGGGAAGGTGGCTCAGTGGTAGAGTGCTTGCCTTGCATGCCTGAGACCCTGGGTTCAATTCCTCAGTACCACATAAGCAAAAAGAAAAAAGCTGGAAGTGGTGCTGTGGCTCAAAGTGGTAGAGCACTAGCCTTGAGCTGAAAAGCTGAGGGACAGTGCCCAGGCCCAGAGTTCAGGCCCCACGATCAGACCCAAAAAAAATAAAAATAAATAAACCACTAGAAAACCGGAAGTAGCACTCTGGCTCAAGTGGTAGAGCATTTGCCTTGAGCTGAAGAGTGCAGGGACAGCTTTCAGGCCCAGAGTTCAAGCCCCATGACTGACCAAAATAAATAAATAAATAAACCACTCAGAAAATTGGAAGTGGCGCTGTGGCTCAAGTGGTAGAGCACTAACCTTGAGCTGAAGAGCTGAGGGACAGTGCCCAAGCCCAGAGTTCAAGCCCCACGACCGACCAAAAAACAAGCAAACAAACAAAAATCAAGATTAGTAAGTTGGGGGGAGGGGTCCTTAGGATGGTGGTTCCAGGGAATTCTTCCCATGTTCCCTAGTTTGTCCTTGACACGTGTGCACTTCTCACAGTGGAAAATGGGATTCAGACAAGGAGGTTGCCATGCCCATAGTTCCAGATACTTGAGGTTCCAGGTCTGTCCTCTACATCTTGGTGCTCAGCCGAGGTTCCTGGATCCGGGTTGCACACCATGGGAGAGTGCTGCTCCCAGAGGGCATTGACCAGTTGTACTCTAAAAAGCCTTGCACATATTCACTTAATGCAGTAACAATGGTTGTGCACTGACAACGTCTTTAATTTTTTTCTTTTCTTTTCTTTTTTTTTGTCAGTCATGGGGCCTGAACTCTGGGCCTGGGCGCTGTCCCTCAGCTCTTCAGCTGAAGGCTAGCACTCTATCACTTGAGTGTCAGCCCCACTTCTGGCTTTTTCTGCTTATGTGGTGCTGAGGAATCAAACCCAGGGCCTCATTCATGCAAAGCAAGCACTGTACCACTGAGCCACCTTCCCAGCCCCCCTGACAACTTCTTTAGTATCCTGACTCTGGCCTCTGGAAAGCCTTATCAAGCAGCTGGCTGTTACTCAAAAGCAGTTTCAGGTAAAAAGACCATGCCAGAAATGTAGGTGAAGTCCACCCCATGTAGGCTGCTCTTCATTCAGAAAGGCCTGTGGCAGCCACTCCTGGAATGGAAGACTCAAGATGTCTCTTCTGATCATGCCTAAATTCTTGGCTGATTTATTAAGGCTTATTAGGAAAGACTCCTTTTTTTTTTTTTTGTCGGTCCTGGGGCCTGAACTCTGGGCCTGGGCACTGTCCCTCAGCTCTTCAGCTCAAGGCTGCACTTGAGCCACATGCACCACTTTTGGCTTTTCTCTGCTTATGTGGTGTTGAGGAATCGAACCCGGGGCTTCATTCATGCAAGACAAGCACTCTACCACTGAGCCACCTTCCCAGCCCTGGAAAGGCTCCTTTTTATTATTTTCTTGACACATACTTTTTGACAGGTGTTCAAAGATGATTATAAGAAGTATGTGGAAAAGTTAGATGTGGTCCTTAGAATTTATTCTGGCAGTTTTTAAAAGGTCTTGGGGTTTGGTGAGAAGTGTGTAGGGCCGGTCTAGGGTGCTTTATTGGCCAAAAGATGTAGACACAGACAAGATGAAATGCAGCGTTGAACACTGGTTAGGAGTCACAAATTTGTGTCCCCCTTAGTCAGGCAACAGGGGGTGATGGGAATCTGTGGTGAACAGGAGGAGACTTGTCCCTACTAGATAACAGGCTCTACCTCATGGAAACAAGGGACCATCTTTTCAGATCTTAAGGAGAAGTCAGGAATTTGCAACTGTAAAATGTCTGGATTTCTTCATGTCAGTAACTAATTTAAAAACATTGTGTAAGCCGGGTGCCAGTGGTTCACACCTGTAATCCTAGTTACTCAGGAGGCTGAGATCTGAGCATCTCAGTTCAAAGTCAACCCCAGGCAGGAAAGTCTGTGAGGCTTTTTTCTTTTTTTTTGGGGGGGGGGTGGGTCCGGTCGTGGGACCTGAACTCTGGGCCTGGGCACTGTCCCTCAGCTCTTCAGCTCAAGGCTAGCGCTCTACCACTTGAGCCACAGTGCCACTTCTGGCTTTTTTTTTCTGCTTATGTGCTGCTGAGGAATTGAACCCAGGGCCTCATGCATGCAAGACAGGCACTATACCACTGAACCACCTTCCCAGCCCTGTCTGTGAGGCTTTTATGTCCAATTAACCACCACAAAACTGGAAGTAGCACCGTGGCTCAAGTGGTGGAGTGCTTGCCATGGCTGAAAAGCTGAAGGACAGTGCCCAGGCCCAGAGTTCAAGCCATATGACCGACAAAAACAAAAAACATTGTGTAATCACAGGAAGAGATGTTCATCATCAATAATCTGGGAAAGACAAATTAAAACTATAAAGAAATATCCTTTCATACCTACTAAGATGGCAATTATCAAAACCAGAAAATGACAAGTGTTGGTAACTACATAGAGAAATTTGAATCCTGTGCACTGTTGGAAGGAAAGGGAAACATACCAATTTCCTTGAAAAACAGTAATATGATCACTATTAATCTGATATCTCTCATTGAACGTCATTACCTTTAATATTTATGTGCCTTTGCATTTAATTCATTTCTTGTAGAAAGCATATAGTTGTATCTTTTTTTTTTTTTTTTTTTTGCCAATACTGGGGCTTGAACTCTGGGCCCATGTGCCATCCCTCAGCTCTTCAGCTCATGGCTAGTGCTCTACCACTTGAGCCAGAGTGCCACTTCTGGCTTTTTCTATGTATGTGGTACTGAGGAATCGATCCCAGGGCTTCATACGTCCTAGGCAAGCACTCTACCACTAAGCCACATTCTAGCCCTGGATCATTTTTTAAATTTACTTTGTTATTCTTTTTTTTTTGGGGGGGGGTCTGGTCGTGCAGCCTGAACTCTGGGTCTGGGCACTGTCCCTCAGCTCTTCAGCTCAAGGCTAGCACTCTACCACTTGAGTCACAGCGCCACTTCCGGCTTTTTTCTTTTTGCTTATGTGGTACTGAGGAATCGAACCCAGGGCCTCATGCATACAAGGCAAGCACTCTACCACTGAGCCACCTTCCCAGCCCAACTTTGTTATTCTTTTTAAAAATTCTTTCAATGTCATCATTCATACTTAAAATGACTATTGACATAGATTAATATATGCCATACTTGCAAGCATTTTCTATTCATTGCCCTTATTCTTTTTTTTTTGTTGTTGTTGTTTTATCTTTTCTGGCTTTAATCAAGCATTTTATATTATTCCATTTTCTTTCATTTCTTCTCATGTTAATTACACTAATTTTATAAAAACATTGATTTCTGTCCTTGAGTACATTAAAATACTAAATCCACTTTCATGTTATAATATCAGCTGGATGAGGTGGTATATGCTTGTGATCTTAATAAAAATGGAAAGCCTAAAGCAAGTGGATAGTAACTTAGGACCATATTCTAAAAATAACCTGTGAAGAATGGGGTTGGAGGCATGGTTCAGCAATGTTATGCTACTGTAGCAAGTGCAAGACCATGAATTCAAATGTCAGTATTAAAAATTTTTTTTTTTTTTTTTTTTTTTTTTTTTTTTGTCGTGGGGCTTGAACACTGGGCCTGGGCACTGTCCCTGTGCTCTTCAGCTCAAGGTGAGCGCTCTACTGCTTGAGCCAAGGCGCCACTTTAGGTTTTCTAGTGGTTATATTGGAGATGAGTCTCATGGACTTTCCTGCCTGGG